>NC_058132.1:569842936-569954887 GCF_016433145.1 Gracilinanus agilis | reverse complement strand
GGGGGGGGGGGGGGGGGGGGTGGTGAGGAGGGGGGAAGCGGGGGGGGGGGGGAAGAAACAATCAAGGATTCTAGGGGAAAGCACTGGGCATGCTCCGCAGGTTTGAGTAGCAAGTCGAAAGCTTTTGCCCTAGCCTAGCAGGCAGGGACTTAGGTCAGCGAAGTCTTAAGTGAGGGTGGGGAAGAGTGGAGGGGTAGGATGCTGAGTCCGTGGTGTGCAGAATGGCTAATGGCCTGTAGGCTGGGAAGGTTGAGAGGACTGCAGGCGGTGGCTGGCGGCAACGGCAGCAGTGGAGGCAACAGCAGCGGCGGCAGCAGCAGCAGCAGCGGCAGCAGCAGCATCTTTGGATGATGCTGAGAGTGAGAGAGGAGCGCAGCGAGTTGGGCGCTGGGAATACGCACTACTCCGACTCAGGGACGTTTTCTGGAGGAACCTCCAGTCCCCCGCCCCATAGCTTGACGGGCTACGGGGAGCAGCCTCTTGGAAAGGATTAGAGCAAGGGGCGGCACGTCTGCCTGCGCCCATTTTGCACTCTTTTGTGTTAAATGGAGGGGCAAGCGTTCCAGGTCACCCCCACCGACTTGGAGGGGATGAAGGAGCCTGGAGAAGGGGAAATTCTCAAGAATTCATTATCGTAAAGGGGGGTGGCGTGGGACATGCAACTTGAGTGAAGATATGCAAAGCACATACATTTATCAAGATGACAGTCTGGGGCTGATGGTGTTTGCAGGCATGCATGCAGACTAGGAGGGGAGGCGGTTCGAAATGGAAAGGAGAAATCTGGTGCAATTGAGGTTTTGAATCTCGAGACAGATATAACCTATTACTGCCTTAGTCAATTGCGGTACCATCCACGGGGCTCCCGGGAACCGCCTGGAGGAACAAGAGAGGGGAATGGTTGCAGAAACCTAATCTAGTCAACGTGTCTTGTTTTTCATTGAGAAGTCTGCCATCCCCGGGAGCAAGAGGCAGCTGGCTATAACGGGGACTTTGCTTGACTCTATCTCCCTCTGGTTTCCGTTGCAAATGCAAGTCTTAAAATCTCAAGCTCAGAAAGAGAATCAGCTGCAAGAAATGGTACTGTAGACACATTGTGCATCCACCTTGCCTTCAGGGATTCCGAAGAGAGTCCCAGCCAGCTTTCTCTTGGTGTAGAAAAATCTCTTTCCTCTTGCCCTTTTTGCTAGTTTCAACTTTATATTTAATACATGTCTCATCTATAATTCATATTTCTCTGACTCCAGCTTAGTCTCTGCTTCCATTTACTTCTGCTCACCTTTCTTATTTTGCAAAGGTTTGAACGAGACTTCACCAAGGAAAGAATTAGCTTCTCCCCCTCTCCAAATCTGACCTTAATAGTATTTTTCTAATCTTTTGTACCCACAAACCACAAACGTTACATAACTGTTGTTACCTACTTTGCTAGGCAGAAATTCTCAACAACACTATGAATTCACCTAAGGTCCAGAAAGTAATGTGGCAACAATTCACTGTAATAAATCCCCATCTTTTCTTAACTACTTTCAAAGTATTCAGAGAGAAGGGTCATAATGGAGACTATTATTGAAACGATATTTCAGCTTTTCAGAAGCAAAAAATGGACCTTTCTGTTTAATAACAGGGTGTCTGATTGAATATTTCTTTTCTAGTCTTTTAACATACATGGAAAATACAGCAAAAATGAGGAAAAAAAACCACACTAAGGTTTCTTCATGTTATAAACCTTACCCTTAAATCATGACATTTTAGATTTAAAATGTTAAAGGTAAACAATGTAACAGAGGCAGGGACATTTAAAAAAAAGGCAAAATGATGGAAAGAGTTATTTGACCAATGCTTGAGATCATACTACACAGGTAGCCAAAACAAAACACAATTACTCTTTTCTTCAGGTAATGTTGACTAAGAAATTGCCAACTTTTTCTCCTAACATTTTTTGTACACTAGATTGTAGCATAAAGTACTTGTTGTTGGATTATATAAGTATGCACTAGAAAAGGAATTTCTTCTATACATTAAAAGAAAAAAAACTATTCTCCTGAAAAAAAATGTTAATCATCCTTTGAAGACATTACATAATTTATGTCCCTAGAATTGCCTTGAATTTATCAGAGAAGCAACATTAGTCAGAAAAGGGACCACCAAAGCTTCCCGTTATTATTCTGAGATAAGAAGGAAAAGTTTTAACATATACACCATATATGATATGAGCAAATTAAAGGAGAAATTATTTATCTTAATTTACTTTTAGACTTTTTTTTTACTATTCACAAAATATATAGCTAAAAACATCCCATTGTTCGGAATGGCAAGCATTCACTGTGCTAGTTTCTTTTGTTTGTATGAATTAATAAATAAACTCTTCTGACACATTTAGTATACAGGTATAGTGGACAGTACAGGCATTATTTTATACTTCATTCCAAGAATATCCCATGCATATCACATTCTCATTCTAATCACACTGTAATGGTTTTAAAGTCACAGTGTAGTTATATGGCATGGCACCGTTATTTAACTTTATTGCTAAACTGAAGAGTTTTCTGTTTGTTTAGAGATAGCTTTGACTTGTAATCAGGACTCCATGCTTACCACTTTGAACCTAAATTATCATGAATATAGGATGGAGGCTAACTGAGGGAAATAATTATCATATGATTAAGCTAATGGCAATTTGACACCAATGAAAGAAGATCAGAGGTCAATCCCCTGGGCAACTTGAAAGTCTTCACAGTATCTCCTCTGAGAAGTCTGCATGTGGTGGAGGCAGAGAAGTTGATTTAAAAACATTCAGTCATATTCAAGCTTATTTGCCTATTCTAAAATAGTTGTGGTTTCTTAACATACCTTAAGTTAAAGTTGCTAACATTATAGGAGGGAAGGTCTAGAGTTAAATGTTAGACTGATAGATAGTATAGCCTATCACGTCATATTTCTCAATTCTTGATACCTGAGAATGATATTCATTTCTAGAACACAATATTCCAAGAAGAAAACTGTAATTAGAGATTGTCCTTCTTAACCCTTAAGTATAAAAAAGCAGATATTTTCCCCTAAATAAGCATTTGCATAGCAAGATCTGCCTATTTTTTCTCTTCTTAGTCATATTATTTTTCAATCATTGCCCCAGGATTATTGATATAGGAGAAAATTATTATTTACTAGTCTGGATTATTTGTTTAGAAGTCTGCAGATTATTCTGATTTTCTTTAGTAGCTTCTTTTTCAAATCCTCTGATTTTCCTAATCATAAGAAATTAGGTTTTTCTCTATGAAAATATTTTATTGGGCTTAAAATCATAGCACCACTCTTTTTGCTACTTTAGCATATTAGCTATTTACTATTAATCCACATCATTAATACATAATCTACTTTTTGATAGTAGGATATATCTAATTTTAATCTGTATCATAGTGACTCATGCATTCAGATTCTAGAAACTTATTCCAATTATTCCATACTCATTACAATAAAATTTCAATAGATGAGAGTATATCTTACTAGTTACAGGCTCCAAGCTATATACTCCATGTCAGAATCTGATTCATGTTAGGTCTGACTAATTGAAAAGTAGGATCAGGTCTCAGACTAAAATGCCAACACGAAATACTGTGTATATGGTCTCTTAAGTCATACTGGTGTTGTATAACTCTGTTTCATTTTTACATTCCACATAGGTTAACACAGTTATATATTCGAGCATAACATGTATTGAATATATACATTCCCAAGCCCTGCTAGTATCTAGCCTATGTTATTATGCAGCTCAGTTTGATTAGATCTGTTGATTAGACTGGCATCTGTATTTTACTAATGCTCTGAAAACCTTATGGAACAGATTTGGTCTATAGATCTCAA
Source organism: Gracilinanus agilis (assembly GCF_016433145.1). Taxonomy (NCBI): domain Eukaryota; kingdom Metazoa; phylum Chordata; class Mammalia; order Didelphimorphia; family Didelphidae; genus Gracilinanus; species Gracilinanus agilis. Next base: position 569,951,029 of record NC_058132.1, on the reverse strand, counting down.
AGCATTTGCAAATAAGTTACCAGTGTGCACAATTAATGGATAAATAGCATGAAGTATAGAATGGATGACCTTTGCAAGGTGTCCAAGACTTTCTTCTTTCACGTCTGGAGGACTAGATCAGTGCCCCCATGGAATACTCTTAAAATTAAAAGAATTGTACAATGCTTTACACATTTCAAGTACCTCATCCAAATGTTTTTAAAGTACTTCTCAGAGATTAATCATAAATCACTGTGGTTCCTCTGGCATATCATGTATCATGATCCCTGTTTTACCCAAAAGAATAGACTATTGTACAGTACTTCTAGTTGAAATTTTCAAGTAAACCACACTATTTAGGAAATGACAGCATAGGATGTTAGCACAACACGAAAAAAATTAACACATTTAAGGATGTGCAAAGAGTAGCATGCTCCTTGAATAAAACTTTCCCTTCACTATTTATTATCCTTCTCCTGACTACCCCTCTGAGGAAAACCAAGTCCTAGGTAATCAAATCACAATGGAGGGCAGGTGACAACCTTTATTCTGTTTGAATGGCTGAACTAAATTTAACCAAATCTGCTATATTTTTATGACTGACAATGATTATAGATGTCAGATTTGGAGCTCTAAAGGTTCTCCCAGTATTAAACTGACATTCTCTACTGCTACGGTTTCATCAGGTTATTATACAATCGAGGAAAATGTTAAATTCACATACTTTGTTACTATTTCTTTTAAAGCTCTGATTATTTATAGACTTGAATTTCATTGTAAAGTGCATGCTCCCCTTACTTATGCTGCCATTTAGCAAGACAAAGGGAATAAATTTTGAAATAACAAAAAGAAGAGTAATAAACATGTGGTGTTTAAAATGAAATTATTTGGTCACTTAAAAATGGTATAATTGCCTTGCTATATTACATAAACTATTTTTTTCATTCTCTGAGCCCTGCATGTTATTTATTTTGTTCAAAATAACTGTTGGATCAGAATATTGAGCAGAATACAGCCAATTCTCGTTTAGAAATAGAAAATGTTCCAAGACCCACAAATAACACACATAGATTTCTGCAGCACATTGTTTACAACTGAAAAGAGCTGATAGGATGAAAGAAAAGACATGGGGCAGAAACTAATTTCAAACACACCACCTGCACAAAGTTCCTCTGCAGAATTACTTTCCTTTACATGAGGGAAAAAAAATCAGAGATCAGTGATGTCATTTGTACTCCCTATTTCTTTAAATACTTTTAGTAAAGGTCATGTGAGTACACACAATGATGGAATATCAAATTAATAAAGCAATTTAATTTCCCAAGGTTTTTCATCTCAAAACTGCTATATTGTGAGCATTCATTCATTTGGCCTAAGTGCCTATCTTATTTTTATAGAAAAGCCATCTGTGATTTAATACACACATACCTATACTTGACTTTACTGAGCCTGGGCAGGATGCAGACAAGCCTGTTTTTTATTTTTAGATCTCTTTTTTCAGAAACCAAATTCAACTCAGGAGTATCCTCTAATTGACTTAGCATGACTCAGGAAGCCCTTGTATTTATTATCTGTGTACTTTGGTTACTCAAACTTAACTACATATCAAAGATAAAAACCATCCCAGTTAAAAGAAAGGAGGAGAAACAAGGCTTTTAAAAGAATTAGTATGTTTGTCTGAGATTTAAGTAAATAGCCATTCTACTTTCCTAGTGATCTCCATCTCCTTAACTGGAAAAACAACAACAACAACAACAACTCCTAGCATAAATAAATGAAAGCTTCATGTCTGCAGAATCCATTATAAGGCCTAAATGCACAGAGTCTGCACCATTTCCATTCCTAGGAATTTACAACATCCCAGCCAATGATTTGTCTGAGAAATCTCTAGCTTTCTAAGGAAACAGAAAAAGCCTCACAAAAGTTTTCAGATGTGTGAAGGAAGGTCACCAGCTTGTTAGAATGTACTTAGTGCAAGGTGACACAGACCCAAAGAGAAATAAAAAGAAAAAGGCCTGTCATCTTAGTAAGAACTAAAATTTATTGAAACACAAGACGTTTTAGTTTGAAAAACTTTGCTGGATTTTCCTTTGAAAATAAGACACAAGCCAAAGACAGGGAAAATTAAGTTAGTAGTTCAACCTTCACAAACTGAGAAAAGTTAAATATTTTGTCTTGATGTCATTTATATTTGTTCTTTTAGAAAGTAAAGAAACACTCTGTGCTTCCCCCTTTTTTATTGGGGGGTGGATGGGAGGAGACATTCATTTAGCACAGCAATAATATATCATGGTTTAATCGCTTTTTTATCTAATCTTCTTTATCAGCACCCACATTCTGGAAAAAACCTTATAAAGTTAAAAAAAAGAAAGAGAAAAGATAAATGATACCACTTAAACTTGTACAGGTAGAAATAAGCGATTCTACTTTCTAATGATATTTTTTCAAGCTGTGAAAATAGCCAGGCTTCTTGAACTACCTGGGGAAATGGTAGGTCTTACTCTTCAGGTGGAGAATCAGGCAAATAGGTCATTGTTAAATGGAACAAAGAGCAAAATGAATTATGTAACTACAAAACATAGGAAAATAATATTCTGAGAACCTGACCTAAGGAATTGAAATTTCTAAATAGCTTAATAGAAAGAATTAATCAAGAATGAGAGAAACTCCAAATCTTCATCTTGAGCTTCTTGCTTCTATTCTTCAGAATCTTTCCTTTGCTGTTCCTCATAGTATCATAGAATTTAAAGCTGAAAAGGACTTTAGAAATCACTGAGGCCAAGGATTTCATTTTATAAATGAGGACCAAAGAGATTAAGTGACTTGTCCAATGTTACTCAGTTAATGGCCCAGCCAAGATATACATCCCCAAATCCAAACCAATACTTTATTCATTGTATGTTGCTGGGATTTTACAACCAACCATCAATATAAGAAGAGCTTCTGACATTAACCTTATACAACTTAACTTCTTAACGGCAACCTTTTTTTATTTCTGAAAGAATAATAAGTTATACAAAGTGCTTTTTTCTTTTTAATATCATTTGTACTTATTCACTGGTATAATTAGTATTAAACTAGTATTAGTACTAGTAACCTTAGTATTAGACTAGGCCTTAAGTTTCAACCAATACCAATAAAATGTGTTTTGAATTAGAAGGAATTGTAATAATCCAACTTTCTTACTTCATAGGTTGGAAAACAGAGACTAGAGAGCTAAAGTGATTTGCTGAAGGTGATGCAATTAGCTAATGATAGATTTCAAAAAAGAAGCTAGGTCTCCTCAACTTCTGGACCATTCCTGCATCCTATAAAATTTCTGATGAGAGGTTATTTTTGTTTGTTTTGTTTTTAATATAAATTAAGTTTGCCAAAACTCTAATTAAAACAAATAAAAATGGGGAAAAAAGAGAAAACAGTTTTGAGAATTTGGAAACAGTTCATTTAAAATTATCTTGGGAGCCAAGGCAGATCAGAAAGAAGCAGTATAAATAATCAAATTAAATGTGTCACTTTTCCTGCACAATCCTCATAGCATGGCTACAGAGTCATTTTGCAACAAGGTCAAGGGAAGGTGAATTGTCTGACTGAGACACAAATTTGTCCTTTTTTTCACATGAGTTTTTAACCTCAATGTCAAACTATATAGTAAGGAATGATTTTTGAAAGGTTTGAAAGTAAACATCTGTTATTTACCAACACAGTTATTAAAAACCTATTGGCTAAGTTCCAATTATAAAACACTCTATATAACGATAGGATAGATTGTATATGGAAAGTAGGCACTGCCTATTATATGGTTTCATTCAAAGGTCTGGAAGGTTTCAGGAGAAACATGTCCAGTGCCTTAAATAGATCCAAAAGAATACTTAACATTCTTATCTTTGTCTTTATTTTAACACTCAATCTGAAACTTTGTGATTCATTGATTAACAGAGAGCTACTTTTAAAAGCCTTTTTTAGAGCTTGAATGTATGGAGTCAGAGGGACTTGGTTGAAATGTAGCTATCTAGGAATCCAAAAACATTTTGCTATGAATTATTTCAATGAAATGATTTCCTTTCTTGAACTTGGTTGAAATCAGTGAGAAGTTTTTCATCATCAAGGAAGAGAGGAAAATAGAAAATAATTTTGGAACCTAAGCCATTTCCTGGGAAAATGAAATTGGGGAAAAGAGGAAGGAGGGTGAAAGTGATAATAGATAGGGGACAAGCAACTTTAGGGAAACCCCATTACAGAAAGATAGGAGAAGGGGACAGATTGGTAGGTAAATAGAGAAGTAAACTTTATGCGTCTTGAAATCCTTGCTTAGGAATGGCTCTGAATATCAACTTATACAGACAAAAGAGTGGAAGAGGAGCTTTCTTTCCTAAGTTGATTAGAATCCTAAAAAAGTGAGGAATAACAAAGTTTTGAAAGATATAGCATTTTACTTTTGAAAAATTACTGATGAATAATACTTTCTTTTCTGAATGTGATTGTTTAAAATCAATTTCTATCTAATATTATTTTCTAATAAAATCGAATCAAATTTAATCTACATATGCCTAGCATATTTCATAGTGTCTGCACATAGTAGACAATAACTTCTTCATTGACCGCTCCAATTTTACACTAATGGCCAAGAAAATACAACTGGAGAGAGTAGATAATAATAGTACCATAAAGATCCTCTATGTTTTTGTAGGGCTTAGAGTTTGCAAATATGATATTTGAGTATCATACTGGCCATGTAAAATATACCTGATGGGCCTCATTTTCCCCAATGTACAGATGAGGTAACTTCTATAGAGGTTCTGACTTTGGCAAAGACACACAGCTATTAAATGGCAGAACTAGAAATAAAACTTGAGTTTCTTAACACCTAAAAATAACATTTAAGACACTAATTTTTTTTACTTTCTCCCCAAAACAGACACACATAGATGATATAGTAATATAAAGAAAAAAAAAATATATATATATATATAAATATATATGTATATTTCAGTCTATCTGAGATCTGATTGATCTCCAATTCAGATACCTTCCAATGGTGCAACTCATGTAAATATCCTTTTAAAAGACCTTTTTAGGGAGTATACTTAATATGTTTGGGGTTTTCCACCAATTCTTTTGACATGGGATGGTTGTACACATAGCATGCAGGCTATCCTTTGGCAACCTCTTACCAATGCCACTTGAGTAAAGGACCATATTTTCTGCTCACACAACTCCCTGATGACAAACCTTTTTTTTTTTGCCCTATTTTGATAGGAAATAAATGACCAACCTGGGGAGGAAGTTTCTATCTGGAGGAAGAAGAACTGCACTTGAGTCCTGGATATGCTGTGTGGTATTGAATAAGTCTCCTGAACCTCTTTTTTCATCTACATATTATGAATGAAAATGCTTTCTATATTTACTTCACCAAATGAGTATAAGGAAAACATAACTATTTTATATTTTCCCATATATGTTTTTATTTATACACATTTATATATTCATATACATGCCAAATATGCATTCATATCTATATATACATACATATGAAAAACAGTAGGGAATAGTGTTCAGAGAGACATTTTTAAGTCAGGAAGATCTGGGTTCAAGTGATCACCTCTGACAGATCCTAACTAGATTATCTTAAACAAGTAATTTAGTCTCTTAGGGCATAAGCTAATGCTATATGACTTTTAAGCTGCAATTCTGACACTAATATGCCTTGGAAGAAGAAATTTCTGCACCTGGAGTTCCTCACACCAGTAAAGTCATAGAGTCTGGATTCCTTTTTCCATGATATTTTACAAAGGCAGTATATATCTATTTTTATGTATTAATCCATTTGCAAATGTTATATATATACATGTTCATCCACATGTATGTGGGAGTGTATATTAAGAAGTACTATTGTATAGTGGATAGAAAATTGTTCTTAAAAGTCAGGAAAACCAGTGTTCAAGGCTTGCCTCTGATTTGTAAGGCTTTTGTGAGTCTGGACAGTTCCTTTAACCTCTTACTATTCCTGTCACCTCTCTAAACCTATAAGTAGCAAAGAAGGTGCTGACCTGAATTGTTAGAGGAAGTTCCTCACCTTCGAGTTCCCCCCTAATAAGGAAAATCACCAGTCAACTTCCTACATTGATTTCAGTAAAAATAGCAATGTATATATAAACTAGAATCCAAATTGATTTATTTGCATTTTTAAAAAGCAGTAATTAAATATAAATATGCCAAACTGTGTTCTGTGACCACATGGAACAAAGAGGGAACTATTTCTTTTAATGCTAAAGTACTAGGAAAATTAGCTTGCTAACTTTATTTGATTTTATTCGTTTTTCTTCTTTTAGAAAGCCTTCAGGTTTCTAACTGCAGTAAACACTGCCATCTAGAGGATATTTTCTTATAATGCATGTCATTGACTAAAGTGAAATTTGGACAGCAAAGTTAAAAGATGAAGTCTGTGTCGTCCTATAATCCTTTTGCTTTTTAACTATTAACATCTAACCCTTATGAAAATTTAAAAAAATCTGTTATGCTTTAAAATGTTCTGTGTGCCAAAGGAATTTAACTTAATTGTTATAGTTTAAGAAAAAAATTAAACATCCTTTATTGTTGTGATTAAGATCAATTAACTTGACAAAAGATGGAAAATTAGCATAATCTTAGCAGGATCATTTATTATATGATTGTCGGGATTGACCACTATATGTTTAAATTGTTTACTGGTATTTATCATTTTCTGAATGTGATTTTAATGATATTGATCATTAAAAAAGGACATTAGACAATTACAAGGTCAAAATTAGAATAAGAAATTATACACTAGACACTTAATTGCCAGAAACTGGATGATGCGCTAATGACAACATCGGACAAGACCAAAATTTAAGAATCTATGTAAGTAAGATCAACAATTAAAGAATTCACGTACTCCTCGGTTAATCTTGGGTAGTTTTAACATGAATTTCCTTCTCCCCCCTCCCCCCCCCCCACCACCCTGTTCCAGCATGTCCTGATTTCAAAGATCTGCTTTCTTAAGAAGTAACTCATTAATCAATGGCAGCTGAGACGCTGTGGGATACTAAGTATCTAAAAAGGTGTAAAAACAGAGGTATTTTACAACTTTGCTTATTCAAACACAAACACCAACACCCTGGCATTTGAGAAGTCCCCGTTGCCCATAATAGCTGTACTCTAAAAATGAAAAACACGTGTTAGTGTGTTTCAACACCCTCCCTCCCCCCCAAAAGCCTTCCCCCCACCTAATGCTGCCCTTATTTTGAATTGATACGGCTTAAAATATTTTTACACCCATTCATATCGCTTCAATTAGAAAAATATTGGGTTTTATTTAGTTCACTGCTCTGCGCCCTTTAAATCCCATATTGATCCCTGATGAAATTGAAAAATCGCCATCCAATTTTCTTCTGTTAGACAATACACTATGTACCTACCTATAGTTGTCATTTGGTGGAAGGATTAGGACAACAATGAGTATTGCCTTTAGAGTTGACCTGCACTTAGAGTAGTTGAGGAGGCTATGAACTTAATTGCATGTGGGGGTGAGGAAGGGTGGAGAGTTTGGGCAGGGAGGAGAGACAGGAATAAAACAAAATCAAACAAGACAGCTACATGATACAAAAAATGTAATTCTGCAAAGTTTCAGTAAAGCTGTCAAGTTAACTAGTTAGAGGTGAAATCTCTGACAAGATAATACTGACTAAAAAGCAATTTTCTTTCCAGATTTCTATGTTCTAATTACATTGACCATCCATTATAAAGGTTGACATCACTTACATTCTGTAGAAGGCTCAAATTTGTAGGAGTGTGGATTGCAGGGGTAATGAGAGTAAAATCAGAGTGTGACTGCTGTAATTATGAGCAGCATTGCATTTGGTTCAAAAGAGACCATGCAAACAATCAGCCACTCAACGAAGGAACATGTGAAAAAAAATATATCAATGTGGAGGATTTCTTTTCTCTATGTGAAGATTCTCAGCATGTTGTTTTCAATTTAGGTCAATCTGAGGCCAGATGGGAATCTGTGGCTTTATGATTTTTTTGATCTTCAGAAAATAGGTTTTGCCATTTAAATTGTGTATTTTAAATATACTTTAAAAATTTTTAGTGAATGTGAAAGGATTCTATGACTTTTATTTTTGTTTATTTTCATATGTCTACATGGAAAGGCACAAAGTGCATATTATTCTTATTTTACAAAAGACTACATATTCTAATGGTTATTCTCTTGCAGAAGTGATTTTTGGACTTATGATTTTAAAAAGGTTGTTTACCTTCAGTCAAATTATTGTAAAAATTTCCTTAATTGCATTATTTTTCATTGATTATATAGTTTGTAAAGAATTTTTAAGGTATCACTGCTTATTTGGAGTATAGATTCTGAATTATTACCCTCTATTCCTAAGATAACTAAACATAATTGTACAGAGGTCCTCAAGTTCCAAGTAGTTTAGGCATTCACAACACCAGACTTAGAGTCAGTAAGATCTGAGTTTAAATTTGACCTTAGACATTCACTAGCCCATGACCCTGCACAAGTCATTTAATCTCTGTTTGCCTCATTTTATCAACTGTAAAATGGGAATGATAATAGTACCTACCTACAGAGTTCAAATGAATACAGTGCCTGGCACATAGTAGGCTATATTAATACCTAGTATGGGGGTGGTATAAGCAGCATGTATTACTGAGATTATTAAATTATATGACAAGTGCTAAATTAGAATAAATTTGGTTCTTTGTGCCTTATCAGTCAGTCAATTAGGGTTTGGCTTTGGGAGGAGCAGAAAAAGAAACAAAGGGGGAAGCAGAAAAATAAACAAAAAAGACCTGGGTTCATTTCATGGTTTTGCCATTTTTTAATGCCTATGAGACATTGGATAAGTTATTTAACCTCTCTGGGCTTCAATTATTTCATCTGTAACAAAAGAGGAATTGAGACTCAATGAGGTCCAAGACTCCTTCCATCTAATATTTGGTCTATGGATTCTGAAAACAAGTTAATAAGTCATATGGGTTCTCATGAATTTTTAGTCTCTCTTTCTACAAATTAAGCTGCTGGTTCTTTTATAACCTAGGGTAGAAGCCAAAATATAAGGGAAGGGGGAAACAATGAGTCCACCTCTGTGAGAGTGAGGGAAAAGGGAATGAATGCTTTTAGAGAGAATCTAGTATCTGGCCTCTTAGAGCAGACAAGAGCTAATATACTCTGCTAAAAGAACTGATATCACAGACCAGATAAAGAGGTAATTTCTAAATGTTCCTTTACTAATGAAAAGTCATGAAGACTCATGTGGTCCCACCAAAGAACACAGCTCAGCTGAATAGAAGTCTGACAGACTGGACAAGACATTGCAAGAGTTAAGCAAGCCTACGGGTGCAGCTGACAAATGGACATAGAAGTTTGACCCAGAGAGAGAGAGAATGACTGTTGGCCGGGGTAGGGGGTGAGAGGTGGGGGGACAGGAATTCTGAGAAGACCAACAGATCTCTGAGAAGCTTGGGGCACAGCCAAGAAGGGAGGAGTGAATTTGAATTTGTGGGGCTGCAGACCTTTCAAGCTAATCCAAAGAGTTTTCCTGAGACTTTTGGGAAGACCAAACCAATCATTTGTTCTACTGTTGTTCTTTTACCCAGTGGAGAACCTGAACAACCATTTTCTTCATTTTCAGCCAGAGGGCCTGGACTTCTGGGGGAGCGAGCCCCTGGGGGCTAACCAACCTTGCTTTGAACCTTGATTTCTACATTTCCCTCTTTAGCTTATGATAATATAAGGACAGGAGTTTACTGGGGTCTAGGGTCAAACAAATTGGGCATTGGAGATCTCTGAAGAAATATCCGTTACTACCTTGCCCTGGGAAAGATAGATAATAAGATTTTGGGAATCATCTTACACTAACCCTTTCCCTGATATCCTTTCCTTTACCCTTCAAAGTATTTTATTCCTTAATAAACCCCTTGTTGAGAGATTTTAATCACATCTGGACAACTGATTTGGGTGAGAGACTGAATCCTTGTGGGTTGTGGGTGGAAGGTGGACTGCTCTCCATGTTGAACTGCCATCAACAAGAAGGGAGTGGGGAGGCTTGAGTAAATTTAACCTGGTTCTGAGGAATTGTTGGGGTTCCCTTGGGGCTCATTCATTAGACATCTCCCTCTAACTTCCCATCCCTAATTTGTCCATATTGGGGAACCTCCACTTGTGTAGCCACCCCAAATGCCTCCTTAGTAAAGAAGGGTGGTGTGAGTAGCTTTGGCCCAATTCAGTCAGGGTTACCAGAACACAACCCAACTATCTGCTACCCCACTTCTTACAGAAGACAGTGGGTGAAGAACCCACCATGTCATGAGCAACTATCACTAGAAAAGAGTAAGCACTAAGCAGAGGACTAGTAAAAATGCCCTGTGAACAGCAAGTGGTGCTTCCCTGAAAAAGGTCTTGAAGTGGAGGGCCATATTATTAGCTACTGCTGAATGTGGGGATATGTCCGTTGAAAAACATAGAATTTCTTTCTCATATGTTGTGGCTTCTACATGGGAGAATTGGGGTCAGCCTAATGGGTTATTCAGTGATAATATTACCTTAGGATTTGGAGTAAAAAAGGGAGCCAAAAAAACATGAAGTAATGAAACCTTTCATGCCAGGGGCTTTTCTGAAGAAAAAAAAAAAAAAAGGTCTACATTTATAAAGGGAATAAAATTCATCTACCTACAATTAGGAAAATAAATGTGTTAACCAGTTTTCTTTTTCTTTCCTGAATATCATATTCCATGCCTTCTGATCCTTTAATGTGGAAGCCTATAAATCCCGTGTGATCCTCATTGTAGCTCCATGGTATTTGAATTGTTCCTTTCTAGGCGCTTGCAGTATTTTCTCCTTGGATTGGGTGTTATTGAATTTAGTTATTATATTCCTGGAAGTTGTCATTTGAGGATTAGGTGATTTGTAGATTCTTTCAATTTCAATTTTATTTTCTTGTTACAGGCTATCCAGGCAGTTATCTTTGATAATTTCCTGTATTATGATGTCCAAGATTTTTGTTCGATCATGGCTTTCAGGTAGACAAATAATTCTTAAATTTTCTCTCTTGTATCTATTTTATAGGTCATTTGTTTTTTCAATGAGATATTTCAGGTTTTCTTCTATTTTTTTATTTTGTTTTTCATTTTGTTTTATTGTTTCTTGATGTCTCATGAAATCATTAGCTTCTAGTTGCTCAATTCTAATTTTCAAGGCCTAATTTTCCTCCATCAGCTTTTGAACCTCCTTTTTCATTTCTTCTTCTATTGCCTTCATTTCTCTTTCCCATTTTTCCTCTGCTTCTCTTCATTTGTTTTTGAAGTCCTTTTTGAGCTCTTCCAAGATCTATATCTAATTCATATTTTTCTTTTGGACTTTGCATTTGTTTGTTTTGTTTTCACTGTCTCCTTCAGTATCTGTACCTTGTTCTTTGTCTCCATAAAAATTCTCTATAGTGAAATAGGTAAACTGCCAACACAGTAATATTCAATATTCAAAACTAGGGCAAACCCACAAACCCACAAGTGACAGGAGTGACATAGGACAACAAGGGATGTTCAAGGGATGTGTGAGTTGGGAGAAATCACATTTACTTCGAAATGTCAGTTGACAGTTTTACTGGTCAGCCTAGCCGGGGAAAAGACAAGAGTTGAAGGCTATCTTTCTGTGGGTTATTTCTTGGGTTTGGAGAAAGGCACAGAAGTAAAGAAAACCTGTTTATTAAAGCTTCGGGGTTAGGGAAAGGACAGACTAAACTATTTCTAATGGATAAGTTCAGACAAAGGGAGTGGGACAAAACTACATTAGTTCTAAGTTCAGGCTGACAGATTCAGCCTGTAAGGTCATTGGAAATGAGAGTCTCACTGCTGGAGACCACTTCTGTTCCAGTGTTGTTCTCCAAAGCCTCCAGGAATCACAGCAATGAAGTCCGAAAAAGGGGTAAAGTCAAGGAGCTGGATTGGTTTGATATGTCCACCAATTAAACCAGAATCACTGCTCAACTTTATCATTCCCACGACAGATAGATTTACAGGAGACAGTTATTTTCTGGGCTCTTCACCTCCAGCAGCTAAGAAAAAGCCCCTAAGTGCCAGCATTTGAATCCAGAGAGACTCTCTCAGAAAAGAAGTCTCGCTCCATCATTCCATGCTCAGAACCTTCTCTGTCAGCCCTTTAGCTAGCTTATGCCTCTTACTAAAATTTTCCTAATCTTCTTATAACAATAGTTCAGGGCTTTTGTTGTTGTTGTTGTCTGCTCATTTTTCCAACCTTTTTATAGGTAGACTCAGTTCTTTGGGAGGTTAGGATACCTCTTAACTTCAGTTCTTCCTTAATACTACCCTTGGCTTTATTTCTGGGTCTGCTAATTTTAGTTATTTCAAGATGGTATGATGGCCTGAGGCCTAAGAGCTCTGAAAGCCACCTCCCACTGCTGATTGAATTAAAGCTTGAGACTGCTGATGGCTCAAATTCTAGCCTCAGGCTTAGGTGTATGTAGGCTTCCAGTCTCCTTCTAGGCTTGATCTGGTCAGGCACCCAGTAGATTTCCTTGGGAAAACACTGGGACTTTGCCCTGAGTTTTCAGCATTATGATCAGGGGCCCCAGCTTTGGGTCTAACAACTACACCAAACTAGGATCGATGACCTCACCACAGGCCCAGACTGGGACTTCTGGCTTTCCTCTGGGCCCACAGAGATCAGGCTGCTTCAGCAAAGACTCCCCTACGTTGGAATTCTAGACTTCACTACAAGTTTACTTGATATTTCAAGGGGTCTGCATTGGCTTGAACCTCTATTTCCCCAGGCAGGGTCTCAGGGCTCAGGTTCAGAATCTGGCACAGCAGATATGGGGTGGGCGTGGTGGGGGCTAGATCTTGGCTTGTTCCTCACTCCTTGTAGCCTCCTGCTGTCTGTGTTCCCCTTTCACTCCAGTGCCCTAATTCTTCTCTGCCTACCATTTAGGTTTTTCTCTTCTTGAAAGTTGTATCACTCTGTGTCTCCTTGTTGGTTCTTTCACTCCTATATTTGTTTTGTGGTGTTATTTCAAGATTGGTTGGAAAGGATTCTCATGGTGGTTTCAAGCTTCCTTGCTTCTATTCTGCTACCTTGGTTCCAGTAATCTGTTTTCAATATTTCCACCAAGTCGGCACAGTCTAAATTATAAATAAACATTTCTCTGTTTTTGCCATTTGAAAAATATTAAAAATTGTTTTATGTGTAATTGAAGGAAAAATATATTATTTTTAAAATTTGATTAAAGAAATAATTTAGGATGCTCATGCTGATTTTAACAACTGTTAGTTGCATAACTATTTACATTTTTCTATTTCTGTTTTCTATAGAGCCTATAGAAAATACAATATTTTTTGGAATGAAAAAAGTTTATTGTGGGGAAAAGAAAGGATAGATAGAGGGCAAGGGAAGTGCTGAATGTTCGAGACTCTAGCCTCCATCCTCAAGAACAGATGTGAGGAAGAAAAGTATATTGTAGAAAATAAAGAAATCTCTGGGCCATAATTCTGAACTGAAAAATGACTTTATTTGTGGGTAAATAAAGTCAGTGGCCACTTCACACCCAACCTGTGATGAAAGATTTCTTGTGGATATTCAAAGTTGTTTTAATAGGCTTTTGAGAGTTGATACAAATCATTGATTAACTAAACCCACATACTTGAAGTATGTTGCCTATTAATTGATTAATTCTAATATGAAGTTCAAGCATTTTATTGATCTTATAACTAATGCCCTCAGAAAATAACTTTTTAAATTTATTTTTATTTTTTTAAACCCTTAACTTATGTGTATTGGCTCCTTGGCAGAAGAGTGGTAAGGGTGGGCAATGGGGGTCAAGTGACTTGCCCAGGGTCACACAGCTGGGAAGTGTCTGAGGCCAGATTTGAACCTAGGACCTCCTGTCTCTAGGCCTGACTCTTAAAGCACTGAGCTACCCAGCTGCCCCCCAGACAATAACTCTTAAGAAGAGGTATGATTTGTCTCTCTGAGTCATAAAATCTGAGGACCCTGTTATTGACATAAATTACTAGAAAAGAATTTAGTATTAATAAATTCCTACTTTTACAACTGACTTTATGATCATTTTTGTTATTTTTATGCAGAATGAGGACTTAGTCAAACTGTGTACTTAATATTTGTGATAATTAGATTAAATCTACATTGCCCATCTTTAGATTTAATCACCAAAGGTGAGAGTACCTCCAATTTTGGGAGGACCTTAAGCCACGAGTGCTAGAGTGGGTGATGAATCAGAATCAACTGACTGCCCCCTAGGCAGTACTATGAGAAGCATCTATTGTAATAGGACACACAAATTAGGGAAGAGGCACAGGAAGCGATGTGTAAGTTGCCCCTTTAAAAGGAGAAGGTCTTCTGCTGGAGAAGGGCTTCTGGTGAAGAGGGAGTTGGTAAAGGAGCTTTTAGGGGTCTTCTTTTTTTCCTGATTCATGGAAGAGTACTGGCTGGAACGTTGAGAACTTGGTGAGACTGCTTTCAATATCTTCTTTAGAAGTCCACGTGGTGAGTTTAAAGACTGAATCTTCCTGAACTTCTCTTAAGGAACTTCCCCTTAATAGAGATTCTATGAATGAAGCTTTCCTTCATTCACCTCTGGGCCTCTGGCCCTCTGACTCTCTGCTAAGGGTTAATTAGATCTACCTGGATTAATTAGAGGATCATAGTAATTTATCTACAGTGTTTTATATTCTTATTTCCTTATTTTTTCTCTTCTCAATTGTAAATAAACTTTTATAAAATCAATTTTGACTTGAGATTATTCTTAATTGAGGATTGATAATTGTTCAATCCTCTGGTGACCATCTTTTAATATATATATATACTGCAAAACCCCTTTTTCCTCCTTATATATTCCAAGGTTGATAATAGGAGCTCTTAAGCTAACTCTTCTTCTTACTTATCACTGCTTATGCACAGTTAATTAACAATTTGAACTACCCTTTCTAACATCCTAGTTACAGATACAACCTAAAAATTTATATGAGATGACTTTATTTTACCATAAATGATATGAAAACAATAAATACTATAAGCATTCCACCCAGTAGATTGTAAACTACTTTTTTCTTTTTTGAAATATTTTTTCCATTTAAACATAAAAACTTTTAACATTAAAAACAATTTTATTGAGTTCCAAATTCTTTCCCTTACTCACTTTCTCCCTTAATAACTTACCTTGATTCCTTGATCTATCTTTATTCTAAATTCTAATCCCAAAATAACAACCACTACTCTTACTTAACTATTTCTAACTTAACTAACCTATTCTAGAGACTTGAACAAAGGAAAAGAAAGAAAGGGAAGGGATTTACTACAAACTGTTACAAATCTCTCACTCCCTCTATTCTAACCTAATACCCTAAAGGAAAAGACAAACAATTTGACAATGGTTATATATGTGCAGTCATGAAAAACTTATTTTCATATTAGTCCTGTTGTAAAAGAAAACAGAGATAAAAATTAAAAACAGAAAAGTAAGTTTTGATGTACATTCTGACTCTATCAGTTCTTTCTTTGGATATACATAACACTTTTTGTCACAGTGCTTTCAGAATTGTCTTGGATAATTGTTTTGCTGAAAATGACTGTCATTCACAATTGCAAGGATGGGGGATGGGACAAAAAGAGCCAGAAGAAGGCTGTTGGTGACAGTTGTTGACAGTTAAGACCAGAGGGGATTCTGGGTAATTCTCCAGAGGAGGAAGAGGGAGAAGGAGGACTGAGAGAGGGAGGAGGAGAACATTTCAGCTCGAATTCAGTCCTGAGGGCTTCCTGAGGATCTTTCTTTGGACATTGATACCCTGATTCCCTGGTCAAAGGCATGCCATCACTTCTCATCCATCTACACTTCAACCATCAAGACAGCTAAGTTTTGGGACTCCATTTTGGGAGGCTCCTTCCCCCATTACCCAGCCTTGCTGAGAGACCCTTTCTGGTCTAACTTACAATTATAGAAAATGATAGAAATAGAAATAGAAACTGAAAGAGAAGTGGCAAGGGGAGACACTTGGGAGCAGGAACCCCAAAGGTTCCCACCTGAGTGACAGACCCCATAGAAATAGAGAAGAGGGTATCCCCAAATCCCTCTGTCCTTCATCCCTTTCCCTAACTCCTGAATAGCAAAGAATAAAAGCCATTCATTAGTCAGATAGCATTCCAGAGTGCCTGAGAGACAAGGGGGAGGGGAATCACAGCTTGGTCTGGCTGCCTCCATCTTGGAGCCAGACTACCTGCTGTGAAGTTAGCTGACCTCTGGGGGAGGCTTGCTTGAACCCCACCCTCATTCAGAATTGGATTGGGGTGCCCTAAAACCTCATCTTATAGGGAAGCCTCGCCCCCTACTCCTGTGGCGCAGCACAACCATCCAGGTCACCCAGTTTAGGGGTGACACCCCCTCAAAGTCTCAGGAGTGTATATTTGGCAAGAGGGGAGAGCTAGAAGAGAGTCTCACCCTCTTAGACTCTCTCTCTCCCCACTCTATCATAACATTTGGTCAGCTGGCTCTCTTTATTCTTACACAATTGATTATCAATCAATATTGTTCTTTTATGTTACAATGTTCATCTGGTTCTGGTTACTAAATTTTGCATCAGTATCAGATAATTCCCTGGTTTTTCTGAAGGGATCCTGCTTATTATTTCTTTTTTTTAATTTTTTAAAATTTTATTAAATTTTATTTTTTAAACATACATTAATATTCATTTTTAACCTGTTTACATACTTTATGCCACTACTTTCCCCTTCAGCCCCCTCTCTCCACCCACCCATGGCTGACGCACATTTCCACTGGTTGTAACATGTGTCCTTGTTCAGGGCCTATTTCCATATTGTTGTTAGTTGCATTGGTGTGGTTGTTTCCAGTCTACATCCCCAATCATGTCCACCTCAGCCCATGCATTCAAGCAATTGTTTATCTTCTATGTTTCCTCTCCTGCAGATCTTCCTCTGAATGTGGGTAGCGTTCTTAACCCTGAATCCCTCAGAGCTGTCTTGTGTCATTGCATTGCTGCTAGTACAGAAGTCCATTACATTTGATTTTACCATAGTATATCAGTCTCTGTGTACAATGTTCTTCTGGCTCTGCTCCTTTCACTCTGCATCAGTTCCTGGAGGTCTTTCCAGTTCACCTGGAACTCCTCCAGTTTATTATTCCTTTTAGCACAATAGTATTCCATCACCAGCATATATCACAGTGTGTTCAGCCATTCCCCAATTGAAGGACATACCCTCCTTTTCCAGTTCTTTGCCACTACAAAAAGCGCGGCTATAAATATTTTCATACAAGTCTGTTTATCTATGTTCTCTTTGGGGTACAAACCCAACAATGGTATGGCTGGATCAAAGGGAAGGCATTCTTTTATAGCCCTTTGAGCATAGTTCCAAATTGCCAGCCAGAATGGTTATATCATTTCACAACTCCACCAGCAATGCATTAATGTCCCAATTTTGCCACATCCCCTCCAACATTCATTACTCTCCCCTTCTTTCATTTTAGCCAATCTACTGGGTGTGAGGTGATATCTCAGAGTTGTTTTGATTTGCATTTCTCTAATTATTAGAGATTTAGAACACTTTCTCATATGCTTATTGATATTTTTTATTTCTTTGCCTGAGAATTTCCTATTCATGTCTCTTGCCCATTTTTCAATTGGGGAATGGCTTGATTTTTTATACAATTGATTTGACTCCTTGATTATTTGAGTAATTAGACCCCTGTCAGAGTTTTTTGTTATAAAGATTTTTTCCCAATTTGTTGTTTCCCTTATGATTTTGACTACATTGTTTTTGTTTGTACAAAAGCTTTTTAGCTTAATATAATCAAAACCATTTAATTTACATTTTGCAATTTTCTCTAGCTCTTGCTTGGTTTTAAAATCTTTCCTTTCCCAGAGATCTGACAGGTATACTATTTTGTGTTCACTTAACTTATTTATAGTTTCCCTCTTTATATTCAGGTGATTCACCCATTCTGAATTTATCTTGGTGTAGGGTGTGAGATGTTGATCTAAACCTAATCTCTTCCATATTGTTTTCCAAATTTCCCAGCAGTTTTTGTCAAATAGTGGAATCATGTCCCAAAAGTTGGGCTCTTTGGGTTTATCAAACACTGTCTTGCTGACTTCATTAACCCTAAGTATTCCACTGATTCTCCCTTCTATCTCTTAGCCAGTACCATATTGTTTTGATTACTGCTGCTTTATAGTATAGTTTAATATCTGGTACTGGTAGGCCCCCTTCCTTCACATTTTTTTTTCCATTATTTCCCTTGGTATTCTTGATCTTTTGTTATTCCAAATGAAATTTGTTATAGTTTTTCCTAATTCAGTAAAGAAGTTTTTTGGTAATTTGATAGGTATGGCGCTAAATAGGTAAATTAATTTGGGTAGAATGGTCATTTTTATTATGTTAGCTTGTCCTACCCATGAACAGTTAATGGCTTTCCAATTGTTGAGATCCAGTTTTATTTGTTTGAAAAGTGTTTTGTAGTTGTTTTCGTATAATTGCTGTGTTTGTTTTGGTAGATAGATTCCCAAGTACTTTATATTGTCTAGGGTGATTTTAAATGGTGTTTCTCTTTCTACCTCTTGCTCTCTAATGTGTTGGAAATATATAGAAATGCTGATGATTTATGTGCATTTATTTTGTATCCTGCAACTTTGCTAAAGTCGTTGATTATTTCTAAAAGCTTCTTAGTTGATTCTCTAGGATTTTTTAAGTATACCATCATATCATATGCAAAGAGTGATAGCTTAGTCTCCTCATTGCCTATTTTGATACCTTCAATTTCTTTTTTTTCTCTAATTGCTATTACTAGTGTTTCTAGTACTATGTTAAATAATAGAGGTGATAATGGGCATCCTTGTTTCACTCCTGATCTTATTGGGAAGGCTTCTAATTTATCCCCATAGCATTTAATGCTTGTTGATGGTTTTAGGTATATACTGTTTATTATTTTTAGGAAGGGTCATTCTATTCCTATACTTTTCAATGTTTTCATTAGGAATGGATACTGTATTTTTTCAAAGGCTTTTTCAGCACCTATTGAGATAATCATGTGATTTTTGTTTGTTAGACTGTTGATATGGTCAATTATGTGGATGGTGTTCCTAATGTTGAACCATCCTTGCATTCCTGGTATAAATCTCACCTGATCATGGTGGATGATCTTCTTAATTACTTGCTGGAGTCTCTTTGCTAGTATTCTATTTAAGATTTTTGCATCTATGTTCATTAGGGAGATTGGTCTATAGTTTTCTTTCTCTGTTTTTGATCTCCCTGGCTTTGGAATCAGTACCATATTTGTGTCATAAAAGGAATTTGGTAGGACTCCTTTCTTTGCTTATCATATCAAATAATTTGTATATTATTGGGATTAGTTGCTCTTTAAATGTCTGATAGAATTCACTTGTGAATCCATCAGGTCCTGGTGATTTTTTCTTAGGAAGTTCTTTGATGGCTTGATCAATTTCTATTTCTGATATGGGATTATTTAGGTATTCTATTTCTTTTGCTGTTAATCTAGGCAATTTATATTTTTGTAGATATTCATCCATATCTCCTAAATTGTTATATTTGTTGCCATATAATTGGGTGAAATAGTTTTTAATGATTGCCTTAATTTCCCCTTCATTAGAGGTTAGGTCTCCCTTTTCATCTTTAATACTTTCAATTTGGTTTTCTTCTTTCCTTTTTCTTATTAGATTGACCAGTACTTTGTCAATTTTATCTGTTTTTTCAAAATACCAGCTTCTAGTCTTATGTATTAATTCAATAGTTCTTTTACTTTCCATTTTATTAATTTCTCCCTTAATTTTTAGTATTTCTAATTTAGTTTTCATCTGGGGGGTTTTAATTTGCTCACTTTCTAATTTTTTGAGTTGCATACCCAATTCATTAATCTCTGCCCTCTTTAATTTGTTAATATATGCACTCAAGGATATAAATTTTCCCCTGAGTACTGCCTTGTCTGCATCCCACAGAGTTTGGTACGATGTCTCATCATTGTCATTCTCTTCAATGAAATTGTTCATTGTTTCTATGATTTCTTCTTTGACTAATTAGTTTTGGAGAATCATATTGTTTAATTTCCAATTGGTTTTTGATTTGCCTGTCCAGGTGCCCTTATTAATTATTATTTTTATTGCATTATGATCTGAGAAGGTTACATTTATTATATCTGCTCTTTTACATTTGTTTGCAATGATTCTATGTCCTATTACATGGTCAATCTTTGTGAATGTACCATGTGCAGCTGAAAAGAAGGTGTATTCCTTTTTGTCCCTATTTATTTTTCTCCACATATCAATTAAATCTAATTTTTCTAGGACTTCATTCACCTCTCTTACCTCTTTCTTATTTATTTTTTGGTTTGATTTATCTAGATCTGAAAGAGGAATATTTAGATCTCCCACTATTATGGTTTTACTATCTATTTCCTTCTTGATCTCTGCCAGTTTCTCCTTTATGAATTTGGATGCTATACCACTTGGTGCATATATATTGAGCAGTGTTATTTCCTCATTGTTTATACTGCCTTTGATCAGGATGTAATGACCTTCTCTGTCTTTTTTAATCATATCTATTTTAACTTTGGCTTTGTCAGAGATCATAATAGCCACTCCTGCCTTCTTTTTTTCATTTGACGCCCAAAAGATTTTGCTCAAGCCCTTAACCATAAACGTGTGTGTGTGTCTACCCGCCTCATATGTGTTTCTTGTAGACAACATATGGTGGGATTTTGTTTTCTGATCCACTTTGCTATTTGCTTCCATTTTATGAGCAAGTTCATCCCATTCACATTCAGAGTTACAATTATCAGTTGTGCATTCACTGACATTTTTGTATCTTCCCGTAGACCCACCCCTTCTTCTTACACTATTTTCTTTTAAACCAGTAGTTTGCTTTGAGCTGCTATCCCTTATCCCCTCCCTTGATTGACTTCCCTTTCTGTCCCCACCCTTGTTATTACCCTCTTTTTGTTTTTAAAGGCCTAATGAATTCCCTCCCCCTTTTTCTCCCCTCCATTTTTTGACCTCCACACTCCCTTGCTCCCTTTGGTTTATCCCTTCTGACTTTCTGAGTAGGGTTAGATAGAGTTTTTTATCCAAATGGATAATAAAGCTATTCTTCCCTCTCCGGGTTGATTACACTGAGAGTAAGGTTTGATTATTACCTCTTAATTCTCTCTTCCTCTCCTTCTTATAATAGTATTTATCCCCTCCCCTTCCCATGCCCTCTTTGTGTGTAATAGAATATCCTATTTTTCTTATTTACTCAGATTTCTTTTGGTGTCCCCTACTATTCCCTGCCCTTTCCTATCCCCCATGTCATCTTAGACCATTTAGAACCCTATCCTCTCCCTATGAATTATTCTTCTGGTTGGTATAATAGTGAATAGAGTTCACTACAGAGAATTATACATAGCATTTCTCCACATAGTAATACAGATAATTAAATCTTATTTAAGCCCTTAAAGAGTCAAATTTAAAAAGTTATAAGTTTTCTTTCTTTTCCCTCTGTTTCTTATTTACCTTTTCATGTTTCTCTTGATTTTGTGGTTGTGTATCAAACTTTCCATTTAGTCCTGGTCTCTTTTGTGCAAAAACTTGGAAATCTTCAATTTTGTTGAATGCTCATACTTTCCCCTAGAAGTGTATAGTCAGTTTCAATGGGTAGTTGATCTGTGGCTGAAGGCCAAGCTCTTTTGCCTTTCAGAATATCGTATTCCAAGTCTTGCCATCTTTTAGCGTGGAGACTGCCAGATCTTGTGTGATCCTGATTGGTGCTCCTTGATATTTGAATTGTCTCTTTCTGGCTTCTTGTAAGATTTTTTCTTTTACTTGAAAGCTCTTGAATTTGGCTATTATATTCCTTGGTGTTGACTTTTCTGTGTCCAGTGTAGAGGGTGATCTATGGATCCTTTCAATGTCTATATTGCCCTCTTGTTGTAGAACTTCAGGGCAATTTTGTTGAATAATTTCTTTAAGTATGGAGTCCAAGTTTCTATTAATTTCTGCCTTTTCTGGAAGACCAATGATTCTCAAATTGTCTCTTCTAGACCATTTTTCTTGGTCTGTCACTTTCTCATTGAGATATTTCATGTTTCCTTCTATTTTATCAGTCTTTTGACTTTGTTTTATTTGTTCTTGTTGTCTTGAGAGATAATTGGCTTCTAATTGTTCAATTCTAGCCTTTAGAGACTGGTTTTCCTTTTCAATCTGGTCATTTCTGGTGTTCAATTTGCTTACCAGTTCATTTGATTTCTGAGCCTCACTTTCCAAGTGCAAAATTCTGCCTTTTAAACTGTTATTTTCTTGCTAAATCTCTTCGATCTTCTTCAACATCTCATTTTTGAACCCTTCAATAGCTTGTGACCAGCTTTCATTTTAGGGGGAAGGTTTGGATATGATTACTTGTTTGTCCTCCTCTGTTGTCTGGATTTTCTCAGTGTAAAAGTTGTCGAGTGTTCCAGAGTTTTTTTTGATAATCTTTTTCTTCTTCTGGGGTTCTAGGCTTGCCATCGTTAGCCCTGCCCCTTTTCAGCTTTGTCTTCACACTCAGGGTCTGCCTGCGCTTTCTAAGCTTCTGGGGTTTTCGGTCTCCTTGTCCTTGGGGTCAAGCCTCCTGGTAGTCCCCGGTCTGCCCCTCTGCCTGAGGCTCCTTCAGCAGTCTCAGGGGCTGCTTCCACAGCCTCGTTCCCATCTGCACCAGGTCCTCACTCGAATGTCCTAGCTTGCGCTGGAGATCTTTATTCGCACCTAGGCCACTGCCTTCACCCGCAGAGATGCTTGGGAAAGTCCTTGTGTTAGAGATCTTTGTCCTTGTCCCGGGTGATGCCTTCACCAGCACAGATGCTCAGGAAAGTCCCTTCGTTAGAGATCTTTGTCTGTGCCCGTGCAGACGCTTGGGAAAGTCTGTGCGTGCCCCCCAGCCACTTCGGGTCCCTTGTCTTGCAGCACACAGGCCGAGCCCTGGGGCTGCTAGTCATTTACTGGTTGCCCCAGTCCTGTTTTCACTCTTGTGCGTTGGCCTTGGCTCTGTGCGAGGTGTGTGGTGTTGGGGGGTAAGGGAGGGGCTTCTTCCTCTCGCTTTTTAGTGAGAGCTGTTTCACCCATTTATAGCGTGGAAATGCCCCGATTCTGCGTACCTTCAATGCTGCACCCTGTTGTGGGGTTCCTTTGTTCATCTGGGTTCGTTTTTATGTCCCCTTGAGGAGTCCTGTATGCTTCAGTTAGGAGAGATTGAGCAGCTGCTCCTTACTCTGCCGCCATCTTAACTGGAAGTCTATTATTTCTTAATTACTTGTTCAGCCATTCCACAAATGATGGGTATCACTTCAATTTATGATTCTTTGCCACCACAGAATGTGCTGCTATAAATATTTTTCAATGCACAGATCCTGAGGAAAAGGTATATTCCTGTCTATTCCCATTGGATTTTCTATAGAAATCTATCTTATCTAACTTTTCTAACATTATAATTATCTTCTTAGCTTCTTCTTCATTTTTGGGGGGTTAGATTTGTCTTGTTCTGAAAAGGGAAGTTGATTGTTTATTTCCTCCTATATCTAATTTAACTTTTCCTTGAAGAATTTGGAAGCTATACCATTTGGTGCATATGTTTAATCTTGCTATGACTCCATTGTCTATGGTTTACTTTAGCAAAATATAATTTTCCTACTTTTCTCTCATAATTGGATCTATTTTTGCCTTTGCTTTTGCTTTGCTTGAGATTATGACTGCTACCTCCGCCTCTTTTTTTTAACCACAGCTGAAGTATAATACATTCTTCTTCATCACCTTACTCTTCTGGTGTGACTTTCTGCTTCAAGTAGGTTTCTTGTGAATAACATATTGTAGGTTTCTGGGTTTTAATCCACTGTGGAATCCAATTTCACTTAAAAAAATTTGTTTTTGCTGTTGCTCCTCCTCCTCCCCTCGACCCGGGCCCAGCCATGTTCTACCAGCCCCCTCCTTCCAGACTGCACCAGCCCAATATACCTGTGGGTGGGGAGTTCAGGGAATACACCAAGCTGGCCGGGGAGGGGAAGGGCAGCAGAACCTCAAATCCTTGAAGATGAGACTAAGCCGGGAGACTGTATACCAAATGTACCAGGCAATGAACATGCCAGAGAACTTCTGGCTCAAGCTCCAACTAAAGGACTCTGGATGCCCTCAAGGAAAGAAGTCAAGGTTATGCAGTGCTGGCATTGTAAATGGTATGGACACCGAACAGGTGACAAAGAATGCCCATTCTTTATCAAAGACAAACAGAAATTAGAACAATTCAGAGTAGCACAGGAAGATCTCATGTATGACATCATAAGAGAGAATAAGTATCATAAAAAATGTGAGGATATACAGTTAAAGAAGCTACTACAAGAGTCTACCTCAGATGAAGATGGTAGTAGTTCCAAATCCTCAGAATGTAAGGAAAAGCATAAGAGAAAAAGTAAGAAAGAGAAACATAAGAAATGAAAAAGGAGAAGAAAAAGAAAGGCAATGTATTCAATCCAGAGGTTGGATTCAGAGCTTCTCTCAGTCCAAGGTTCAAATAGAACTCCCGCCAGTAACTCCTCCTCCCAGAAACCTTTGCTTCTTCTAACTTTCTAACTGCCATTGTTGTCAATCTTGCTTCCTCAACATTCCATCTTCACTCTGTGTCCAAATCCCTTCCTTCAATATATATGACTTTATTTAAAAAATAAACACTAGATGAGATAGAAATCAAAGTTAAGGGTTTAAAAAACAAAAATAAAAATAAAAAAAATAATCCTTGTGTTCCCATTTTTCAAAACAATACTGAGATATCATCTCACACTTATCAGATTGGCTAAAATGATAAAAAGGGCAAAATGACAAATGTTGGAGGTGATGTGGAAAAATGGGAACACCAATACTCTGTTGGGGAAACTGTGGTATAATCCAACATTTTGGAAAACAGCTTAGAATTATAAAACTGCATATAGCTTTCGACTTCACAGTACCACTATTAGATTTATTTCTTAAGGTAATAATGGGAAAAGGAAAAGAACTTCTATGTCCAAAAATATTTAGAGCAGCCCTCATTGTGGTAACAAAACAAATGGAAATTTTTAAGGGAAGTCCATCAATTGGGGAATGATTAAACAAATTGTGGCATATGATTGTGCTATAAGAATATAAATATAAATATAAAAAATATAAATAATTTTATAAAAGGATGGAAAAGCCTACATGAAATTATAAAGACTGAAAAGAGCAGAACCAAGAGAACACCTTATACAAAAATATTTTTTGAAGAATGACTTGTATGTCCATCTTCAGAGAAAGAACTGATAAGTAGAAATAAGTAAGACATAGCTTTATACACGCATACACAACACATATTTTTGTCTAATTCCATTTTATAGGTAAGTCCATTCTATTCATAAACACAGTTATGATTACTAATTGTATATTTCCCTCCATCCTTTTTTCCTTCTATACTTCTCTTTCTCCTTTTACTCTGTCCTTCCTCAAAAGTGTTTGCTTCTGACAACTGGCTCCCTCAGTACTCTCTCTTTTCTCCTACTTCCTTATAGGGCACTGGTTCCCAAACTTTTTTGGCCTACCACCCCCTTTCCAGAAAAAATAATACTTAGCCCCCTGGAAATTAATTTTTAAAAAATTTTAATAGCAATTAATAGGAAAGATAAATGCACTTGTGGCCATCACCTCTTCCCTGGATCACTGCAGCACCCACCAGGGGGTAGTAGCACCCACTTTGGGAATCACTGTTATAGGGTAAGATTGATTTCTATACCTTGCTGATTTATACATGATATTCCCTCTTTTTGACAATTAGTAATGAGAATAAATTTTAAGCATTGTTTGCCACACCTCTTTTCCCCTCTAATGTAAAAATGCTTTTATACTTCTTTTATGAGATAATTTACCGTATTCTACTACTCTCTTCCCTCTTCTCCTACTGCATCCTTCTTTCTCACCCCCTAATTTTGTTTAATATTTTGGATATCATTCCATCAATGTCAATTCACACCAGTGTCCTCTGTCTATGTATTCTCTTTTAATTGCCCTAAAAATGATAAAATTCTTAAGGATTACAAGGTTCATCTTCCAATGTAGGAATGTAAATACTTTAATTGAATTGCTTATGATTTCTCTTTCCTCCTTACCTTTTAATATTTTTCTTGAGTCCTGTATTTGAAAGTTAAAATTTCTATATACCATTGGTCATTTCATCCAGAATGTTTGATAGTCTTCAATTTTGTTAAATATCAATTTCCCCCCCTAAAGGATTATACTCTATTTCTCTGGGTTGGGGATTCTTGATTGTAATTCTAGCTTCTTTGCCCTTGTTATAATGAATTTCTGGGACAAGATGGATACCACTTTGAGTGACATCTAGTTCTGGGACTTCTGGGCCATTAGGGGACCTTTGACCTCACTTCCAGCCAGTGGAGCAGGGAACAGTGGAATGCTGTGGGGGACACATCTCTGGGGGCCCTATGAATGCCATTTTTTTTCTCGAAGTGACACACTACCCAAGTTATGCTTGTTTTTTTGGCAAATTTTGACATGCCAAGCTCAAAATGACCTATGGTCAGATTCTTTATTTTGTGGGTATTTTTGGCAGTCTATTTCTTGACTTTTAAATTTATGTTAAAATTGGGCTCTCTTCTTGGTATGGAGGTAGCACTGTCTTAAGCTTCAGATTTTTTGTGTTGCTGTTTTCAGAGCTAGTTCTGGGGATCTGCAAATTTTCATTTCTTCCAAGGTGTTATGATCTAAGGAGAGGTGTGGTCACTTTTCTTCTGCCCTATGTTCTAGTCTGTGAGCAACCACAAGCACTCTTTTCCACCTTGGAACTGTATCCTCTCCTGCTAATACTTCTCCTCACCCTGGGACTACAGTCTAGAACTGGGTAATGCAATGGAGTCCTTCACCCAGTGCCAGCAAAGGGACCCCTATAATTTCCTCCTGATCTGTTGTCTGACCCCCTTACAAGCTTCTGCTAATTCATTTGCCCTTAAGACCTGTTGCTGATTTGTCAAGGCATGGTCTGAGCTAGATTATGCTCCACTCTCAGTGAGATAGATCTTTCTTGTAACTTTCTAAACTGTATTGCTTGGAAAACTTGTTTCATCATTTTAATGTTGTTTTGAGAATTTGGGAAGGCACACGATAGACCCTGTCTTTACTCTGCCATCTTGGCAGATTGTAAACTTCTCGAGGGCAAGGATATCTTACTTTTATATTTTTATTCCCATCCACTAGCCAACATTTTAAACCCTTACCTTCTACCTTGGAATCAATACTATGTATTGATTCCAAGGCAGAAGAGTGGTAGAGGTTAGACAATGGAGGTTAAAGTCACTTGCCTGAAGTCACATAGCTAGGAAGTGTCTGAAGACAGATTTGAACCTAGGATCTCCTGTCTCTAGACCTGGCTCTCAATTCATTGAGCTACCCAGCTGCCTCCCTAAATTTTTTTTTATTATACCTGATGTATTGATTTGTAGAAGGATGTAGAAAGTACAAAAATATCACTTTAATTCAGTAATATTTTAAGATATTTTATTTAAAAATATACACTTTCCTTTTGCTAGTGACCCTTTCTTAGAATTGTTGATGGGTAAAAGGTTATTGTCCCTTCTCAAAACTATACTTATGAGTTTCATGATAACCAAGTATTTTATTTTAGATATTTTGCTATTCTTTTTGTTTTGTTTTGTTTTGTTTTACTTTTACATTGGCATGTGTTTTACTTTCATTAATAGGTTTTTTCATTAAAATATTTTATTCTTTTTCACATAACCTTATACATTGAAACATTTTTCTGGCATCACTCTTGTTTGCATAACTCTCAAAATGTATGAATTTATTGCCTTCATTTTTTCCCTAGAGTAGTCTGCTTTTTGTGCTAAATTTACATTCTGTATTTGATATAATTACTGAATATTTAAATACCTTAATTCAAAACTTCATCCAAAGCTTCCAGTGGTAGTGGTGGTGGTGGTGGTGATGGTGGTGGGGAATTGTATTTTTCTATTCATGCTGAATATACACTTTTGAAATCCTTTTGATCAGTAGAGGCATAACCTAAGTACTGTCCTTAATTAATTTTAAGTAAATAGCATTGCAAGGAGTACTTAATTCCATAGGAAAGGGACTGAGAAGAGGAAAGACAATGCCAGTGTTATAGAGGGCAGGAAATGAAGAGTAAAGAATAAGAAGTATGATTCAGAACAACCTGGTGGGGGGACAAGCATATGTCAGAGATAAGGTGTAAGAGGAACTTAAGAATGCTATGGTGAGAAGCAGTTACAAGGTTTTCATTGGATTTATGATAAAATGGCTTTGATTTGGATATGTTCACACTATCTAAATCATTTTCAGGTCTATTCTTCCATTCAAATCTAACTAGCCTTTACTGAGCACTTATATGGACAAGGCACCATGCTAGAAGCTAGAGATACAAAGACAAAACAAAATAGAAACTAATTTTCATAGGACTTTACATTGAATTCTATCTGCTGAATCTGTGATCTCAGCCATATGAGTACTTTCTACAATCATGTAGATCCTAGCCCACTTTAGGCTTCTTATCCTCTCTATAGCTCTTCTTGCTATAAATAGACCATAGTAACATAATTTTGTTTTGTTTCTGTCACTTTTTGAACTTTTTAATTTTTTAAACTAAAAAAAATTATTAAGAAAATTTTCCCATGTCTACATGATTCATGTTCTTTCCCTCCCCTCCTCTCACCCCCTCCCATAGCCAACACACAATTCCACTGGGTTTTACATGTGTCAATGATCAAGACCTATTTCCATATTATTGATATTTGCACTAGGGTGATTGTTTAGTCTACATCCCCAATCATATCCCCATTGAACCATGTGATCAAGCAGTTGTTTGTTTTTTTTCTGGGTTTCTTCTCCCACAGTTCTTTCTCTGGATGTGAATAGCATTCTTTCTTATAAGTCCCTCAGAATTGTCCTGGATCATTGCATTGCTGCTAGTAGAGAAGTCCATTACATTAGATTGTGCAACAGTGTATCCGTCTCTGTGTATATGGTTCTCCTGGTTCTGCTTCTTTTGCTCTGCATCAATTCCTAGAGGTCATTCCAGTTCACATGGAATTCCTCCAGTTCATTATTCCTTTTGGTACAATACTATTTCATTACCAGCAGATACCACAATTTGTTTATCCATTCCCCAATTGAAGGGTATCCCTTCATTTTCCAAGTTTTTGCCACCACAAAGAGCAGGGCTATAAATATTTTTGTACAAGTCTTTTTCCTTATGATCTCTTTGGGGTATAAACCCAGCAGTGGTATGGCTCGCTCAAAGGTTAGGCAGTCTTTAAAGCCCTTTGAGCATATGAACTTTTAAATTTTAAATGTATTTTGTTGTATTTGTTGTAACCCCATCGCAACTGAGTCTCTTGTTCCAAATAAATAATATTTAAGCAAATCAAATCAACATTTTGGCCACATCTGAAAATGTATGTCTTATTCCTCACGTTTATTCCATTGTTTCTCTGCTGTGAGAGAATGCTGTCATTCCTCTGAATGATTGATTATTAGAGTGAACAGAATAAGGAAGTCTTTCAGAGTTGCTTTCCTTTAAGTTATTGTGATTATTATGTAAATTATTTTCCTGGTTCTACTTTTTTTCATTCTATTTTCATTTTCAGTTTTCTAAACCCATTGTTTATCTTTGCATTGTTTTGACTTGTAAAGTAGTTCAAAATTTTTTTCTCCTAAGATATCATTATTTAATTTGTTCTAGTTCTACTCCCTTTACTCTGCATCAGTTCATAGAGGTCTTCTAATTTCTCTCTGAAACTGCTTTAGCACTGACCCTATTTAAAAGTCATCTAACTTTTTTCCTGTTACATATAATATTTGCTCTTCGATTTAGATATATTATTTACTACATTTAGGAAGGGTCAAATTATTCCTATACTTCCTCAGTTTTTTAAATAGAAATGGTGATGAATTTTTAAAAATTAATTTATTTAGAATATTTTTCCATGATTACAAGTGCCAAGGAAAGGACTATATTTTTTTATGTTAACCATGCAAAATTTAGCCTAGTTTTTCATTCTCAGATTCCATAGACACTAAATCAATGTGGCCGTTACTACCTTAGACAAGCTAAACCAGCTTAGCTTCATCTGTTCCCCCTCATATTGCTTACCTCTAACTTCTTCCTCAGTTGTCCAGCTCTAGTAAAAAAAAAACTTCATACTTGTATTGTAGCTATCTTATGCAAGTGGCCATTTCCTATAAGAAACATCAAGTTGGAGTTCAGAATTAGAACCCCAAAGAAGCCAGGAATCAGTTAAAAGACCATTGGGGCAGCACTATATGAGGAAGTGGATCCCAGGCAAACCAGCTCAGTTCTGAGCATAAGTGAGAGGGTGAAGGGAGGTTTTGGGTACTCTCCATTGAACCTCTGTAATCTACTTCAGAATTAGGATTAGCCTAAATCCTCTGAGCTATATCCAGTTCTTCTGGTCTATCTCTATTACAACCTGCATTCTGCATCTTAAATAATTCATCAATAAATTGCCATCAACTTCTACAAATCATCTCTGAAAAAATAAAGCCACTTACCATCATTTGATCAAACTAGTCCTATCATCTGCAAGCTAGAGAGCAGAAGTTGTAGCCAAGCTGAATTTGGAACCTCACCAGAAGCTTTCCCTGAAAGGGGGATGGCCTACTTCTCACTTTAGTAGATTTAGTATTAGTTTTCCTTGAAACCTCTGTCCTTCCCCGCCTTCCCTAAGTTCCCAACATCCTCTGTTAATATCATCCTTAGTTAATTAAAGAAATAACCAGTTATAAGAAGCAATTGTCATCTTACTATTCAGACCATCTTCACACTGTGGAATTCTCCATATTTGTTAGGAGTTGGCAGTTGGGAGAGACTCCCTGCTATGGGAGATCTTCATAGGCTTTCCACACAACTTTTAGCCTATGAATTGATCCCTAACAACTAGAGATATCTTCAGTATTGGCAATTGCCTTTCAAGCCATATTTATCATCTAAATATATCTAGTTATAATCTGCAAAGGAGCCATTGTGCATTGGGGCCCTCTGTGTTAAGGACTCTCTCTTAGCTTTTGACTGCAGTTGGTTAGATTGTTACTGGCCCAAAGACTGCCCAACCTGGGGCAAGCTGAGTTGTGCTGCTGCCTGTCATTATTGCAGCCTGAGAATAATCTTAACAGTATTCGGTAGTGGTCATGCTGGCTTAAGGTTTCTCTCTTGGGGGTCCTAATCTTTCTCCCCAATACAGGCCAGTTTTTTCTTCTTCAACTTGCCTAAAATTTGTCTCCAAGATGATAATAGGAAGCATTTATATATAATTTTTGCAAAGCATTTTACATATATTATTTCCCTGGATCCTCACAATAACCCTATAAAGTAGGTACAAATTAATATCCTCAATTTACAGATGAGAAACTGAAGCTGAGAAAGATTAGGCTGAGAGAGAATGGGCAGGGTCAGCAGTTAGTAAGTTTCTAAGGCAGATTTCAAACTCAATTCTTCTAGATTCCAAGCACAACACTTAATTTATTGCACCATCGAACTGCCCCTAAATTATTCAAGTTTCAGCTCTGTTTCTAGATGGTGCTTATAACAAATAAAATTGATATAGAAGATTATATTTAAAATTATTAGGGTTTTATTGTAATCCATATTGGTAATTAAGCCACGTGCCTGATAAGAGCTAATTCAAATGCTGAGCCATCACCTCTGCCCACCTTGCTTGTTCAGCAGGAAAGAGAGCAAGAACCAATCCTATTCTGAATCTTATACTGCTGTTTTATGTTAGCTTACATCACCATGTAAGGACAGTAAGCAAGTTGAATCATGGGAAATGTAGTTTGAAATGAGATCCAAATGTCCACAGGAAGTTTAGATCAGGGATCTCAAGATCAGTTCAAGGAACCCCAAATTTCCAATATCACAGTGCCTAAATCCTGTCTTTGAACATCTTTGGGGAGAGCCCAGTATTTTTGCTTCTCACTCTCTCCCCCAACTCAAGCTGATCTCTCACCTGTCATTACTGGAGATCAAGCATATTTTAAATAAAGTCCTAGATAGGTGGGAGGAACTTAGTCATAGTCATCCTTATTTATGCACAATTCAAATTCTTTTCTCACAATTCATTAGAAAGTGTTCTCAAGTGGAATTGGACTTAGCTCTAACCTCTCACATCTTCCTTAGAAACCTGTCATTATAACTTTATACTTTTTTGTTGTTTAACAAAAGCACATCTTAACACTTCTATTTGTTTTACCACTCTGTGCAAAACTTGTGCTTTCAAAGAGACATCCATATTTAGGAGAATTGTAGGGCAAGAGACTTCTGGCCACAATAACATTTATATTACAGATTTTGAAAAATCTGTACCTCTGAAAAAAAAGAAAATGCCAGTGTTTTGAAGGGTTTCTTATTATTGCATTTTTGTGAGATTGACTTTTCATGTTATTTTGATAACTTTGTGTTTTTTTCTCACTGTGCTGTCATCATGTCCATAATTTACATACAATGTCTCTAGTAAATTTATAGTTTGGAAATATATTCAAATGAATGGATGACTTTTCTAACCTAATGACAATTTTTAAAAAGTGAAAACTTGATATTTAAACTTCTAGCTTTAGAACTATCTAATAGATATTTAATTTATTAATTATTAAATATGACAAGTAGCCAGAGAAAAATGACTATCATATCTTGTTCATGGTGAATGAGGGTGGGAAAGCTAGGCAAAAATTAATGCACACCCCAGATTTGGAAGGAGAAGATTTCAGAGATCAGATATTAGATAGGCAGCATGCCTTTGCTCAAAAATTACACAGGAGAGTATAGCCTAGAGGACTAGGATCCTCTCAAAAACAAAATACCGGGGAATAAAATAAATTATTCTTATAAGGCAGAAAAGGGGAATATATCTCAATGCTATATATATATATATATATATATATATATATATACACACACACATACAAGGAAAACATCAACTAAGGTAGTTTTCTGGCCCTCAAAGACTTATCTGCTGCCCTCCTCTTCACTCTTTCCTTTTGTAGGGGGTATTACTTGTCATAACCGTTTCTTTCCTGTGATGCCTACTCTCTGACCATAATGCACCCCCAATTTCCCCCAATTCCCAGATGCCATGCACACTTAGACTCTCATTCTTGGATCATTCAATTCTCATAGGTTAGCGTTTTTCCTTATCTTGCCAGAAACATGACTCCATGAACCTTGCCTTTCAGCTCTTTACCATGCTACCTTTATTCTCCTTTTCAGCTTTATCTTCCCCTCACTGTGATCTTAGACTCCACTTCCAAATTGGCCATTCTTACTTCTTTCCAGGTCATTATTATATTATAATTTAGGTGTATTCCAGTCCAGGCCTGTACTAGATCATTTCAATGATTCAGTCTTGGGATTTGAAAACCATTGAGGACCTTATAGACCATAAAATAAAATAAAAATAATTTTGATAAAAGACTAAAATAATAAAGATATTGACAAAATTCTACTCCTCTCTGACTTAGTCTTCAGGCAACAAGCCACACTAGATCAGGAAAGCATTCCCTAGAGAATGCAAATTTGTTGTGGGAGCAACACATTCAAGTTTGTAACAGGGTCTCATCCCAAGAATGGGAAACTTAAATTCCATTCAATCCAGAAGCAAGAAAAGAATATTATTTGAAGAAGAAGAGGTTTAAAATGGTATAATAATTTAATAGCTGGTGGAATAGTCTGGGTGCTAATCAGATAGTCGTAGGGCTGATGGATTAGCCCAGGGCCTAGTAGAGTAGCCTCCTTGGAGCTCCCAAGTATGGACTACCAGTTGTGGAGCTGAAGGATTCCAGCTCCATATCCCTTGGCTGATGTAGTAGCATCCCTTGAGCTGATGGAATAGCCCTGAGACTGATGGAATATCCCAATAGATAATTGGATAGTAGCTGCAGGTGTGGAGTAGCAACCCAAGGAGTTGATCAGAATTTATATATTTATTTAGAGTCTGGGAGCTTGTCATCTCCCATTCCAAGGAAGTCTCCATCTTTCCCCAAAACCGTAGAAAATGGGCATGGTCATATTAAGGTGGAGGTGTATTTTGGGGCTTGACACCTACATCACAGGAAATAAGGGGCATATGGAAGTTTGGGGGATTCTTCTGGAATGCCAGAGTCCTTAGAATGCATGTCCCATGTTCCCTCATTGAACACCTTATCGTTTGTCGAGAGGTCTTGGTACCCTTCTGGAATGTGAACGTGGAAGGGGAAGATGTAGCCCAACAGAAAACCATTACAAGCAATTAATTAAGTTTAACATTTCAGAACTAAATAAAAAGCAATATGAGTAATTAATAAAACAGATCAGACTCAAAGCTGGCAACCAGTATCGAACATTACAGATCCAGTACATGGAATAGGTAACTGATCAACTGCAATTCATGCTTGGCTAATGCTGAAAAAACACATTTTGTAGCTGATGTTTAAGCAGGATTAACTGATGAGAAATATAAGATTTCAGAGTACAAGACTTGTTTCTATTACTGCCTGCTCCTCTTCTCCATTAAATTAACCCTACACTGGGTCTTTTAAACTTTGGTCTGCAGGGAATCCAAACAACCCAGAGTGCACTCTACTGTAAATAATCAATAGTGCATAAGTAGGCTCTAGTTTGAGTCTTCAAGGAGAACGGAGAAAGGGAATAAAGGAATGGGAAGGGAAGGAGTAGAAGAGGAGAAGACTTTAGTCATGGCAAACATTATAGTGGGGATGTGGTTATGTTCCCATTATTTTTAGTGTGTGGCTGTGACTACTTGTCCTCAGTGATGGTTCCAATGCTCCACTTGCCATCTGCACCCCTCTCTGTCTTCCCAAAGGCATAACAGTGGAATGAATGAGGCAACAACACAAACTTGTATTTCTCCTATCATAAGCAGAATCAAATTAAATGTGACAAATGCAAGAGCATTACTCAAATGTAACAGAGATATATGATGCACAATCCATTGGATCCCAAAGGTCCTTTTTGGAAAGAACTTATCTTTCTTTTCTCCTGCTTTGGCAATCAAAGCTAACCTGGAAGGAAAGGAAATATCTTCTTTTATCCTAGTTTGGTAATCAAGGCTCACCTGGAAGTTCAGTCCTTTTTTTTTTTATCCTGGGACTCCATTCTAGGAGCATAGAGCCACAACCAGTAGGCAATGGGTCACACAGTCGCTCAGGGTCACCCAGCTGGGAAGTGTCTGAGCCTGGGTTTGAACCTAGGACCTTTCGTCTCTAGGCCTGGCTCTCAATCCACTGAGCTAGCCCAGCTGCCCCTACTTTAGGTTGGAGTTTCTTTAGCAGATGTAGTTTTTACAGGGTCGGGTTGCTAGCCCCACGCCCAACCCTCCTCCTTTTTCATCCGGGCTAGGGACAGTCCTTGGCCCAGGAGTGGTAAGGGTAGGCAATTCTTAGTTGCTCCTAACTGGAGGTTGAGTAGAAGTTTTTCTGTCCCCACACCCCAATGAACATTGTACAATGCGGCATTGACATAATGTAGAAATGCTTGGAATATTATAGCTTGGTTTGTGTAAACAAGGAAGAACTAGTTGCTGGGCATGAAATCTCAACTCCTTTATTTCATATCCATATTCTCCCTTTATCCCTGATCTTTTATCTTCTTACCACTATATCTTTAGTGGGCTTCCCACAAGGAAAGGTAGCTGCTGCTGTCCATTAGAATCCCTTCAAAAGTAAATGGTATGTCACTAGGATTTCAGGGTGTGATTTCCAAAGTGGAATAGAATGTGGTGGAGCCTATGTGAAACTGCTTTCAAGAACTCCAGAATTGAATCTTGATCAGTTCCACGACAAGACCCCTTACACAATAATGTTTGGTCCAGATAAATGTGGAGAGGACTATAAGCTGCACTTCATCTTTAGGCATAAAAACCCAAAGACAGGCATCTATGAGGAAAAGCATGCTAAGAGACCAGATACAGATCTGAAGACCTACTTTACTGATAAGAAAACACATCTGTATACATTAGTCTTGAATCCAGATAATAGCTTTGAAATATTAGTTGATCAAATGGTTGTGAATAGTGGGAACCTTCTGAATGATATGACTCCTCCTGTGAATCCTCCCCAGGAAATTGAGGATCCAAATGACCAGAAGCCTGAGGACTGGGATGAGAGGCCAAAGATACCAGATCCTGATGCTGTCAAACCAGATGACTGGGATGAGACTGCTCCTGCTAAGATTCCAGATAAGGATGCTACAAAACCTGAAGGCTGGTTGGATGATGAGCCTGAATATGTATCTGACCCAGATGCAGAGACGCCAGAGGATTGGGATGAAGATATGGATGGAGAATGGGAAGCTCCCCAAACTGCAAACCCAAAATGTGAATCAGCCCCTGGTTGTGGTGTCTGGCAAAGACCTACCATTGACAATCCCAATTACAAGGGCAAATGGAAAGCACCTATGATTGATAATCCTAACTACCAGGGAATCTGGAAACCAAGGAAGATTCCAAACCCAGATTTCTTTGAAGATCTAGAGCCTTTCAAAATGACTCCTTTCAGTACTGTGGGTCTGGAGCTGTGGTCCATGACATCAGATATCTTTTTTGACAACTTTATTATTTGTGCAGACCGAGCAGTTGCAGATGATTGGGCCAATGATGGGTGGGGTCTGAAGAAAGCTGCTGATGGGGTTGCAGAGCCTGGTGTAATGGGGCAAATGTTTGAAGCAGCTGAAGAACGTCCATGGCTTTGGGTGGTCTATATTCTCACTGTGGCCTTGCCGTTGTTCCTTGTGGTCCTCTTCTGCTGTTCTGGAAAGAAACAACCCAGTGCTGCAGAGTATAAGAAGACAGATGCTCCTCAACCAGATGTGAAGGAAGAGGAGGAAGAAGAGGAGAAAGAGGAGGAAAAGGAGAAGAAAGATGAAGAAGAGGAGACTGAAGAGAAACTTGAAGAGAAGCAAAAAAGTGATGCTGAAGAGGATGAAGACAGAAAACCTAAAGCAGAGGAAGATGAAGTTTTGAACAGATCACCCAGAAACAGAAAGCCACAAAGAGATTCAAAGAATTTAAGAACTTGATCTGTGATTCCCTTTTCCCCCTACCCTGGATGTGATCCTAGGAAGAGGACCTGGGATACACCTTATATGTTGAAACCCAGAAAAACCTCAAGACTTCACTATCAACAGATTCCAGTCAAACACTATCCACTGAAATTTTGAGCATCTAGCAGTAATTAATTACAATTGTGATATAAAGAACACCGCATTCCTGTAGAAAGAAAGCATTTAATGTATGGGCTATGGATTCTGGATGTAACATAAAGCAACTAACCTGGTGGGTTTTTTTGTTTATTGTTTTTGGTTTTAAAATGCTAGAATATTGCCAATCTTCAAGAACTTTGGCTTAATTTAATGTATTAATCTATCCATGGAAAAATAACAGCAAAGTTTAGAAAATGCTAGGTGATGAATTGCAGTTTTTATAATGTAGTTTTTTTTATAAACTTCGATATTCAAAAAAAAAAAAAAGCAAATGGTATGGAGAGGAGACAATCAAGCTGCATCATTTTTTCTCTCTCCTGATTTCCTTGAAAAGCATGCTTCATTCATATATACACTTTCAGTCATTGTATATACTTGGATTTTAGCAAGCCTCCAAATAATGTTTCTTACATTCTTATGATTCTTATGGAAAAGATGGAAACATTTCAGCTAGATTTCTATTCAAAGTGGTTTGGATGACTTGAACAACTGATGATTAAGAAAGATTCTAGGCTCCCTGTTCCAACTCCTTATAGAACTCATAGGTTGTTCCCTCAAAACATGTCTACTGTTGCAACCTCCTAAAATAAAAGTAATATATTCTTCATTGCCTTGTTCTCTGGGGAGAATGGACTCAAATTTAAAGCTATTACTGAAAAATTTGCTCCATCAAGTTTAGAGGAAATTACAAAGTATATATACTAGACAACACAATATGAATGAGCCCTCCTTTTGTGAATAAAGTAACTGCTCAACCAAGTAAATCCTTGATTTTACCTAAGGGCATGCTTTCCAAAGTCCCTAATGTAGCAATTTGGGAATAGGACATGATGGAGACTTCTAGCTCCTCTCTTGTTGGGTTCCCAGGTGTCATTTCATTCAGCAATCTGAAGTGGGGATGGCCTTGACAATCAATAGCTATTCTCTTAAAACTGGAAGTAAAAAGTCTTCTGAAGTGGCTGTAGAGCTCAAGGAGACTCAAAACTTAGAGAGAATTTAAGAAGACAAAGGAGAAAGTTTCATGCCAATAAACTTTGGAACTGGGCTTATAGGAGTATGAGTAGAAGAGATCCAGAATAAAGAAAAAAATGTTCATTATGGCACAGGAATTCCATAGAACATATCAGGGTTATTAATTTCAGGGATGAAACTGGGATGAAGGAACACTGGCCCTCATTTGTTTCCACTGTTGGACTAAGAATCAGTCTTTCTTCCATCCCTCTTTTTATTTACTTAATTACACATTGATTATTCACTTTCTCTATGTTTCCAAAGCCATTGCTGTGCCAGGGAAGGTGAGGCACCAATTAGGGAAGAGAAAGAGAACAAGAGGATCAATGGATGCTCAGATCAAGGCAAGTAGAACCAAGAAGAGAATAATTTCCTGTTCTTCCTATCATGAGAAAAAAAAAAACAGTGATCATCATGGCTAAGCTCAGAAGTTTTGTTGAGCTTCCTGAGACCATAAGCCTGTAGGGGGATTATTTAGCCTGGTGAACAATTCTAAGGGTGTTAAAAAAAAAGTAAAGAAGCAGAGATGGAGCTAGGTACCCAGATATTACCAGATGCTAAGAAGCAAAGAGGATATTGGTATTTGGGATTGTGAAATGAGAGTAGAGTCCCCATCCCCATAGCTTTCTACTATATTAAAAAATAACAGTAACGGTATTTGCCAGGACCATTGAAACACCTGACAATGGTTATTTTTCAACTGCCCTCCCTTTTTTTTCTCATGCCTGATGTTTTTTCAAGCCTTTATCTGTTCTCTAATATGCTTTATATTAGTTGTGATTTATTTGCGGCTCTCTTGCTCAGTTTACACTACCAGGTTGGGTCACCAGAGAAGTAACTGTGACTACTCCCAGTGTTTAAGGGGTAACTCTGAGGCTTCTCCTAAATGGGTACACTTTCTCTTTAACAACTGGGGAATAGAATAAGTTCATTCTTTAGCAAGTAATGGCTAGCAAAATGGCACCCAAATAGATTATAAAGAACAATAGTTTCAAAACATTTGCCCACAGGTACACATTCTCCCACAAAGGCTCCAGAGTCCAAGATGGCAAAAGAGTGGTCATGAAATTAAAGTATAACTGTATTGAAGCACATAGGTAGAGAATACACATAGCCAAGGCAACTCCTGACTCTGGAAGTGCAGTCAATTGTCCTTTCTTTTTCTGGAGTATCCTCATGAAGTTTCTTAGGAGTCTTTCTACTCTTCTTGGGTATGTCCTTTGCAAGAACAGGTGGTCCAGTTAGGCTTATTCCTTCAAAGGGCCAGTTTATTGGCTAGCTGAGTAGAGCAGAACATTTGGTGGTGTCAGAGTTTATCATGCTTTTCTCCAGTTTCAATGTTAGTGAACTTTTTCATCCAGAAAACAATCCTTAGTTAAGCAGAAGCTTATTCCCTTTAACTTCCTCAGAACCCAAGTTTTGAAGTGGTCTGTCATTTATTTATTTATTCATTCATTCATTCATCCATTCACTTATTTGTTTATTTATTTATTTATTAAACCCTTAACTTCTGTGTATTGGCTCCTAGGTGGAAGAGTGGTAAAGGTGGGCAATGGGGGTCAAGTGACTTGCCCAGGGTCACACAGCTGGGAAGTGTCTGAGGCCAGATTTGAACCTAGGACCTCCCGTCTCTAGGCCTGACTCTCAATCCACTGAGCTACCCAGCTGCCCCTAGTGGTTTGTCATTTAAAAAGAACTAGGGGAGGAGATGGGAGAAGGCTTGCCTCTCCTATGGATAAATCCTTCTGGACTCAAAAGTAGTATACTAAGCAAGGCTTAGGGCCCTGTTGGTAAACCTATAGCACACTGCTAAAGCATGCTGAAGGGGGCTGCTTCCTTTCCACTCTCCATACAGTCCTGAGGACATTCCTCACATCACTTACCCCTCTTCCCAGCAGTCCAAAAGGAGTGCTTCCTCCCTTCCCTGTCTGGGATATGGCAGGGTTCTCACATGCAGCATGAGGATTGAAATTTGGGCACTCAGTCTCTAAGGTCTCTAAAAGGTTCACCATCACTGCTTAGGGTAATTACTATGGGTTCAGTAATTTTCACTTCCCATACACATTTTGAAGTCTTATATATATGAACATCTGGGGCAAATAACAGGGGCTACAATTGATAGAGCATTGTAGAGACTTGAATTCAAATCTGGTCTGGGAAACTTAACTAGATGTTATAAAAGGGAATTTTTTGTTCTCTTTGAGTTTACACTTTGAGATATACTTTGGTTAACAATAACTTTAGTACCCTTACTTAGTACCTCACTAGATTGTGAAGACAGGATTAACTCTCCTTTGTCTACCTTTTGATTGAATCAACAAAAACTTGAACTAGGTAGAAGAGCTTACAAACCACTCAGAAAATTCACACTCTCAGAAACTTAATCTGTCAGGAATCTGTGAACCCTTTTAATGAGTATTCACTCCCTCCAGAAGTGGATCCCACAAACACTGTCCCCTGGGCAGTGCTAGACAATTTGGAAGCTGTGATTGGCCCCTATGTAAAGGGGAAGAGACAAGAACCCACTATAAAAGGCCCTGAATTTCTAGGGCTAGGGAAGGAAGTCGACTCCAAGAAGGAAGATGGCTTCAAGAAGGAACGAGTTGGACTTCAAGAGGTAAGTCGGCTTCAAGAAGAAAGTTGACTGAAGGAAGAAAGTTGGCCTCAAGAATCACCTTCCACTCGAGTCATTGTCTTGATCTGCCTCTTAGAGGGAACTTGGGTGAGTGGATAGCTGGCTTTCCCTTCCTGTCTTCTAGAGAGAATTTAATTCCTGCTGAAGTTCAACAAGTCCTGGCTGAGCACCAGAGCAATATTTAGTTAGATAGGCTAATGTCTTCTCTACCCTTTTGTATTTCTCTGTTTTCACTCTTTACACCTCTTTTGTAAATAAAAGCTATTAAAGTCATTTTGACTTTGACCAATAATACTTTGAATCGGCAACCAGCACTGTTATTTATACTCTTCATGTATTTTAGCTAGACCATTAAAATTTAATCCTTACACTGTGTAATCCTAGGCAAATCATTTAACCTCCCTTTCCTTAGCTCTAAAATGGGGAATGATTAGAATATTCATCTTCTAGGTTGTTGTGAAGATCAAATGAGATGATAATTGCAAAGTACACAGTTTAATTAATATGTAAATGATAGCTACTACTACTACAATGATGATGATGATGATGATAAATGCCTAAGAACAAATGTGTGAATGTAGTCTGTACCCTACCTCTTCATATATAGTTGACATATTCAAGCTCCCCAACCTTTCTAGGATAGGGAATATCTATTTTGCATCTACAGTGATCCCTTACCCATCATGGGAGCTGTGTTCCAGAGATCCCCATGATAGGTGAAAGTCTACATAGTAGTGGTGTTATTTATTTTATTATTTATATAGATTATATAGATTTTAAGGTTTTATAATCCCTTCCCACTCTCCCATAAACATTTTCCACTCTTATTAACCTTTCCCACACTCTTATAAAAATTGAGCCAATCAGCACCCAGGATACAGAATACAGCATTGTGGTTGGTTGTCTTTCATTCCATCAGGGAAAACAGAAATCCCTGCTTTGCACTCAAATGTATACAATCTCATGTTGGCAAACTTGCACAAGTGGTAGTAATGTACTGCATTTCCTTTGTGTATAGCATGGTATTCATCCACAAAATCCCATGATATAGCAAAAATTTTGCAATAAAAAATTAGACATATTTTTACAAAAACCCATGATACAGTGAAGCCATGATAAGTGAGCCACAATGTAGCCAGGGATAATTGTATAAACTATCCTTTTTTAATTTAATATCCCTCTCTTTTAGCCCCAGCAAGCTTTTGCTGTAATGTCACTGGGTCACATCTCTTACTCTTACCAATCATAATGTCATGTAAGCATTTCTAAAAGTCATAAAACTATGCAAAATGATGCAATGAAACCCACAGGGGTTATAGGGGAAATGAGATTAGGAGCACAGCAATCAAAAACTTCATCAATGATACATATAAAAATAAGACAAAACATATCTATGAACCTAATCAAAAGGGTTGCAGTTTTAGATGTGTTAAATGGTTAAGAACTACATAAATACTACAATAAAACTTGCAGTGTCCATGGCCTTAGGCTGCTGCTCAGCCTGCACCTGGTTCCCATAGAGTTTGGGCTAAAGAAGGTATTCAAAAATGGGAGCCTTGAGCAGAGTGGAAGGTGGAGGAGGGGTGAGGGCAGACCAGCTCTCCTTAGCCCTCCTACAGCTCTTACTACATCAGAAGATATCCAATAAATATGGCATTTTGCCTTGAGAAATGTTTGTTTATGATTGAGTGTCAGAACAGTTACAGCTTGTGAGCTATTGAGAAGCAGTACAGTTTTCTGTGTCCTCTTACTGTTTTGTTTTTTTTTTGTGGTTGAAATCACACATAAACACAAAATTCACATTATGTTCAAATTTTCTCTAATATATCAATCCTGTTTGAAGAAAGTCAGGTTTTCAAAACAAGTATTATGGCAGAACTGATTATATTTGGTTTATTTTAGACACATTTCATTGTGGATAATAAAAACAAACAAATAAGCACACAGATCATGCTGCTGTCCAGTCTCAGAGAGCAAATGCTGGAATCTTCCTTTCTCTGGCAGAGTTGAAAAAAGTTGGTTTTATAAAACATGGTTGTATAAAAGTCCCCTAGGGACAATATTGATCAAAACTTTATTTTATGATTTTATTTTTTACTAACAACCTTGTAGTGATCTTTTTTCTTAAAGGCAAAGAATCTTAAAATGGAGTCTAATCCTGAATCTTCTGTTCCTATATGTATTTCAAAGCCTATAACTACATTCAGCATTATACAACATAAAACCCATATTAATATAAAACACATGTTCCTTCATGTTTGATAAGAAATAGTTGGAGAAAACCTATATGTATTCCAAAGAATGATCCCTATAGTTTAATTCATGCATATTACCCTTGTGCCAATGAAATGAAAAAATGAAAAGAAACTAAAATTAGATAGGATACTTGATCTCATGGAGCTTTTAGTCTAGTACAGATAGTACTATGCATATGTTCAAAACAAAACAAAACAAAATAAAAAAACACTGCCACCACCATAACAATAATCTTCATGCAAAGTAGAAAGTGATAAGATCTTTAAGACTAAAACATTTACAGCATATCCAAGGAAGGGAAAAGATATGAAGTGTTATGAGGGAATTAGGAAAAGTTAAACAATAGACATAATTTAGCTGGCATAGATGTCAGAGAAAATGCTGAAGATTCCAAGCATGGAACAGTGAGGGAGAAAGAAACTTTTCTGAGACTCTCTGGATGCAGCTGATGGCAGTTAGGTGCTTAGTTGGCTCCTGGAAATGAAGAGCCCAAAAAAGTAATTGTCTCCTACCAAAACCATTTACCCTGTGTGATAATTAGATTAAGTCTACACTGCCCATCTTTAGATTTAATCACCAAAGGTGAGAGCACCTTCCAATTCTAGGAGGTCCTAACCCACATATGCTAGAGTGAGTGATGAATCAGAATCAACTGACTGCACACTAGACTTTCTATGAGAAAGTGTTTATTGTGATTGGACATACAGGCAAGGGGAAGGCACTGGAAGTGATGCATATGTGACCCCTTTAAAAAGAGGGAGTTGAGTGAGTGAAGCTTCTTCTGGTTTGGTGAAAGGGACCTGAGGTAGCTTTGCTGGTTCGTGACTGAGACTGTTCCACATGGTGAGTTTAAAGACTGAATCTTCCTAAACTTCTATTGGGAAACTTCCTTTTATAGACTCTGTGAGTGGAGTTTGCTCCATTCACCTCCGGACCTCAGGCTCGTTAATGCTCAGCTGAGGGTTAAGTTCTACCTGGACTAATTAGTGGGATAGATTCTTATTTCCTTACTTCCTCTCTCTCTTCTCATGTAAATAAATTTCCACAAAAGTCAATTTTGATTTGAGATTATTCTTAATTGAGGATTGATAATAGATCAATCCTCTTTCGACCATCTTTAATATATTGAACCCATAAAACCCCTTTTTCATCCTCACATTTGTGAGAAAGATCAGGTTGGGCGGAGAATAGTTCTGGTTGGTGAACATACCAGACTAGTTCAGCTCTCTGATTTTACCTTTTTGTGCACTTATTTGCTGTGGTTCCTGGAAAGCTGAGATCATCACTGGAGCTGAAGAGGACCCTGCAATGAGACATTCAATCCCCTCCTGACCTAACAGGCTGGTCTTGACAGCCTAAAGCTAGAGTCAGTGTAGTGTTTGTCCAACCTTCCAATCCCTTAAACTTATCCCTAGACAACTAGATTTAGAGAGACCTTCCCCTTAATTCCCATACCATAAAACTCATTACTAAAAGGCTTATTTTACTTCTTGTGTCTTCCTCAACCCCAAGAAAGGACCCACAGATAGATAACCTTGAGTGGTGACCAGTAACACTTTTTAATTGACATTTACCAACTGGTGTGTTTTACCCATTTCCCACCTCCTTTGTGTAGGTTCCCAATTTACCTTGTGTATCCTATCACTTGTGGGTTTGTGAGTGTGGACCTAATTGTGTGTGGCACC
This sequence comes from Gracilinanus agilis, assembly GCF_016433145.1. Lineage (NCBI taxonomy): Eukaryota > Metazoa > Chordata > Mammalia > Didelphimorphia > Didelphidae > Gracilinanus > Gracilinanus agilis. The sequence continues at coordinate 569,906,103 of NC_058132.1, read as the reverse complement.
CTTGGGTTTCACTGATAGGAGTCAGTTACTGTTCTTTCAGAAGACAGCATTTGAGTTGGTAGGTAAGGGATAAGATTTTAAATAAGCAGATTTAGGGGAGGAAGAAAGCTCCAAACATAAGGAATGATATGAGCAAAGACACTAAAACCTAAGATTTGTAGTAGGGAAAATGAAAAATTCAGTTTGGAATATGAGATCAGCATCCATGCCTGTTTGTAGAATAGGAACACAAAATGTGACAGAGATCACTGAGAACTCAAGAAACTATTAAACTTTTTCTAAATTGCATATTCTTTAGAATTACACAGTAAAATAGGCACATAGAAATTGTGTAAAAGAGGACCACTAATATGACAAAACAATTTACAATCATTTTAAGATGAGACATATACTTGGAGAAAATGGACTTAACTAAAATGTGTAATCTTACATATAAATTTTGGGTGTTTTGGAAACCAACAAACTTTTTTTCTTTTTAAACAGATTTTTTAACCTAGAAAAAAAGGAAAGGAATTAGAAATTATTCAAAGACAAACATATCACAAAAATGTTGATAAGAAAGAAACACACAGCTTCAGAACAGGTATTTAGTTTTCTGAATATATGGTGTTTTTGACCTGCTTGTAAAAAATATTTTTAAAAAATGGAATAAAGAATTATTGCTGCTAAAAGATACTATGTAACTGGTAAATACCTGGAGATGGATAGTGAGAACATTTGGGTAAGGAATATGACTTTATTCAGATGTTCATGCTAGACATTTCTGCTCAGACAGTGGTATTGAATATTTCAAGGGGAAATGATCCAGCACAGAAGAAATCTAATCATTTGAATCAACTAAAAATGTTTATAGAGAACAAGTCCTGTCAGACTCATCTGATTCCTTTCAGTGAAAGAATGACAATCTCAGTAGCCTGAGGGCAGTAATACAAGAAATCTATCATTAATTTACAGGTTTTTTATTCTGTCCTGTAGACCATATTCATTGATAAACAGGGTTGGCACAACTGCTTCTCAGATTTTCATATTATAACCTTTGTGTGACTCAAAAAATTCCTACCAAGAGAAAAAAAGAAAAGAGAAAACTATTAAAGAATTTCATCCTTTTTTCTGATCTGGAGAGTGATAGTGGGAATTACTTTATGAAACATTAGGAAAGAGATGAATGTTTGTTTCTGGTACATACTTCATGTTTCTATGTTTTTTTATCTTCTTTCAGGCTCCGTATTAATTGGGGATTTCATGCTCTTATATATAATAAACTCAATGAAAAGCAAAGATATTATGGACTTAATGTGATATCTTTTCCATGATTTATGTCTTGAAAAAGGAAAACTGGAACTTGACTAAAAGGGGGGGAAAATCAATTATGGTAGAATTGTAGGTATATTTTTAGATAAGCTGTCTTTCCAAGCCCCCTTAAACTACTTAAAATGTGAGTATTACAACTGAAAAGAAAGAAAAAAAGAAAGAGAAAGAGAAAGAAAGAAAGAAAGAAAGAAAGAAAGAAAGAAAGAAAGAAAGAAAGAAAGAAAGAAAGAAAGAAAGAAAGAAAGAAAGGAAGAAAGGNGGAAATGTCTGAGGCTAGATTTGAACCCAGGTCCTTCCAACTTCAGATCTGGTGCTCTATCCACTGTGCTACCTAGATACCACTATTTTGCTACATTATTGCTCATCAAATGATACACTCGTGCTGTAAGCATCATAACCTTAATATACATCAGGGTCTTCGTAACATGGATTAGAAGCCAATCAGCTGCTAAATCTGGAGTTGTTGGCATTAATAATAGCAATAATATTATCTCATTATAGTTTGTCCATTTAATTGCATGACATAGTCTGGACAACAGACATTCTCTATCTAGTTAGTTTTCAAGGACATTATCTTAGAGGCTCTACAGTATCCCAGGGCAGGAAGTCAGGAAGGAAGCAAGGAGGAAGGGAGGGAGTGAATGAAAGAAGGAAGGAAGGAAGGAAGGAAGGAAGGAAGGAAGGAAGGAAGGAATGAGAAAAGAGAAAGGGAAGGGAAGAAGGGAAGGAGGGAGGAAGGAGAGAAAAGCAGTTCAGTCAAACTAAGAAAAAAATTGATGATATACGCATTGTTCCATATGAGTAGTCAGACTCTACAGAGGAAAAGAACTTTTCCTCCTCTCTTGAGACCAACCTCAGTCATTTTAAGCAAATGGCAATGAGTTGTATTTTTTCTTTACATTTTCATTGTTGTAGTGATTTTACATATTGTTTTGTTAGTCCTACTATATTTGCTTTGCACTAGTTCATGTGTAAAAATATTTCTCACTGATTATCATAGCATAGCAATATTTAAATTCATGTATCACAATTTGTTTAGTTGTTCAATGGAAACATAATCTATTTCCAGGGTTTTTTTGGTACTACAAAAAGTACTAATATAAGTATTTTTGTGCTCATGAATTCTTCTCTAATAGTAATAGAACAAAGGATGTGTAGAATTTATTGAATCTGTGGTTATATTTCCAAGTTGCTTTCAAAACGGTTTGTCAGTTCATAGTTTTATCAGCAGGACATCAATACACTGGTTCAAGGCACAGTGTTTCTCTCCTATAGTAACTGGGGACAAAATATTCACATATTTGTATAAAATGAGCAAATATTTTGGGGAAATAATTTAGAGCTGTGTTGAAGGCATGGCACTTGTGCCCCAGTGGCACAGAGAGGGCTGCTCCACTCCCCCTCTACATTGTGCCTGAGAGCATTTTTCACATGCCATGCCCCTCTACCCAGCCACTCAATGGGAGTGATTCCTCACACCACTGTCTGGATTACCAAAGAGGGCTCACAGGCAGCTTGAAGTTGCAGAATGGGTACATGATCTCTAAAATTTTCACCAATGCTGATTTAGAATATAAGTAATCTAAACAAAATTGATTTCATGCTGAGCTATACTTTGGTAGATAATAGATTTTTCTAATTTGGAGGTAGTTTAAAGCAGAATCCTAAAGATCATAAATTGTGGGAAAATAGCAGCTATAAAAATAGATATAAAAAATTAAGGTTTGTTTAGGCTAAAGTGGAAAAAACGGATCAGTCTAAAAAATGAACAATATCTTTCAAAGAATGGCAATTAGCTATTTTTAAAAACCTTAAAGACAGAAGAATATGGGCTTAAAATTTCTGCTAGTGGGAATTATATTCATAAGGAAGAATTTCCTTGGCAGTAAGATATGTACAATTGAAAATAAATTATCCTGGTTTTTCTGTTCATTTTTCTATACAGATTCTTTTTTATTTACATTTCTTATATATTTATATTTATTATGGATATTTTTATAAAGATTAATTACATGTAACAATTTCTCACATAAGTTTTTGGAAGTTATATGACCCAAATCGTGTCCCTCTCTCCTGTACGCCTCCCCAGAAATTTGATCTGCATTAGATATATTTTAACATGCAAAACATATTTCCATATTGTGAATTTTTGTAAGAGAATAGCCATATAAAATAAAAACACCAAAATAAAATCCAAATAAATTAAAGTGAAAAATAATATACTTTGATCTCCATTCTGATTCTAAAAGTTCTTTCTCTAGATGTGGATAGTATTCTTTGTCATAAGACCTTCAGAATTTTCCTTGATCATTGTATAGCTGAAAGTATCTAAATCTTTCAGAGTTGATTATTCCACAATGTTGTTGTTAATGTATATGATGTTCTCATTCTGCTTATTTCACTTTTCATCAGTTCGTGTGGGTCATTTGAGCTCATTCTGAAATCATCTCTTTCATCATTTCAGCAGCACAGTATTCTATCACCATCATATCCTGCAATTTGTTCAGTTATTCCCCAATTGATGGACATCCTCTTAATTTCCATTTCTTTGTCAAAAAAAGTACTGCTATAATTATTTGTGTGCAAGTAGATACTTTCCCTTTTCTTTTGATATCTTTAGAATACAGATCTATTAGTGCTATTACTGGATCAAAAGATATGCACTGTTTTATTGCCTTACTAATGGTTGGATTCATGCACAACTCCACCAATGATGCATTAGTCCCAGTTTTGCTGTATCAACTCCAATATGTATAACTTTCATTTATTGTATTTTGTTCAAGAATGTAAGAGCAGTTTCCTTTGATCATTTCTTGTAATGTGATGTTTAAGCTTTTTTTTTTGGTCAAAACTTTTAGGTAATCCAATAATTCATTTTTTTAATCTTATCTTCTACCTTACAATCCATATTGTGTATTGGTTCCAAGGAAGAAGAGTGTTTTTTTCAGGATTAACTTGTTGGTGTTTAACTGGAGGTTTTAAATTTGTTCTTTTTCTAGTTATTTTAGTTGCATACCCAATTATTTGATCTGCTCTTTCTGTGTTTTAATGATGTAAAACATTTTGACAACATTTGTTGTCTCTGTTGTCATTCTCTTTAATGAAATTGTCAATGGTTTCTATAATTCATCCTTTGATCCATTAATTATTTAAGGTAAGGTTATTTAGTATCTAATTAATTTTTAGTCTTTTTTTCCAGCTCTTTGTTCAGTGTAATTTTTTTTTCCATCCTGAAAAGGATGTATTTAACATTTGTTTTGTTCCACATTTGATTGTAAGACTTTGATGCCTTACAAATTTTGTTGAGGAAAAAAAGGTATATTCCTTTCTATTCCCATTTAATTTTCTCTAGAGATCTGTTGAATCTAAAGGCCTTGATTTCTCTTATTTTTTGGTTTAATTCTCTGAATGGGAAGGTTAATGCCCCCTACTAATATAATTTTATTTTCTATTTTTTTTGTAACTCATGTAATTTCTCCTTTAGGAATTTGGATGCTATGCCATTGGTTGTTCTTTGGTTCCTCTGATTTTTTTCTTTACCACTTTTAATTTGGTAGATTTTCACTTTTGCTTTTGAGATCATAATTGCTACTCCTGTTTTTCTGACTTCAGCTGTAGATTTTGCTCCAGCCCTTTATCTTTACTCTGTGTATCTCCTTATTTTGAATGAGTTCCTTGTAGATAGCATATTATAATTCTTTCAATTCACTTATTCTGTTTTGTGGGTGAGCTCATCCCATTCACATTCTGTTTTGCTTCCGTTTACTCACTTCCCCAAATTCCCCCTCCATCTTGTTTGTTTCTATTTACATGTTAGTGTGGATGTTATTCCCACATTATGCCAATTCCAATTAGGCTAAGGTTCAAGCATTGTCTGCTGCCCTTCATGTTCCCTTCTATTCCATTGACTCTTATATATGAGATAATCTGCCCTCAAAATTCTCTTCTTTTCTTTTTTCCTAGTTCCTATATTTTATCCTTTTTTGGGAGGGAAGGGGTGTATCATACTCTCACATTCAATTTACTCTATGTTCTCTGTTTATATCTACTCCTATTCAATACCCTAATACTAATTAAGTTCTTATGTATTTTCAGTACCTTAAATATCCTAACTACTTTAGGTGTTTTAGGAACTTCAAGTATCATAGCATCTTAATTATTACCAGCTTAATTAGTAATCAGTTTAACTCCATTGTTTCCCTTGGTTACCTTAAAGTATCTTATGTATCTTAAATACCTCTTGTGTCATAAAAATCTTAAATATTCTAGTAATCACTTTCCCATGCAAGTACTATAATTATTTCTCAGTTTCCCTTGATTATCCTAGTTATCACTTTTCTCTGCAAGGATGTGACTAGTTTAACCTCACTTTTTCCCTTGAGTTTTTTATGTTTACTTTTTATCCTTCTCTTGAGTGTTGAATATGATCACCAAATTTCCTTATTAGCTCATATCTTTTCATCAGGAATAGAATATTTCATTAAGTATCATTTTCTTCCCCTGGAATATCATGCTTATTTTTATAGGGTAAGTGATTTTTTGGTTGTAGGCCTTTATCCTTTCATATCATATTCCATGCCCTTGGATCCTTTATTGTAGAATTTATTAGATCCTATTTTAATATTTGAATTATTGTTTTCTCTCCTTTCTTGAGAGTTATGGAGTTTGGCAATAATAGTCTTGGGATTTTTTAATTTTTAATTTCTTTCATAAAATTATTAGTAATGTCTTTCAATTTCTATTTTCCCTTCTTCAAAAACATCAGAGCAGTTTTCTTTCAATATAGTGTCCAGGTTCTTTTTTTTTGATGATGGCTTTCAAGGAAACCCATTATTCTTAGATTGTCTCTCCTAGATCTTTTTTTTAGGTCAGTTGTTTTTCCACTAAAAAGATTTCAAATTTTTATCTATTTTTTCATTCTTTTTAATTTATTTTATTGTTATCTGCTGTCTTAGAAGTTATTAGCTTCAATTTGTCCAATTCTAATTTTCAGGGTGCCATTTTCTTCATTGAGGCTTTGTACTTCTTTTCTTAGGGCATTCCTGTTTGACAAATTGTATTAATGTTTTAAGAAACTATTTTCTTTAGGAAGTTTTTGTTCTAAGCTATTGTTTTTTTTCTCTCATTTTCTTTTCTATTTTCTTCCCTAAGTCTATTATGTCATTCTGTTCTTTTTTGGAGTGTAAGAGATTACATCCTTTCACATTTTCCTTTGAGCTTTCACACGTCTTCATTTTTGTATTGCTCTCCTCTTCTGAGATTGCATTTTGGTCATCTCTCATATATTTCTAGTACTTTTTATTTTATTTTTTGATTCTTTGGGGATTATTCCACCCCCCCTTTATTATGTCTTTATGCATTGATCCTGGGATAGAGGGGGAGTACAGTCCAACATTTGTACTGTGCCTAGGGTTGGCTCAGCTATCTGGGTCCCAAACTGATCACTCTGTAGAGGAGGCCCAATCCAATCCAGGTTGAACCTTGTTGAGTTGAATTTTTCCCACTGCTGCCCATGCTGTCTTGTGCCCCACATTTTATCTGTCTTTTTATGTGGGGCCTTTTCTCTCCTACTGCTGCCTTTCTGAATGGCATTAGTTTCCATTAGTATCCCTGCTGAGTCTGAACTGATGAGACTGAACATTCTCTCCCCTGCCACTTACCTTCTATCAGGTCTGAGTTCTGCTGAGGCTTATTCAGCACTCTCTCCATGTACCACTGGTGAGATGAGTCCTTATTTCTGTCTCTCCACTTTTTACTGGACCAGACAGAGCACTTTCTTTCACCTTTTTTTTTTACCCTTTTTTATTGACTCTGCTACTCCAGGATTCATTTTGAGGCATCTTATTCTTCTATAGTATTATAGTTAATTAAGAGTTAATTAATTACTTGGACTAATTAGGATTCTTGGTAAGTAGAAATAGAGGAAGAGGATTAAAGTGGTTACATTAAGAAGCTTCATGGTGTTTCCTTAAGAGAATCCCCCAAAACCTAGGGGGTCTGTTGGAGATAATGGACACACTCTTTGAGGTTGCATACTCTGAGAGTGGTTGGTTGGATCTTTCCTCTGGAAAAACCCTGGAAGAGCTGGTGACAGGTCATGTTGGAAAAAACCTGGAGATTCAGGAGGAGTTTGTGGAGAAGCTCAATTGTGAAGAGAGAGACTGGCAGAGTTTTCTCTGTGTCACTACAGAGGGAAGTAGGCCCAATGCATGCCCTTGGGAGCTGGGAGTGTGACAGTGACTGAATTGATCTCTAGTTGGAGAAAGTAAAAGGAAACTGAAATTTAAATATTTATAAGAAGATAATTAATTAGTATAGCTTAGTCAGATTAGATATTGGGTATTATTCAGAGTTAAGGATTTTAAGTCAGGCTTGAAAATTCAAGCATGAAGAAAGCCTCTTGTAAGGCAGACGGGATACTGTAAGTAGTTCAGTTCTCTTAGATTAGGGAATATATCCTCAATCCTGTATTTATTCTTTCCTTCCTTTCCTTGATCCTTTCCATAACATATTAAAGTAGGTTTTGTTGTTATAGCTATCTCCAGTCAGTCTTCATTTATCAAACCTGTAACTAGGCCCCAACTGCTGTAACTGAATCTCAATTAACACCAGCTGATAGGCAACTACCTAATCAAGATAAATAACAACTGGACCAACAGATAAAGTATCAATTTATAACATTAGAGTAGTTATTTAGAGGGTGGTTGTCAATATCTAAGTGGTTCTTATTCCACCTTTGTGGCAACCAGAAGACCAAATGAAGATTGTTCCAAAGATTCCATCTTGTAAATCAATGAAATGAGAGTGCTTTAAATTAATTGCTTCTATTAAATTCCTTTTAATTCATAGTATATTCACTGTAAATTTTTTTCCTTATTATATGTGTAAACTAAGAATCCCAAGTGGGGTGCAATCCATGGAACCCCATGATGCCAATGGCAGTTAAGGACAGTTGGAATGAGAGTATACTAAAGGGGTACCCTAAGCTGAGAGACAGACTGGGTTTTAGGGGAGCTAGAGTGGAGGGTGGTTAGGACCAGTCTCCTAGGCCTTAGCAATTCCTCTTACCAGTTGAGCCTTAAGCAATTACCTCTACAAACCTTATTTGTCCACCAGTCTTGACTGACCCACATTCTCACAGACTACTGATACTTCTAAAAAGACCTTCAAGCAGCTTATTGAGACCATCACCAATATTTCTTCTCACCTCCAAACAACAATAACAATATTTTAGCTGAAGCTTACTCTGTATTTTGTTAGTTAGATCTTAGTACTATAGATAGGGAAGAGAGGAAGAACTGTGAAAGAGGGCCTGACCCTGCCAGGGTGAGGCCAGCTTCAAACTCAACTTGATTCGCTGTAGAGACCTTCTTTTCCCAATATCCTTACCATCATTCCTTTTCCCCCATCTATTTCTCTTAGTTATTAAAGTAGTTACTCTATAGTTCAAATAGCCTTTGTGTCTTCAGTTGAGAAAAGCCATACCATCTTTACTCACCCTGAGAGAATTCTCCATTCCTTCAAAGAGTAACAGTTAGAAGAGAAGATCAGTAGCCTGGGCCTTGTTGATTTTATCACCTGTCCTAGTGTGTGAACTTCACCTGTCTGCCAGAAACATCTCTCCTTGTAGAGATACTTCTTTCCTCAATTACTCCATCATGTTGGGGAAGAAATAAATCCAATCCTCTCAGTGGAACCACAGATCTTTCTCCCTCTAGAAAGGAAGAACTAGACCATTCATCTTGGTGAGGACAGTTAAAAGTTACTAGCCTTAGAAGTGCCCATTTCCCACTGATGACAGGTAATATTGTATAGGTTTTACATGTGTTATTATATAATACATATTTCCATTTTTATCCTGTTGTAAAAGAAGTCATTATTATCTTAGATCAAAACCAATGGAGCAAATAAAAAGAATAGTATGCTTCAATCTGCATTCAGACTCTATCAATTCCTTCTGTACTGGTGGATTTAGTACAGATATTCTCAACATCTAAGGATGGTATTTAGCATAGATTTTGATAAAATAAACAATGGTTAAAAATAGAATGCATTTCTTTATGTTTAAAGGCATAATTACTGAATAACAAACAACTCTTCCACTTAGACAAAATAAGATATTAGAACCAAGTAAGTTAAGTCAATAAACATTTATTAAGTGCTTCTACATGCTAGGCATAGTGTTAGGCATTAGTGATATAAAGAAAAAATTTCCTCGAGGATCTTAGATTCTGATGGGGTTCATTAATAATTAAATCAGTTGCTTAGTTTATTGTTGCCCTTTGTATGTAAAGAGGAAAAAAACAACATCACTGCTGGTAATGCCTTTTGACTCCTGCATAAGTGGGGAAGATTTGCCTTATTCTTTCTTCCAGAGTCATCAAAGTCCAGTGACAAGGCAAAACTCAACATAATTGTTGAAGATCCAAGATGCAGTAGATGATCTGGGCTCCTTAGATTAGTCTAACCAAGTTCTAAGTGCTCCACAGTGCCTGCTTCCACCACTTTCAAGGCCATTGAAGCAAATTGTTCTCATCTGACATTTCTGGGGTTAGGAGTTTCCACGTTCCTGAAATAGAAACCCCTCTACCTCACCAAAAAAGTTTGAGGCCTGTAGACACCCTTTGATTTAGTTTAGTCTGCCTACTAAGACAGTTCATCCAAGTATGACAATTGTACATGCTACAGCTTCTTGGAGCCACCGTTAAGAGCTGGGTGGCAGTTGGACACAAAAGGAGGAAAGTAGCCCTGAAAAGGGTTCAAAAAACTTGTGCCCAAATTTGCAGGGAGGCTCAAGCCCCAGTGCAAGGCAGTCTGTGACATGCCTGGCCAGTGTAAATCCAGAGTAAAATCCAGAGCTCATGCCCAAGCCTAGCATGAGGCCTAGTACAAGGAAGCCCACAGTGTTCTGAGCCCTATAAGCCATCAGTATTCCTGGAAGACAACTGAATCAGTAATAGGAGTAGTCTTCTAGATGATCCAGTCCACAGGCCATCATACTCACTCATAGGAACTAAAACTTACAGAAACCCAGAACCAAAGCTAAGGATAGCAGTATGTAAAAACTAAAGTTTAAAAGAGTGCCTTCTGTACCTTGAGAACAGAGCTTACCTTTAAGATAAAAATAAAAGCTGCCAAAAAGTTGAGAAAGTGGAACAAACATTAAAAAAAACTCCGAACCATATAAAATTATTATGAAGACAAATAAGAGGATGAAAAAGGGAACAGTGAGATCAAAATAGCTACATGCAAAACTTCAAAGAAAAATGTGAATTGGTTTCAGGGTCAAGAAGAACTCAAAAAGGATTTCAAATGTCAAATAAGGAATCAAAGGAAAAAGAGGGAAGAGAAATGAAAGTGACGCAAGAAGAAAATACTTTAAAAGTAGAATTAACCAAATGGAAAAAAGAGGCTCCAAAGCTCACAGAAGAATCTATTTCCATTAAAATGAGAATTGGGCAATGAGAAGCTAAAGACATCAAGAGATATCAAGAAACAACAAAACAAAATCAAAAGAATTTAAAAAATGAAACACTTCATTGAAAAAATAACTGACCTGGAAAATAGATCTATTAGAGTTATTTAAGTACGTGAACTAATTAGGATCTTGATAACTAGAAATAGAGAAAAAAGAGCTAAGGGTTACCTTAAGAAGTCAGCTGGAATCTTCAGAGAAATTCCTTAGGAGAATTTGCCAGGAGCCTAAGGGTCTGTTCGGAAAATAACTGTCACTCTTGGAGTTTGCCTACTCTGACAGTGGTTGGTTGGATCTGCTCTCTGGAAAACCTTGGAATAGATGGTGGCAGTTGGTGTTGCAGGAAAAAATTGGAGATTTGGGAAAAAGTGTAGTGGAAGAAGAGCAAGTGTAAGGAGAGATAGACTGCTTTTTCTCTGTGTCATGGCAGAGGGAAGTAAGACCAGCTCAGGCCCTGAAGAGAGCTGACTACTGGAAGAGGGAGAGAGAGACTGAATTGCTCTTTAGTTGGAGGAAGTAAAAGGAGACCATGATAATATATGTATATATATATATATATATATATATACATATATATATATATATATAAAGTTGATTAATTAATATGGCTTAGTAAGATTAGATTTTGGGGAATTAGTCAGAGATAAGGAATTTAAGTGAGGCTTGATGAAATTCAAGCAAGAAGAGAGGCTCTTGAGAGGCAGCAGGGTACTGGGAAAAAGTTGAGTACTTTTAGAATTAGGGAATATATCCTCAATCCTGGATTTATCCTTTCCTTACCTTCTTTGATCCTTTTATTAACATATTAAATAGGTCTTTATAACAAACTGTCTCCAGTAAAGTTTACATTCATCAAACCTCTAACTGTTTCAACTGAATCTCAGCTCAAACCTGCTAGGCAAAAGTCTAATCAATGACCAATAACATATATCAATAACATATATTAACAACATATACTATATCAATTTATATCCTTACATCTGGTGAGCCAAAAGGATAAAAGAACCTTAACATCAGCTACTGTTATTTGAATATAAAGAGGCATCATTAAGTGTTTAAAAAAGACGCTGAATTACAGACAGTTTTGCTCTCAACTGTCACCACAGGGGATGCTGAAGAACAGCTTTCAGCCAGCACACAAGAAGCTTAGGTAGAATCAGAAGAAGAGTCTGCATTTAGAGGCAGTGATTATACTTTAACATGGGGTTCATTAACACCGTGAATATAGAAACTATGACACAGCTATTCAATTACACAATTCTTGGTTATATTAGGGAAATGACATTCTCGAACTATGTAATGGAGATACTTTCTGTTACTCTGCTAGATGTTCTGAGATACACACCACTAGGTGGTGGTGCAATATTTTTGATGTTTCTGTTGAGGATATTAATCTCCTTCATCTTCAATCAATTCAAAGAAGCAGAGATAAAACAACAAAGATTAGATGAAACTGAATTTCCTTGAAAATATTTTAATGAAACATGAGAATATAAGAGAGGAAATGGAAAAGCAAGAGGGAACCACTAAATTAGAAAGAGAAATTACTGAACTAGAAAAGACCAGGAAGTTTTCTTCCCTTTCTGTGAGGTACTGATTATGACACCTGAACATGAATTAGGCAATGTCAAATAACACAAGGGCTTTACTCAAAGTGATATCAACAGCTTTAAAAAAAATACTTCTTCCTTTGAGGAGGAACCAAGAGTGGTTATTAAGAAACTCAAGAATATTATTAAGTAGTTTGACCCAAGTTATAATGGCTTTGACATTTTATTGGATGAACTCCTCACAAAAAGGGAAAAGATAAAAGAATCAGGGAAAACTAATGAGAATTACAACATCCCTGAGTGGTCTTTAGTTAATGCCTGTTGGGAAATTAAATCTCAACATGGGCACCAGCAATTAGTCAAGGCAAGGCAGGCAGTACTCCAAACAATAAAGACTGTTCATAAATACCAGGTACCTGGACAAAGTTTGAAAGAGTCAGGCAGGGAAGTGGAGACACCCTCTACTTTTCTGGATAGATCAATTAACCTAGCAGAGAGCTGGATCAGATTAGACATAACCAAAGAAAAGTAAATGACAATTAAGGAGATAATTTGTTAGGAATACTTGCCCTGTAGTTAAAAATTACTTTAGGGATTTCAAAAATAAATAAGAAAGAGATAAGAGAGGTGAATGAAATCCTAGAAAAATTAGAGTTAATAGATATGTGGAGAAAAATAAATAGGGACAAAAAAGAATACACCTTTTCAGCTGCACATGGTACATTCACAAAGATTGACCATGTAATAGGGCATAGAAACATTGCAAACAAATGCAAAAGAGCAGAAATAATAAATGTAACCTTTTCAGATCGTAGTGCAATAAAAGTAATATTTAGTAAGGGCACCTGGATGGGCAAATCAAAAACTAATTGGAAATTAAATAATATGATTCTTCAAAACTAGTTAGTTAAAGAACAAATCATAGAAACAATAAATAATTTCATTAAAGAGAATGAAAGTGATGAGACATCCTACCAATTTCTGTGGGATGCAGCTAAGGTAGTACTTGGGGGGAAATTTATATCATTGATTGCATGTATTAACAAATTAGAGAGGGTAAAGATCAATAAACTGGGCATGCAAATCAAAAAACTAGAAAGGGAACAAATTAAAAATCCCTTGTTAACAACTAAATTAGAGATTATAAAAATCAAAGGAGAAATAAAAAAATTGAAAGTAAAAGAACTATTGAATTATTAAATAACACTAGTAGCTGGAACTTTGAATAAATAAATAAAATTGACTGGTCAATCTCATTTAAAAAAGGAAAGAAGAAAACCAAATTATGAGTATCAAAGATGAAAAGGGAGACCTCACCTCTAATGAAGAGGAAATCAAGGCAATCATCAAAAAATATTCTGTCCAATTACATTAAAATAAATATAGCAATCTAGGTAATATGGATGAATATTTACAAAAATATAAATTGCCTAGATTAATAGCAGAAGAAATAGATTACTTAAATAACCCCATATCAGCAAAAGAAATTCTACAGGCCATTAAAGAACTCCTTAAGAAAAAATCCCCATGACCAGATAGATTCACAAGTGAATTCTATCAAACCTTCAAAGAACAACAAATTCAAATACTATACAAACTATTTGACACAATAAGCAAAGAAGGACTTCTACCAAACTCTTTTTATGACACAAACATGGTACTGATCCCAAAGCCAGGTAGATCAAAAACAGTGAAAGAAAACTACAGACCAATCTCCCTAATGAACGTAGATGCAAAAATCTTAAACAGAATACTAGCAAAAAGACTCCAGCAAGTGATCACAAGGGTTATTCCTTATGATCAGATGGGATTATACCAGGAATGCAGGATGCATCAACATTAGGAAAACCATTCACATAACTGACCATATCAACAAGAAAACCAACAAAAAACCACATGATTATCTCAATGGATGCTGAAAAAGCCTTTGACAAAATACAACACCCATTCCTACTGAAAACACTAGAAAGTTTAGGAATAGAAGGGCCTTTCCTAAAAATAATAAATGGTATATATCTAAAACCATAAACAAACATCATCTGCAATGGTGATAAATTAGAAGCATTCCCAATAAGATCAGGAGTGAAACAAGGATGCCCACTGTCACCTCTATTATTTAACACTAGCAGTAGAGAAGAAATTGAAGGTATTAAAATAGGCAATGAGGAGACCAAGCTATCATTCTTTGCAGATGATATGATGTCTACTTAAAAAATCCTAGAGAATAAACTAAAAACATAGTGGAAATAATCAACAACTTTAGCAAAGTTGCAGGATACAAAATAAACACACATAAATGATCAGCATTTCTATATATCTCCAACACATTGCAGCAGGAAGAGTTAGAAAGAGAAATTCCATTTAAAATCACCCTAGACAAAATAAAATACCTAGGAATCTATCTGCCAAAACAAACACAGGAATTATAAGAACACAATTATGAAACCCTTTACATACAATTAAAACTACATCTAAATAATTGGAAAAATATTGAGTGCTCATGGGTAGGATGAGCTAACATAATAAAATGACGATCCTACCCAAATTAATTTACCTTTTTAGTGCTACACCTATCAAACTACCAAAAAAAACCTTTTTACTGAATTAGAAAAATCTATAACAAAGTTCATTTGGAAGGACAAAAGACCAAGAATATCAAGGGAAATAATGGAAAAAAATATGAAGGAAGGTGGCCTAGCAGTACCAAATCTTAAACTCTTCTATAAGGCATTAGTCATCAAAACAATATGGTACTGGCAAAGAGACAGATGGGAGGATCATTGGAATAGACTAGGGGTAAGCGACCTCAGCAAGACCGTTTTTGATAAAACCAAAGAACCCAGCTTTTGGGACAAAAAAACCACTATTTGACAAAAACTGGTAGGAAAATTGGAAAAAAAAATATGGGAGAGATTGGGCTTAGATCAACATCCCACATCCTATACCAAGGTAAACTCAGAATGGGTGAATGACTTGAATATAAAGAAGGAAACTAGGTAAATTGAGTGAGCACAGAATAGTAGATGCATCAGATCTATGGGAAGGAAAGATTTTAAAACCAAGCAAGAGTTAGAAAAAAATCACAAAATGTAAAATAAATAATTTTGACTACATTAAGCTAAGAAGTTTTTGTACAGACAAAACCAATGCTACCAAAATTAGAATGGAAACAACAAATTGGAAAAAAAAATTTTTATAACAAAAAAACTCATATAAAGGTCTAACTACTCAAATATACAAGAAGCTAAATCAATTGTATGAAAAAATCAAGTTATCTCACAATCGATAAATGGGCAAGGGACATGAATAGGCAATTTTCAGATAAAGAAATCAAAACTATCAATAAGCACGTGAGAAAGTGTTCTAAATCTCTAATATTTAGAGAAATGCAAATCAAAACAACTCTGATGTATCACCTCACACCTAGCAGATTGGCTAAAATGACAGCAAAGGAGAGTAATGAATGTTGGAGGGGATGTGACAAAATTGGGACATTAAAGCATTGCTGGTGGAGTTATGAACTGATCCAACCATTCTGGATGGCAAATTGGAACTATGCTCAAAGGGCTTTAAAAAACTATATGCTTTTTGATCCAGCCATAGCACTGCTTGGATTATGCCCCAAAGCGATAATAAGGAAAAAGACTTGGTCAAAAATATTTATAGCCATGCTCTTTGTGGTGGCAAAAAATTGGAAAATGAGAGGGTATCCTTCGATTGGGGAATGGCTGAACAAATTGTGGTATCTGTTGGTGATGGAATACTATTATGCTCAAAGGAATAAAGAAGTGGAGGAATTCCTTGTGAATAGGAATGACCTCCAGGAATTGATGCAGAGTGAACGGAGCAGATCCAGGAGAACATTGTACATGGAGACTGATACACTGTGGTACAATCGAATATAATGGACTTCTTTATTAGCAGCAAAAGGATCCAGAGCAAGGCTCAGGGTCTTATGATAAAGAAATCTAGCCACATTCAGAGGGAGAACTGTGGGAGGAGAAACACAGAAGAAAAACAACTCCTCAAATACATGGGCTGATGGGGATATTATTGGGGATGTAGACACTAAAAATAACTCTAGTCCAACTATCAATAATAAGGAACTAGGTCTTGATCAATGATACATGTAAAACCCAGTGGAATTGTTCATCAGCTAAGGGGACTGGGGGGGTTGGGGGTCAGGGAAAGAACATGAAATATGTAAGTAGGAGAAAATATTCAAAATAAAAAAATACTTTCAAAAAAAATAAAAATAGACAAAAATTTAAAACAATCATATTCTAAATTAAATCTTATTCCTATTACACAAAACTGAGCTATTAGATTGATATGGATTCTTTATCTTCAAACACCTCCTTAAAATAATATATTAAATCAACTTTCAAATATAACTGTCAATTCCTCTCACAGAGAACTGATGTTACTCCTTTTTTTCCCTCCTCTCCAATGCAAAATGTCACCTAGTTACAAAAACTTCTCTTCTTCCCCCTCCTCAAAAGGGAAAAGACCTCAGTAAGCTCACTTGTCTCAGTTTAGTATGTATTTCAGCTCTCAAATAAAAAGTATCTAAAGTCACTAAATTCCTCTTTTTCTCTCAGAGGAAAAATCCAGTCACTTGCTCTTGAGAGTAGGTCCAAGAGACAGACCTATGGTCCTCCAACTGCCTCTCTTTTATCTAGGCCTTTTAAAGAGTCCACTCCAAATTTTGTGTGTCTTCCTTCTTAAAGAGGACAGTGTAAAAATGGACAACTGTAAGGATGGCATTTGTGCAAGGGGGATGGGACAAAAGAAACAAAAGAAGGAGTGGCTGACAGTTGGTGATGGTTATTGGCAGTTGAGACCAGAAGGAATTCTGGGAGTTCTCTGAGGAAGGAGGAGGAGAGGTCTTCGGGTGGAGGATTGTGAGGAGAGAAGAGGAGGACATCTCAGCTCGAATCCAGTCCTGAGGATTTTCTTTGGACATTGAAACCCTGATTCCCTGGTCAAAGATTTTACCACATCTCACCCAGCAAGACTTCAATAATTGAGTCAGCTAAATTTTGGACTCCATTTTGGGAGTGATCTCTTTGCCTCCTTCCCCCATTACCCAACCTTGCTGTGAGACCCTTTCTGGTCTAACTTAAAATTATAAAAAGGATAGAAATAGAAAATAGAAATAGAATCTAAAGGAGAAGAGGCAAGTAGAGATGCTTAGAGTAGGAACCCCAAAAGTTCCCACCCAAGTGACAGACCCCATAGAAATCGAAAAGAGGGCACCCCAAAATCCATCTGCCCTTCATCCCTTTCCCCAATACCTGAATTGTGAATAATAAATGCCATTAATTAGTCAGATAACATTCCAGAGTACCTGAAAGACAACAAGGGAGAGGGGAACCAAAGCTTAGTCTGGCTGCCTCCATCTTGGAGCCAGACTACCTGTTGTGAAGTTGACTGACCTTGGGCAAGGCCTGTGTGAACCCTGTCCTCATTCAGAATCAGATTGGGGTACCACATTCTCTTATGGGGAAAACTGGGGGTTAAATTATATATTATCAGGGTTCTGAGCAAGGGTAAGTAAGAGACAAGACAAGGCAATAGACTGGGATTAACAAGTTGGGAAATACAATTTAGAATGGGTTTGGCAATTGGAGGCCCAATAGCCAACAGATCTACCTACCAGGGAGTCTGTGAAACTAACAAGTGAGTAGACTGAAAAGGTTTTATAAACAGGGGTTTAATTCAATGAACTATAGTTGGAAGGAAGGGAAAGGGGGTTCTATTCTACCAGTCTATGGGCAAGCCTAATGGTCAAGGAATGAACTTATCTACACTAAGCTAGAGACTATAGCAGGGCAGGGCACAATGAATGTCAGGAAGGAAAGTGGGATCCTCACTGCTGAGTCCTGTCAAAATCCAGGGATGATTCAGCTCTCTCCCACGTCCTCAGCCAGTACTTCTTCATTTGGGTAAGTAAGGGAGCTAAACCAACCTGAGCTGACCAGAAACACTGGTTAGGTTTGATAGTCTCAACCAAACTTCCCACAGACAGATGACTTTTTTCCTTCTGGATACCAGGATATTAGGATACAAACTTCACTTCCTCTGAGATCTCCCAGGGGGTCAGTTACAACTTGTCCCCAGCCAACGTGGAGTCCATCTCAGAGAGAGAAACAAAACTTCCTGCTTCCCCATTCCATTTAGAATTCTCCCAAATAACTAATCTTAAACATCTTGTTAATTTATCTTACAACAATACCTCATCTTATAGGGAAGCCTTGCCCCCAACTCCTGTGGGGTGGCACAATCATCCAGGTCACCCAGCTTTGGGGCGACACTCCCTTGTAATCTCCCAGTGTATATTCAGCAAGAGGGGAGAGCTGGAAGAGAGATTTCCCATATAGACTCTCTCTCTCTCTCTCTCCCTTCTATCATAATCCCTTTCTCTTATCTGAAACATGTTCTTAATGAAAACTAAATAAATCCTTATCTCAATACAGGTAATATGATGGCATACTTAAAGAATCCTAAAGAATCAACTAAGAAATTATTTGAAAGCAATAACTTTATCATAATTGAAGGATACAGAATACACCTAATCAACATATATATATATATATGTGTGTGTGTGTGTGTTACCAAGAAAGTTCAGCAACAAGAGACAGGAAGATAAATTCCACTAAAATAACTGTAGATGATATAAAATATCTGGGAATTCACTTACCAAGACAAATGCAGTGATTATATGAACAGAATTATGAAATACTTTTCACACAAATAAAGTCAGATCTAAACAATAGGAAAAATATTAATTGTTTCTAGATAGGTCATGCTAATGTAATCAAAATGACAATTCTACCTAAATTAATTTGCTCATTCAGTTCCACTTGAACCAAATTACCAGAAATTATTTTACAGAACTAGAGAAAATAATAACATTCATCTGGATGAACACATAGTCCAAAATATCAAAGGAATTCATGGAAAAAAGTGTAACGGAAGATGGCCTAGCCATACCAGATCTCAACTTGTGCTATAAAGCAATAATCACCAAAAAAAACCCTGATACTGGCTAAGAAATAGAATGATGTATCAATAGAATGGATTAGGTACACAATATACAGGGGCAAGGTCACTGATCTAGGCACTAAACTCAATGAGGAAAGATGGAGAATGTCCTAGAGACTGGTATATAATGGTCAAACTGACCTGGTTTGGATGAGAAATATGAAACTTGAAAGAGGAGTTATTACTAAATGATAATTGGGAAAGTAAGAGTATGGAATTGACTTCAGGGAGAGCAAGGATTAGTCCAACTTTCTCTTCAACCAATAAGTCAGACACAATCAGAGACTATTTTGCCATACTAACAACTATAGTAGGAACCTCTGTTATACACGGATGATATTAGAAAATAAGGATTGGTTTATTAGTTTAGAGATAAGAATTAGAGAAGTAGGCTTGAGAAAGAATTGGAGTTTCAAACAGAGCAGAAAGTGTTAATTTCAAATGCTGGCAGTTGTAACGATTTTTCTGTGATAGTTACTCTCTCTGGGTGTGGCAGTGGCAGTTGGTCTCTAGTAGTTGGCAGAATCACACACAAGGACTCTCTTAGAGTTGGAGAAGGTAACATCTTTGCCTCTCTATGAGGACCTGAAGGAGCTTAGTGTTTTCTTTTTCCAACTTGGGAAACACTATTGACTATCTATTGCTGTTTATAGAGTGATTTAACTCTGAGAAGACCAAAGAAAACCCTGGTCTTTGGTTTGGATTCTGAGTCTGTTAAGGCTCAGAGTCCTACTTTGATTCTTGTTGAGACTCAATCAACTAGCCTTTGTTATTTTTATAACTTAGAGGCAAAGTTAAGAATTATAAGGATAATAGTGATAGCCTTATTTAGAATAGTATAAATTTGGGTTAGTCAGATCAGGAAGGTTTAGTTTAGTCTGTGAAACACAGGAGAAGCGGGTCATTGTGGAATCAGGGAGTTTTATTTGGTTGGAGTTAGAATCTCTTAGAGTTAGAAATCCTTTTTATCCTTATATTTTCAATAAATAGTATATTTTTCTATAACAAGAGTCTCTTTAACATCCTTGTCCCTGGCCCTGAAGAGAAGTTCATTTATGAACTTCACTTCACTTTATCACTGAAGATATTTTTGATTACATCTATCAAAAGCATCTGAATATACATGTAAAACCCAATGGAATTGCGTGTTGGCAATTGGGAGGGTGGTGGTGGGGTTTGAGGGGTGTAATAATAAATTGTACAGCCATGTTGAAATCAAGATTATGGACAGTTACCTGCTTAAAATATAGAATGAACCAAGCCTGGCAGGAGCTGGCAGGTGCCAAGGCAGTTGAGGCTCAGGTATAAAAGCTAAGATTTGAACTGAGAAGGGATCTCAGATTTGAGATTGAATTGGTGAGGGTGGGTTTGGAAGGGTAGGCCTTAGGTTAGCTTATTCAACCAGTGTTATGTAGAGATTGCAGCATGGAATCCCTGCAAAATACAGGATCAGCCTCACCCAGAATTCCAGGGGAACCCCCCCTGGAGAACTTTGGGTGAGGGGGCAGTTGAGAGGGAGTTAAGGCAGTTACTTTCTGGGGGTTGAGGTGAGTGGATGACTGCTTACTGCTCCTGACTTGGGGGATTCACCTAAGTGGCCATTGTTAGAAGGAAATTTTAGGTATTTATAAATATATATTAAAATATGTGGCCGCCAGGAATCAACAATTTAGGTTGATTGCGTAATTAAATCAGACCCAAGTCAGCATCGGGTTGAAGAGTTTATTTACAATCGGTAGGTAAAAGTAGGAATAAAGAGAAAAAGGAGAGAGGCTAGTCCAGGCCAAAGGCCTGGACGGAGGAAGAAGAAGGTTATAAAGCTTAATAAATGAAGCTGTAAGCCACAAGGCCCAACAGCCAGATAGGCAGAGTTTAGAATTGGCCCAGCTAGGCCAAGGAAGTCAGCCTAACTTACCCACGTGACAATATAGAGCATAATCTGTCTGTGGTCTCAGGAGATGCTTCTTCTTCCAGTTCGAGACGGCAACTGCCCCCACAGGAAGTTCACTAACTTACTTAAAGAGATAGTGTCTTTCATCACTTCCTGTGGTCCACCTCTAATTCAAATGGACAAATGGCAGTTTCTACATTGATTTGGACTGCCCAAAGGGCTGTCCCTTATTCTTGATTTGTTACTTATTGTCACGTGTGGGTAACTCGTCTCCCCTCCCCACTAAGGGAGGTTAGGGTGACATCATTAGCACACCTGGGTTGAGTAGAATTTTGACTATTAATGGGCTGGAGCTAATTCTATTTACACAATCCCCCCTGATGATCATATTGGGTGCCTAGTCACCCCAAGTGATCATGTTACACAACATCTTCTACCACAAAGTCCTTCTAACTACAATAGTTAGAGATAAGAGGGAAATGGAAAAGAGAGAAAGCAAAACCAATGTTTTGCTAAGCACGTTTGACAAGAAACCAATTGGGGGCAGTCCCCAATCGGCATATCATGTACAATTAAAGTAGCTGTTCAAAACCCATCAGTCCATTCAGTAGTACCCAAAGTTCATTCTGGATCACTTGATGCAACAAACCCCATCAGTTCAATCAATTGCAACCCAAAGTTTATTCTGGATCTCTTGATTAAACGTAGGTTCTTCAGGCATCTCTCTGCAAACAGTTAATTCTATGGATTAAGGAATCAGCAAGTTTTTCTTTCCCTGAGAATTTTTCTCAAACAAAACCAAAAATTAAATCTTGGATATAATAAAATACGATTAATCTTGGATTTCATAAAAATACAATCCCCCCTGACGTGGGTATTTAGAAAGAAATACCCAGATCAGCTCAATATATACAGTTGAGTCATGGGGTTGTATGAGTCAATTCAAAAGAAAAAAAAGAAAAAGAAAAAAAATATAAAAATCAAATAGAAGAAAATTGAAGCTTTTGAAAAAGAAAGGCATTAAAATCAAAATCAAAATATCAAAAGTTATGTACATAAAAAAATTTTTGAAGGAAGCAAAATAAAATTATAACAGGCCCTTGTATTAGGGTCTAATCAATTATAATTTCCATCCTACTAGTCTGTAGGATACAATGCAGTAATACTGCACTTACCCATTTGCAGCTAAGACTACAGGAAGTTGCCATTCTATAAGAGAGAAAAAAGGACCAGATTTATATGCAAGGGAAGCGTCTGTCATTCCCTTTACTCTCAGGAGTATATGGGTGAGCCAGATAATAGCTAACCTGCGGTACCTGACTGGCAGTGTAGTTCAGAGAGTCCTACGTCTTAACATATGTTAAGCGTCGCAGCTTCGATTCTTACACTGAGTTCAAGTCCTCAGTGTTGGCGTGGGAGTACCTCAATCCCACCTGTATATGTATGATCTTTAACCTTGTGCTCCTTGGCACTGTGCAGATGTTCTCAGCAATCCCATTGGATTGGTCGGTCAGTCTCCATGACCTTGTGCTTACCTTAGCATTATTAATGGCTCATGTGTTCCCTTCTCCTGGAATTAGACAGAAGCATTAATCACAGTCCCATAACATTTAACAATACATGGCAAGTTCTTGGAGTCTAAACCTTGTGAGTAAGCAGTAATATTACAGCAAATATATACATATTAAAATTATAGCATTGCAAAAAATAATGAAAAAATTAAGTGATTATATGTACTCAAGTACAAGAAATGAGAAAAAAGACAAAAATATCAATTATTCTATTAAAAGATATTAGGAAAATCAATAAGAAAATTAAAATAAATCAGGGAACGAATCAAGACAAACCAATGATTCCAAATTAGCATCCATGAGTCTATGAACTGTTATCTCCAATGCAGGTAACAGGAAACAGTCAATCAGGTTCAATAGAAGATGCCCTCTTTACATGTGAGCAATGAATCCAAGAGTCCTTTTCTCCAATCTTTATAGCTGTTGGGGTGGTTAGTAAAATTTCAAACAGGCCATCCCATGAAGGCTGGGTTGCCCCAGTGCGCTGGAAGTTCTTTATATATATTTTGTCTCCTGGATTCAAGTTGTGAAGTGAAAAGTCTATTGGTCCTGCTTGTACTGCAGTTCCAGATTCATGGAGTTCACGCAGTCTGTGTTGCAATTCCTGTATATAGGAAGCAATAGAAGTATCTCCTCCTAATAGTGATGTATATGCAGGAGAAAAAGGTTTAGCCTGTATAGGAGGATGTCCAAAAAGCATCTCATATGGTGAGATGTGTAGATCTCCCCTAGGTATGCTTCTAAGATAAAATAGAGCTAGAGGGAGAATTTCAGGCCATTTTAGATGTGTCTCACTACATAATTTGCCAATCATGGTTTTAAGTTCTCTGTTCATCCGTTCAACATGGCCTGAGCTCTGGGGGTGATATGGTACATGGAATTTTGGAGTTATCCCCAGGCATGAATATATTTCAGATAAAACTGAATCAGTAAAGTGACTCCCTCTATCCGAGTCAATACGTGCAGGCAGACCAAAACGAGGAATGATTTCTTTTAAAAGCACCTTGGCAACAAAGGCTGATGTGGCTCGGGCAGTAGGAAATGCTTCAGGCCACCTGGTCAGTTGATCCACTATGACCAGACAGAATTTATATTGTCCAGCCTTTGGCATTGTTATGAAATCAATTTGTAGGTGCTCAAAAGGTGTGTAAGCCAATGGATGCCCACCAAAAGCCTTGCCACAAAAGGCGTGTTGGTTATATGCTTGGCAAGTAGGGCAAGCTGCACACACTTTAGAGGCTATAGAGGTTATGCCAGGAGCTATCCATACTCTCTTAACAGAGTCCACAATGCCCTGGGTACCAAAATGACCATTTTTATGAATAGATTGGCAAATTTGGCGATAAAAGTGTCTAGGGAGCAAGGGTTTTCCTTCAGAGGACATCCATACTCCATTTATCTGTTTGGCTTTAAATTTCTGCTTCCATTTTGTTACTTCCTTCTCATCATAGGAAAGTGATAAATTTAAGTCATCAGTGGTTGTTAATGTTAAAATTAATTCAGGCCCTTCTATTGCTGCTAGCTTTGCAGCAATATCTGCCCGATTATTTCCCTTAGAGACAGGGTCAGTGCCACCTGTATGAGCAGAGCAGTGAACTACAGCTACGGTAAAAAGGTAGCTGGAGAGCAGAAAGAACTTCATTAATAATTTTTGCATTAGCTATAGATTTTCCAGCGGAGGTTAAAAATCCTCTCTGGAGCCATAACATACCCACTGCATGACATATTCCAAATGCATATCGAGAATCTGTATAAATTGTAGCCTTTTTATCTTTGGCAATTATACATGCATGTTTCGTTGGTTGCCATAATTATAAATATTAAAATTGATAAAGGCTGATATAATAATATAAATTAGTATTTTAATTAAAGCCATGCTGATAGATAAAATCATTAGACCACGCGCTTGTAAGCATTCAAAACTGCCGCCTCCATTCTGTCTCGAGTCTGCTGGCCAAGAGACCACTCCCTCCTAACCCAGGAGATTATAAAACCTTCCCTGCGTCAAGACGTCGGCCTCCCCAAGCCCAAAGACCCAGAAACGGAACCCAGTTGGACCATGTTGGATCACGGGAAATGTAGTTTTGATACATTTCCCATGTCCATAGAAATATATACACTTTTAGATGGCATTTCCCAAATTTCACTTTTACACCATTGTGGCAAAGCCATCCTGGTTTTTACTCAGGAGTTAGCCTGTTTAATAGGATTAGTCCTTATGAACATCAATACAACAATTATTTAGTGATTAGATGTATTCACTATCAACAAGAGAGCCAGTTTAGTCAAGTGCCCTTCACTCCCTCCTGTAGGGGGGAAGGGCAGCTTCAACCTAACAGATCAGGGTCACCTTTTCCTTATTTAAAACCTAATTACCCCCTCTAGCTTTTCCTTTTCCTTCTTAATATAAGCTTTACCTACAATATCTGTGCCTGGGAATTATTTGGGGATACTCACAGCTCATAGTTATCACCTAGCTTGAATCCTCTCAGCTGCCAGTTTTAAGAAGACCAGATCCATCTCAGTCCTCAACATTTAGATAACTAGCTTCTACTTATTCCTCGATCAAACCTGTGGGGAACATAAGTTAAAAAAAGGGAACATCATTGAAGTTCAGCTTCAACAGAAACTTACCAGAAGTATCTCAGTCAGTCTCCATTATCCCAACTGAAGATCAACTGCTTAGGGGGAGGGGTTTGAGAGCCAGGAGTGTCTAACCTGCTCCTTTCTCACTGAAGCCTGTCAGTTGGTGTCTGTGAGAAGAAGTGACTTGAAGGTTACTGGCCCTGGCATAATCATCAGCTTCCCCAAAATATCTGTTATTATCAACATAACAGCAGCAACCTATATGAATCAACTTCATGAGTCCCTGATCCTGAATTAAGCATCAAGAAGAAATACCAACATCTTATCAGCAGAGTAACCTTGATGTAGGTTGCGCCAGTCTGGCCCAACCAGGCTGGCATCTGTCAAACCTAATTAACATCAATCCAGAGATCATCAATAACATTGTTAACCTTAGTTAGTCAAGGATTTCCTGTTCCCTTCTTTCCAGCCATTTCCCTGCTTCCCTTCTCTAAGCCTGTTAATAACAAATCTTTATACTTACTTTAGATTTGGCTTCATCTATTGTTGGAATCTATCTAAAAGCTTCTTAGGTCTGAGAGGTGCATAGTTTAGGTGAGAAAGAATGAAGCAGATACTGGGGGCTATCCATTAGTGCATGGATGCTCCAAAAAGCCTCTGAGCTTTCTTTCTTTATATTATTTTCAAAAGAATAATTTCTCACAAAGTATAATGGGGTTTTACAGCTGTGCAGATATGCCAAAATTACAGAATTACACCATGATTGGTATATGGTTTTATGAAGTTTTCTCCCATGAAGATTAAGGCTGGATGAGAAACTTTCCAAAGTTAAAAATGAGCCTGATTTTATCTAAAGTGAAATTTTGCCTGAGCCTGCCACTCCGTGATCTTGGGACATCTAGAGGAGCAGTAAGAGAGATATACCCACAGCTGCAGCTTTCCTCTGCTGAGTGAAAAAAGCTGTTAACTCATTAAATGCTGGTTTACTAAAAACTTAAAGCTATCTTAGAAAATTAGATTATAGTACTTTCCAATAAGAAAAGGTGTGGATCATAAAGGAATCACAGAAAGGAGTCCAGATTTTTATCTTAGATATGCCATCTATTTTTGACCTGATTTTCAGGTCACAAAAACCAACGTAGAGCCTTGCTAAACTAGGTTGGTCTTGAAGGGGTCCAGATAAAAATATCTATTAAGATATTTTTATTACTATCAATAAATTAGGCATGCAACTTAAAAAACTAGAAAATGAATAAATTAAAAATCTACAGATAAAAACTAAATTAGAAATACTAAAAATCAAAGGAGAAATTAATAAAATTAAAACTAAAAGAACTATTGAATTAATAAATAAGACTAGAAGCTGCTATTTTGAAAAAAAACAGATCAAATAGACAAAGTACTGGTAAATCTAATAAAAAAAGGAAAGAAGAATACCAAATTAATAGTATCAAGGATGAAAAGGGAGACCTCACCTCTAACGAAGAGGAAGCTAAGGCAATCATTAAAAATTATTTTGCCCAATTATATGGCAATACATATCGCAATCTACATGATATGGATGAATATTTACAAAAATATAAATTGCCTAGATTAACAACAGAAGAAATAAAATACTTTAATAATCCAATATCAGAAAAAGAAATTGAACAAGCCATCAAAAAACTCCCTAAGAAAAAATCCCCAGGGTCTGATGGATTCACAAACAAATTCTATCAAACATTCAAAGAACAATTAATGTGAGGATATTTATCTGGGTTCAGAAAGATGAATAGGAGACAGGAATGGACAATAGTCTGGAACCGAATAAGTTAAGAAAATTGGGTTTAGCTGTTCCATGATTGGAAATGGCAGTTGACAGGAGTGACAGTTGGGCTTTAACTGTCACCCTGATCCACCTAGACAGGGAGTCTGTGAAACCAGCAAGTAAATGACAAGAGGGCTTATAAACAAGTTTAGTTTAAGGAAACTATAGTCTAAAGAAGGGAGAAAGGGTTTCTATTCTACCACTCTATGGGCAAGCCTCAGGGACAGGGAATGGACTTATCTACACTAAGCTAAAAGTATAGCAGGGCAGGGCACAATGGAGATCAGGAAGGAAAATGGAATATCCTCACTGCAGAGTCCTGCCTCACTCCAGGATTGTTGCAGATCTTCCAGAACCACAGTCAGTACTCCTTCAAGTGGGTAGATCTGGGAGCTAATCCAGCCCAAGTTAACCAGCAACTCAGGTTGGATTTAATAGTCTCTACCAAAAATCTCCCACAAGCAGATGACAGTATTCCTTCTGGATCCCAGGAAATCAGGGTACAAACTGCACTTCCTCTGAGGTCTCCCAGGGGTCAGTAACGACTTGTCCCCAACCGCCATGGAGTCCATCACAGAGAGACCAACCACACTTCCTGCTTCCCCATTCCATTTAGAATCCTTCAGCCCTGCCTGCTAAGTCTCCTAAATCTTTTTTTTTTTATTTTTTATTAATCTTCCTCAAAACAGTTCTCACAGGTAGTCAGTGGCAACATCCCTAAAGCTGACACACTGAAGGGAACACATGGGAGAAGTGCCTCATGACCATTTTACCAGGGAAATGGACTGGGTAATGAAGATGATAATAATGAGATAGCAATATAGGATGTGGATAAAATGGATATAATAAATGGAAAAGAAGATAAACAGAGTGAAGTAAATGAAGTGCAAAGTGAAGGACAGGAAGAAGAATTTAAATTTCCTGATCCAATTATTATGACACCTGTTATCCCAGTCCAAAATCTGCCTTGATCCCCAGAACCCCATTGGAGACTTGTGTTATAATGAATTTCTGGGACAAGATGGATACCACTTTAACTGACAAGACCATCAGTTTTAGACCCCAGAATGTACCCAGGTGCTGTGATCCAGGGCCAAAAGTCAGTTGGAGCCAACCCTATAAATACCCATCATGCACAGCACAAGATGGCTCAGTCT
This sequence comes from Gracilinanus agilis, assembly GCF_016433145.1. Taxonomy (NCBI): domain Eukaryota; kingdom Metazoa; phylum Chordata; class Mammalia; order Didelphimorphia; family Didelphidae; genus Gracilinanus; species Gracilinanus agilis. The sequence continues at coordinate 569,877,708 of NC_058132.1, read as the reverse complement.
GGAGCAATCTTGGGAGGTGGGAAGTTCAAGAGAGGTAGGGTAAGCCTTATATCTTCAATTCAACTGCCTTGCCTGAGAGACTGAGAGAATTATTATATTTACCATAAATAGAGCTGAGAGAGAGAGAGAGAGAGAGAGAGAGAGAGAGAGAGAGAGAGAGATATCAGTATTACTGTCATTCAAGAAGATCAATAGCCTTCCCTAATCTTTGGCCTGTCTCTGGCCAAGTCAAGCCAGAGCTAGTGAGAGGGTGAAGAATCTCCAGTCTCTACCTGATCTAGCAACCTCTATAGCTTTGATCATCTATTTAAATAACTAGCAATAGGACTCCCAAATTCCTCCATCCTTTCCCTTGTTCCTAACCCTGTTAAGCCAGAATTAAATATAGTTGTTTGTTACAAAGTCAAATATTGAAGTACCTTTCCTGAGTGGTGAATATATCTAAAGCCCTTGGGAAGGGGAAAAACAGTTATGTAGTCAAATCCATAGCATTATCCAATTAGTGCACCAATAGCCCATATCAATATTCATTCCAGCTCCAGGTTGAGGAACTAGAGAAGTTGACTACACATACAACTTCTCAGTGGTTTCCTGCCTGGGCAGCTGTTGAAAGGAGACAACTAACAGGCTCAGTCCATCAAAGCTTTTCAGGTGAGGAGAGGCATAACCCTTCTGCAGCAGCACTCACACAGAGGTCCATGGGTGAGAGTGTGTGTCCCCTCTCTCCCCAATTCATCATCCTTTTTAACACTTGGAGACAGTACTTTAAAACTTTTATATCTATATCTATATCTATATCTCTATCTCTATATCTATATCTATCTATATCTATATATCTATATCTATATCTATATCTATCTATATCTGTCTCTATATATATAGATATGTAGATATCTATATCTATATCTATCTATATCTATATATATATCTATCTATATATCTATCTATATATCTATATATCTATATCTATATCTATATATATATCTATATATATATTTATATGGAGATAGAGCAGGTCTGGGAATTCCCAGATGGAAGTCGTCTTCATGAGAAGCTTTTGGGTCGGGTGTGGTTCAAGTTAGTTATCCCCTTAGTATTAGGGAACTTATCCTAAAACCTTTTTACCTTTCTTTTAAATCTTTTCAAACCTATTAAATAGACGGTTTTGTTTCGTAAATCTGTCTCCAAGCCATTCACTTTGTGTAGGCTAAAAGCAGTTACCTTGAGCATGAGCTGGCCCTTACCAACTAATAACAAAGAAGAAAGGAAAATATACTATTTCCAAAAATATACTTAATAGTCTGGTGAGCCTAAAAAGAAAAAAAGAACCTAGGTATATTTAAGCCTTTTGAACTGTGAAAGCTTCAGTTTCAACAAGGCAGTTTTTCCTTAACTGTCAACCATTGCTGAGCAGCCAAACAGCTAGGCCTCAGAATTTTAAAGTGGACATCTTTTTTACTATGCAGTATCAGTGCAGTGGTCCCTAGAGGGCACTTTTTGGTAACACAGTGACAGCCTAATCCAACCAGTTGAAGCCAAAGGCTGCTTTACTGGAAAGCAGTACATTTTAAAGCCACCATAATATTGGCAGGCTTTTTAGAGCAAAATGTTGCTCAATTTTTTCAATCTTGGAGTTATTCCAACATTTCTTATGTATTCTGTCCCACTCTACATCCAGGGACTGGAGTTACCTCAGTGGGTGATGGCAGTTATGTCCACCACTTTACTTGAGGTGGTGTCTTATATACCATTGAAGATATCTGTACTAATATCAATAATTTTACTGAAGAAAATGCTTCTAGTGATTTTCAAGCAATGGAAAAGATTAGTGATTAGACAAATTCCATTTAATGAATTGAATCTAAAAGTCATCTATCTTGAAAATGTGTTAAAAAGGACTACAAGCAGAGAAAGACAAGAATAACATACTGGGAACAACTAAGTTAGAGAAAGAAACCGAGGCAGTGGAAAATAGTTCAGCAAATTTATTTCCTCTGAGAGATGTGCCAATGTATCCCAGAGCATGAAATAGTTAATCTATGGTTATGCAAGGATTTAGCCAAACTGATATAGATGCTTTTAAGAAAGGGATACCAAGTTTTGAGGAGAATCCTATTGTTGTGGTGAAAAAGTTTAAGGAAATTGTGAAATAGTGTGACCCAAATTATGTGGACTTTGACATCTTCTTAGATGAACTTTTGAACAAATGAGAAAAACAAAAGATCATTACAGAGACAAACCAAAACCTGAAAATAGCACACTGGCTAGAAGAAAATCCCCATTGGGAGACAAATTCTTTTGCTGGTCTCAGGGAATTGGCCAGGGCATGGGAAGCAGTAATTCAAACTATGAAGGGCTGTTCCAAGAGACTGGAGACATGGTCAAAATTTGAGAGAATCAGGCAGGAAGTTGGGGAGACCCCATCCAATTTCCTGGACAGAGTTATTGACTTGACAGAAAGATGGATTGGTTTGGATGTATCCAAGGTCAGGGATGTCAGTCATATCATGGGACAGTTTGTAAAAACTGCATGCCCCATAGTTTGGGATAGGAGTAACTGTCCACACTGTAGGAATAGGGAGATAAGGGATAAGGGAAAATCAAAATTGTCTCTAAAAGGGAGAGAGGAAATTTAGCCATGAACTCTGGGAAAGATTCTGGAATGAGGACTACAGAAGAGAAGTTTTGAAGTTAACTGAGAGTTCACTGGTTTTCCTGTCCCTGAGCTGGAAGGGAGAATAGTAGTGCTCAATTAGTTCCTGTGATCTGACCAGTTTGTTGAGAAACTTGAAGGTTCTTGGCCTTGGAAGATATCTAGGAAGTGATCTGGTTTTCTCTTCAGTGTTGTGTCAATTTGGCTGAGGTAATTCAAAGATTTCAACATTTTGGACTTTGAGTTTTTTACCTTAAAAGCCAAGTCCAGGCTTGGGGAAGGACTCAGTCCAGCTGTGAGTTCATTCTCAATAGCCTTTTCAGAGATAATTTAAGGGTTAACTCAGTGATGGGCAAACTTTTTAAAGAGGGGGACAAAAGAAAAGAAATGCTCATCTGTCAGTCTGTTTCTGTTTCTAAGGCAACTCTTGAAGTTTCATTGTATTGTATCCTATTCATTGTATTCTTCACATCAGGAATAGAACCTTTCAGGGGCCGCATCTTGCCTGAAGGCCATAGTTTGCCCATCACTGGGTTAACTGATAAACAATCTGGGATAATTAGCATAGGTAGTTACAGGGTTTAGAGTTTTAGATAAGAACAAGGATCTGGTAGGAAGCTTTGGAAGATCAGAAGGGCTCTCTTGTGAGAGAAGTGTAGAAGGTTGGTTGGAGATTTAGATCTGCAGAATCAGAGACATTTTGGTCCTTAACTATCAGTTCCCTAATCTTAAGTTGCAAAATAAACTTAACTGTGTTTTTCAATATAATCTCAAGGGGTTTTATGCTTCACTGGCCCTGGGAAGGTCCTTAGGTGGATTTTTTTTACCACCAATCCATCTGGATTCTTTTCTTTATACATATCTCACTCAGGAGAGTCATTTCTTTTTCAGTTGGTGGTTTGGACGGAGTAGAGCCTAGACGGTTTTTTAATTTTAAGGGGTAACTGTTGTCTTGATCCCTTTAGAATTCTAAAAACTACTGCTGTCAGTGCTCAGCACTCAGTGAAATCGTCATGGTTGCTGGCAGAGGGTGTGAGTCCTGAGTGACAGGCAGCCATTTTTTTTTGAAATTCTTCTTCACAGCACTCAGGGAACATTCTATTAGGAACTGTCAAACTATAGCTCTTGTGGAAGGTGCTGAAGTAGATTCTATTTCACTCTCTCAGTCAGCTTTCATTTTAATAGCTATTGGCAAGCCAAATAACTTACTGAAAGTGGAAGGGAATATTAGTTTCTGCTTCTATTGGGAAAAGCCACTTGTGGAGCAAGTTTTGTCCTCAACTGATCCTGTAGATACTAACATCATGGGTTTCTGGTACTATATCTTCTTAATCCCACAATTTATTCTGGTAACTATGCCAGATTACTTCCATGATTTTTTAAAATTTGAAATTCTATTACCTATTAAAGAAAAAACTGTAAGAAGAGCTTTTCCATTTTTACCATCAATACTAATAATTTTGGGGTGATGATTCTGTTCTGGGTTAAGATGGTGGCAGAGTAAAAAGAAGCTGCTTAATCTCTCCTATCTGAAGCATACAGGACTCCTCAAGGGGACATAAAAACAAATCTAGACAAACGAAGGGACCCCACAACAGGGCGCAGCTTTGAAGGTACGTGGATTCAGGGTATTTCCACACTATAAAGCGATGAAACAGCTCTCACTAGAGCCCAAGTGGAGGAAACCCCTCCCCCAACCCCACACCACATGTACAGTGCCAAGGCCAGCTCACAAGAGTTAAAGCAGATTTGGGGCATACATTAAGTCATTGGCAGCTCCATGGCCTGCTCCTGAGAGCAGCAAGACTTAGGACCCCAAGAGACTAAAGAACGAACATGGACTTTGAATACAAACCCTGAGTGCTAGCGCTGGCGCAGGTGAAGGCATCAACTTAGGCACGGACAAGGATCTTGAGTGCAAGCTTGGACCTCTAGTGGGGACCCTGAGCAGATGGGAGCACGGCTGTGGAAGCAGAGCCCTAAGACTGCTGTAGGAGCCTCAGGCAGAGGGGCAGAATGGGGATAACGAGGGGGCTTGACCCGAAGAAGAATGAGACTTAAGACCTCGGGAGCCTAGAGAGCACAGACAGACCCTGAGTGTAAGGATAAAGCAGAGAAGGGGCGGGGCTAACAATGGCAACCAAAAATCAGAAATCCCAGAAGAGAAAGATCATCAAGAAGAAATCTGTAACACTCGACAACTTTTACACAGCGAAAGTCCAGACAACAGAGCAAACAGCAGAGGAGAATAAACAAGTAATCATATCCAAACCTTCCCAAAATAATGAGAACTGGTCACAAGCTATTGAAGAGTTCAAATCTGAGATGATGAGAAAGATGGAAGAGACCTGGCAAGAAAATAACAGTTTAAAAGGCAGAATTTTGTGATTAGAAAGTGAGGCTCAGAAATCAAATGAATTGATAAGCAAATTGAACACCAGAAATGACCAGATTGAAAAGGAAAACCAAAAGATTATAGCCAAAAACCAGTCCCTAAAGGCTAGAATTGAGCAATTAGAAGCTAATGAACTCTCAAGACAGAAAGAACAAATAAAACAAAGTCAAAAGACTGATAAAATAGAAGGAAACATGAAATATCTCAATGAGAAAGTGACAGACCAAGAAAAATGGTCTAGAAGAGACAATTTGAGAATCATTGGTCTTCCTGAAAAAGCAGAAATTAATAGAAATTTAGACTCCATACTAAAAGAAATTATTCAACAAAATTGCCCCGAAGTTCTGCAACAAGAGGGCAATATAGACATTGAAAGGATCCATAGATCACCCTCTACACTAGACCCCAAAAAGACAATGCCCAGGAATATAATAGCCAAATTCAAGAGCTTTCAAGTAAAAGAAAAAATCTTACAAGAAGCCAGAAAGAGACAATTCAAATATCAAGGAGCACCAGTCCAGATCACACAGGATCTGGCAGCCTCCACACTAAAAGACAGCAAGGCTTGGAATATGATATTCAGAAAGGCAAGAGAACTCGTCCTTCAACCACAAATCAACTACCCATCAAAACTGACTATATACTTCCAGGGGAAAGTATGGGCATTCAACAAAATTGAAGATTTCCAAGTATTTGCACAGAAAAGACCAGCACTAAATGGAAAGTTTGATATCCAACCACAAAAATCAAGAGAAACATGAAAAAGTAAATAAGAAACAGAGGGGAAAGAAAGGAAACTCATAATTTTTTAAATTTGACTCTTTAAGGGCTGCAATAAGATCTAATTATCAGTATTCCTATGTGGAGAAATGCTATGTATATTTCTCTGTAGTGAACTCTATTCACTATTATAGTATTCACTATTATAATAATCAGAAGAATAATTAATAGGGAGAGAACGGAATACTAAATGGTCTAAGATGACATGGGGTGGTGGGAAAGAGGGAAGTGAATAGTAGGGGCACCAAGAGAAACTTGAGTGAATAAGAAAATAGGATATTCTATTATACACAAAGAGGGCATGGGAAGGGGAGTGAATAAATACTATTATAAGAAGGAGAGGAAGAAAGCATTAAGAGGCAATATTTAAACCTTACTCTCAGTGTAATCAACCTGGAGAGGGAAGAGTAGCTATATTATCCATTGGGATATAAAACTCTATCTAACCCTACTGAGAAAGTCAGAAGGGATAAACCAAGGGGAGTGGGGAGGTCAAAAAAGGGGGAGGGAATTCATTAGGCCTTTAAAAATAAAAAGAGGGGAACAATAAAGGAGGGGGTAGAAAGGGAAGTTAATCAAGGGAGGGGATAAGGGATACCGGCTCAAAGCAAACCACTGGTTTAAAAGGGAATAGTGTAAGAAGAAGGGGTAGGACTAGGGGAGGATACAAAAATGTCAGCAAATGCACAACTGATAATTATAACTGTGAATGTGAATGGGATGAACTTGCTCATAAAACGGAAGCAAATAGCAGAGTGGATTAGAAACCAAAATCCTACCATATGTTGTCTAAAAGAAACACATATGAGGGGTGGTGGACATACACAAGTTTAAGATTAAGGGCTTGAGAAACGTCTTTTGGGCATCAAATGAGAAAAAGAAGGCAGGAGTGGCTATTATGATTTCCGAAAAAGCCAAAGTTAAAATAGATATGACTAAAAAAGACAGGGAAGGTCATTACATCCTGATTAAAGGCAGTATAAACAATGAGGAAATAACACTGCTCAATATGTATACACCAAGTGGCATAGCATCCAAATTCATAAAGGAGAAACTGGCAGAGCTCAAGAAGGAAATAGATAGTAAAACCATAATAGTGGGAGATCTAAATATTCTTCTTTCAGATCTAGATAAATCAAACCAAAAAATAAACAAGAAAGAGGTAAGAGAGGTGAATGAAGTCCAAGAAAAATTAGATTTAATTGATATGTGGAGAAAAATAAATAGGGACAAAAAGGAATACACCTTCTTTTCAGCTGCACATGGTACATTTACAAAGATTGACCATGTAATAGGGCATAGAATCATTGCAAACAAATGCAAAAGAGCAGATATAATAAATATACCCTTCTCAGATCATAATGCAATAAAAATAATAATTAGTAAGGACACCTGGACAGGCAAATCAAAAACTAATTGGAAATTAAATAATATGATTCTCCAAAACCAGCTAGTCAAAGAAGAAATCATAGAAACAATCAACAATTTCATTGAAGAGAATGACAATGATGAGACATCGTACCAAACTCTGTGGTATGCAGCCAAGGCAGTACTCAGGTGGAAATTTATATCCTTGAGTGCATATATTAACAAATTAAGGAGGGCAGAGATTAATGAATTGGGCATGCAACTCAAAAAACTAGAAAGTGAGCAAATTAAAACCCCCCAGATGAAAACTAAATTAGAAATACTAAAAATTAAGGGAGAAATTAATAAAATCGAAAGTAAAAGAAATATTGAATTAATAAATAAGACTAGAAGCTGGTATTTTGAAAAAACAGATCAAATAGACAACGTACTGGTCAGTCTAATAAAAAAAATGAAAGAAGAAAACCAAATTGTCAGTATCAAAGATAAAAATGGAGACCTCACCTCTAATGAAGGGGAAATTAAGGCAGACATTAAAAATTATTTCACCCAATTATATGGCAATAAATATAACAATTTAGGAGATATGGATGAATATTTACAAAAATATAAATTGCCTAGATTAACAGCAGAAGAAATAGAATACCTAAATAATCCCATGTCAGAAAAAGAAATTGAACAAACCATAAAAGAACACCCTAAGAAAAATCACCAGGACCTGATGGATTCACAAGTGAATTCTATCAGACATTCAAAGAGCAACTAATCCCAATATCATACAAAGTATTTGATATGATAAGCAAAGAAGGAGTCCTACCAAATTTCTTTCATGACATAAATATGGTACTGATTCCAAAGCCATTTATATAAAAAACAGAGAAAGAAAAATATAGAGAACGATACCCACATCCAGAGGAAGGACTGCAGGAGAGGAAACATATAATAAAAACAGCTGCTTGAATGCATGGGTTGGGGTGAACATGATTGAGGATGTGGACTCAAAACTACCACACCAATGCAACTACCAACAATTTGGAAATAGGTCTTGATCAAGGACTCATGATAAAACCAGTGGAAATGTGTGTTGGTCATGGGTGGGGGGAATGCGGGGGGTGAAGGGGAAAGTAGGAGCATGAATCATGTAACCATGTTAAAAATGAATATTAATAAATGTTTAAAATTTAAAGAAAAATTACAGACCAATCTCCCTAATGAACATAGATGCAAAAATCTTAAATAGGATACTAGCAAAGAGACTCCAGCAAGTAATTAAGAAAATCATCCACCATGATAGGTGGGATTTATACCAGGAATGCAAGGATGGTTCAACATTAGGAAAACCATCCACATAATTGACCATATCATCAGTCTAACAAACAAAAAACACATGGATTATCTCAATAGATGCTGAAAAAGCCTTTGACAAAATACAGCATCCATTCCTATTGAAAACACTGAAAAGTATAGGAATAGAAGGACCTTTCCTAAAAATAATAAACAGTATATACCTAAAACCATCAACAAGCATCATACGTAATGGGGATAAACTAGAAGACTTCCCAATAAGATCAGGAGTGAAACAAGGATGCCCATTATCACCTCTACTATTCAACATAATACTAGAAACACTAGCAGTAGCAAATAGAAAAGAAAAAGAAATTGAAGGTATCAAAATAGGCAATGAGGAGACTAAGCTATCACTCTTTGTAGATGATATGATGGTCTACTTAAAAAATCCTAGAGAATCAACTAAGAAGCTCGTAGAAATAATCAACAACTTTAGCAAAGTTGCAGGATACAAAATAAATGCACATAAATCATCAGCATTTCTATACATCTCCAACACATTAGAGCAGCAAAAATTTAGAAAGAGAAACACCATTTAAAATCACCCTAGATAATATAAAATACTTAGGAATCTGTCTACCAAAACAAACACAGCAATTATAAGAAAACAATTGCAAAATACTTTCCAAACAAATAAAACTGGAGCTCAACAATTGGAAAGCCATTGATTGCTCATGGGTAGGATGAGCTAACATAATAAAAATGAACATTCTACCCAACTTAATTTACCTATTTAGAGCCATACCTATCGAACTACAAAAAACTTCTTTACTGAATTAGGAAAAACTGTAACAAATTTCATTTGGAAAAACAAAAGATCAAGAATATCAAGGGAAATAATGAAAAAAAATGGGAAGGAAGAGGGCCTAGCAGTACCAGATATTAAACTATACTATAAAGCAGCAGTCATCAAAACAATATGGTCCTGGGTAAGAGACAGAAGGGAGGATTGGTGGAATAGACTTGGGGTAAATGATATCAGAAAGACAGTGTATGATAAACCCAAAGAGCCCAACTTTTAGGACATGAATCCACTATTTGACAAAAACTGCTGGGAAATTTGGAAAACAATATGGGAGAGATTAGGTTTAGATCAACATCTTACACCCTACACAAAGATAAATTCAGAATGGGTGAATGACTTGAATATAAAAATGGAAACTATAAATAAGTTAAGTGAACACAGAATAGTATACTTGTCAGATCTCTGAGAAAGGAAAGATTTTAAAACCAAGCAAGAGTTAGAGAAAATTACAAAATGTAAATTAAATGGTTTTGATTATATTAAACTAAAAAGCTTTTGTACAAATAGACAATGTAGTCAAAATCAGAAGGGAAACATCAAATTGGGAAAATATCTTTATAACAAAAAACTCTGACAGGGGTCTAATTACTCAAATATACAAGGAGTTAAATCAATTGTATAAAAAATCAAGCCATTCCCCAATTGATAAATGGGCAAGAGACATGAATAGGCATGTAAAGAAATCAAAATCAGGTAAAGAAATCAAAAATATCAATAGGCACATGAGAAAGTGTTCTAAATCTCTAATAATTAGAGAAATTCAAATCAAAACAACTCTGAGGTATCACCTCATACCTAGCAGATTGGCTAAAATGAGAGAAGGGGAGAGTAATGAATGTTGGAGGGGATGTGGCTGAATTGGGACATTAATGCATTGCTGGTGGAGTTGTGAACTGATCCAACCATTCTGGCTGGCAATTTTGAACTATGCTCAAAGAGCTATAAAAAAAAATGCCTGCCCTTTGATCCAGCCATACCACTGTTGGGTCTGTACCCCAAAGAGATCATAAATAAAAAGTCTTGTACAAAAATATTTATAGCTGTGCTTTTTCTGGTGGTAAAAAACTGGAAAAGGAGGGCATGTCCTTCAATTGGGGAGTGGCTGAACAAACTGTGATATATGCTGGTGATGGAATACTATTGTGCTCAAAGGAATAATAAACTAGAAGAATTCCAGGTGAATTGGAAAGACCTGCAGGAACTGATGCAGAGTGAAAGGAGCAGAGCCAGAAGAACATTGTACACAGAGACTGATATACTGTGGTAAAACCGAATGCAATGGACTTCTGTACTAGCAACAATGCAATGACACAAAACAGCTCTGAGGGATTTATGGTAAAGAATGCTACCCACATTCAGAGGAAGGACTGCAGGAGAGGAAACATATAAGAAAAACAACTGCTTGAACGCATGGGTTGAGATGGACATGATTGTTGATGTAGACTCGAAACTACCACACCAATGCAACTATCAACAGTGGAAATGTACATTGGCCATGGGTAGGGGGAATGCGGGGGGTGAAGGGAAAAGTAGGAGCATGAATCATGTAACCATGTTAAATATGAATATTAATAAATGTTTTAAAAATACTAATAATCTTGGGTATTTTATTTATCACGAAAATTGTTAAAACGGATTTTAAACAAATACAATGTTAATGCTTGGATTACTTTTGGAAATGCAGAACTTAAGCAATTAGTCCTTGCCTTACAGAATAAATTGGACCAAATGGAAACCAACTATGTAAAACTACCAATGGCAAATGGAATGGTACAAGGGGCAAAGCAACAGGATCTTGTTAAGCTAGAGGGTGTTAAACAACAACAGACACCTATTAAGTTATAACTGGAATCTGAAGCTTTACAGAGTACTCCAGCAAGGATGTTCCCTCTAAGGGATGTTCCATATATTTCAGCTGATCTTGGCAATGTACATGTAAGGAAGCATAAGAACTTCACACAAAATGAATTAGATTCATTAAAAAGATGAATACTGAAGTACAAGGAGGAACCAATGCAGGTTGTGAAGGAGTTCGAATGAGTCATTAGGATCTTTGACCCAAGCTTTCAGGGTTTTGAAATGCTTATGGATGAGATTCTAATGAAGTAGGAGAAACAACAAATCATAGAGCAGACTAGCAATAATAAAGTGCTTACTCTCTTGTTACAAGAATATAGTGATCTAGAATTTAATTTAGTGTAAAACTATAGACAACTGGGCATGGCTAGAGCCAAATGCCCCGAGACATGGTCTAAATTTGAAAAATTAAAGCATGACACAGGGGAAACACAGGCTAGTTTTCTGGACAGAATAATTGATTATGGGGAACACTGGCTTGGTTTGAATTTATTATCTGAGGAAAATGTGAGCTATATCAGAGGGCAATTTTAAACAATACCTGCCTGGTTGTGAAAAAAATTTTTTAGAAGTAATTGTCCTAATTGGTTCACCATGGGCTTAGATGAGTTGAAGAGAACAGCTATATACATTTATCAGGATGCATAAGATAGGCAATCAGAGGATCAAAGTGATGTAATTGAAAAGTTAAGAATGCAATTAAAGGAAGCCAGTCAGATAATAAAAGATAGTGAAATCCAACAGGTAAAGGTTGTGGCAGATTTATGATCTTTCAAGATAACTGTATATACTGGGACAAAATGTAGCTAGATCAGTTGAAATGGGTGGCAACTTCTGTTTTTCAGAATGATAAAGATAAACAGGAGGATGAAAAGAATGAGATAATACAGGACCTAAAAAGGTAAGTTAAAGAACTAAAACAGAAATTGAATAAATCACACCTGCAGGAAAAACAATGGCAGTGTTTAGAGAATTTAGACCACCCAGATCAGTGTATAAATGGAGCTTTTGAACCATGCACTGCATCCCCCATAAATCCCTTAGTATTTCCCAAAATTCCCTTTAATCTCTCCTGCATCTTTATGTTTGTGTGGTCATATTATTGTTTTATAGTTGGCTGTAACTCCTCCTTCTTTCTCTTTGGCTCTTGGGAGCAGATTGGCTAATATCCTTTTTGTTAGCTTTTTATGTTAGTGTATTATTAATCAAACTTTATTAAATATAAAAATTAGAGTACTGAATATTAATTTTAAAATCCACATTATGGCTAACTGCGATAGGATAGAATTCTTAAATATTTTTAAGAGAGATTTTCAGTTAAGTTAGTAAGTTTTTTCTCTGGCCACAACCACCTGCATGCTTTCTGCCAGTCCTGAGGCCTGTCTCCTGCTGCCAATATTGCTTCTCAGTCCATCTGCTTAAGCTCACATTCCTCACCACTCTTCACCCAGCCTGCAGCCTCCACTTGCCATGACTAGATCCACCAGGAGAACTTGCCATTCCAAGCTGCTTTTTTTTTCAAGAGTGTGAAGTATAAAAATCTTTCCACATAATCCCTTCTATGTGGGTTTTCTAGCCTGTACTAGCCATTTTTTAAGCTGAAGTCTTAAGCTGACCCTGGGATCCTGGCTGAGAGAGAGTTGTACCTTAGGATTTTTTCACAGAAAGGGGACTCCTCTGCCGTCTTTTTTTGAAGGCAAAGAAAGCCTAAAATCAATAGATTTTAAGTCAAAGTTTTGGGAATAAGCCTACTTTTACATTCCCCACCCACCCCCCAGAAAGCCTAGGGTAGCCAGTTCTCTCATATGCAAATACCCTATTGTTCTCCAGGAAGAATTTGCTTTTTTGTGTTTACTCTGTAAACAAATTTCAATTCACTGTTTTTTTAATGAATCATGCTATTGCAAATCATGCTTAAATCTCTGCATTTTGAATTCCTTGAGCTCCCTAGTACAGTTTAGATCTGCTTAATTCTTTTCCTGGGATTTTTTGTGCTGATTTAATACCATGCAGTTGAAAGACTAATCTTAAGATTCAGAGGAGAAATTCATCTCCTCACATTTTAACATTTTGGTCTACCCAACCTGTACACGATACCCATTATGAAGGTCATCCACACTATGCTCAGTGCAGATATCTCCCTCACTATGATGAAATTCAGACCTTGGACAAATGATATACAAATGGATGATAAATTTTGGGGGGAGGGGAAAGAACCTTAAAAAAGATATGGAAGTTTATTGCTTGGTAATTATTTTCAGCTTTTTCCCTCAAGATAATAAACAAGTCTATTGAAATTGGTAAAAAGGTTTTTGACTCACTGTCTGTAGCTTGTTATTTGTTTATATTATTGTATTTGCTGATTTCTTTAAGATTTAATTTTTTAAGGTCATCTGTATTAATTTAATTAATATCTATTCTGTTACATGATTCTTTATCTGTACTGTTTCCCTATGGTTTTACTGAACAACATATCATTGTAAAAATCCCATAAATCGTATGTATCCTCAATTTGTCATCTTAACTATCGAGGTCACATGTTGCTTATACAGCCTTTTCTTCCTTTTTGCCTTTGTTAATTATCACATACATGATGGATGCATGGACTCCATCAAAAACTGGTTACAATTGTATCCAACCTTAAGAGAATTTAATGAGCTAAAAATCTCAATTGTTTTTAAAGGGTCCAATTAGAAACTGAAGTGAATGACATTATTATATATCTCCACCTCTGCAATTATAAAAAATTAATGAATGAAGCATATAGCAGTCTCATACGAGAGGAGCTAAGAAGGTGTTCCTAGGGCATGGTACCCCTAGAAGGCAAGTGGCTTCTGGATGATTTAATAGTTTTAACTTTTCAGCTTACTCTACTCTTCCACCAGAATAATCTAAATTCTTGGTGATGTTATAGACCCAAAATAAGTTTTCAGCAACAGTCACCAAGGTAAAAAGCTTTGCTATACCAGTAGAATTTGTGACAAGTATATATCAGTTCATAGGCTTTTAAATATCACACAGCAAGTGGCTATATAAAAATTCATGTGAATTCTATATAATAATGGGATTTTTTTGCTATTGTCAATAACTGGGCTATTGTGAATTTTGGGAATTGGTTACTTTCTTTGAATGTGAATTATCTACTTTATTACTGTTTTTATAAATCTTTTATTTTGTAAAAATCATTTGCACTCACACAGTGGTTCATGACCAAGTTTAAAAAGAAAATGGATCTTATTTTTTCATGAAGAACCTTTGTATTTTACCTCTCCTTGGCTGACACAGTGTGCCACTATATTGTAAGCTATATATTTTTCATTTTTAAAATATTTTATTGTTGTTTTTTCCTTATATTTGCAATATAGTATTTGAGTACTTTGAAGTACATATAATCAATATTAATTTTTTTATTTTGCAGTAATATAAGTTTTAAAATACATTTGTTCTAATATTAATGCATACCCAAAAAGGTTTATACTATAGAAATAATGCCACTGATTGTTTAAAATATTATGGGACCTTGCTTAATGATTCTGTCTAATTCCAGAAGAAGAAAATATTTAAAAAGCCACTCCACAATGCCAAAGAAACAGAAAGCTACCTGCATAGTGTCAACTGAGCACAAGGTCAAAGAGACCAACCAATCCGGTGGGATTGATGTAATTCTGAGCCAGGAAAAGAGGACTTAAACTTGTCATAAGAGAATTAGGGAAAGTTTAGCAATAGACATAAGTTAACTGGATGGCTGACAGGCAAGTGCTGGAGTGTTCCAAGCATGGAATGGTGGAGGGAAAGAGATCTTTTTTTCTGAGAGACTCTCTGGATACAACTTATGGCAGTTAGATGTTTTTCTTAGTTGCTGGAGGTGAAGAGCCCTGGCAAATAACTGTCTCCTATAAAACCATCTACCCTGTTAAAGATCAAATTGAGCAGTGAATCTGGTTTCATTGGTGGTCATATCAAACCAGTTCACCTTCTTGAATTTACCCTTTTTGTACATTTACTTTCTGTGACTCCTGGTCACTCTGAACATCACTGGGACAGATGTGGACCTCTGCAGTAAAACTCGCATTCCCTCCTAACCTTACAGGCTGAACCTGTCAACCTGAACTTAGATCTAGTGTAGTTTTGTCCCACCTCCTAGTCCTTGAACTTACCCATTCGATAAGTAGTTTTATTTTGTCCATTCCCTCTATACCTAATCCTTAAGCTCTTAATAAACAGTTTTGCTTTACTTTCTGTGCTTTCCTTCAAACCCAAAAAAGATCCCACAGAAAGATAGCCTTCAACCCTTGTCTTTCCCCAGCTTGAGTGGTGACCAGTAACTCCCAACTATCAGTCACCAACCAATGTGTTTTTACTCAACTCATACATCCCTTGTGTAGGTTCTCAGTTATCCTGTATATACCATCACTTGTGGGTGTGTAAGTGTGTCCTGATTGTGTGTGTTACACTCATGTTATACTGTGAAAGTAGTTACCTATTTCAAACTTGTTTGGGGTTTGAGGTTTCAGCACTTAACATATGTTAAGATGCAGGACTTCCTCTGAAGCACATTCTAACAAGCACCTCTTTGGCTACCATTGTTATAACGAAAAGTTCCTAAAGAGATATAGGTACACAGTGATGTGAATGTATCTATGTACTCTCCCTAGTTGCAGATGATGGAGGAACACCAACCTCGAACACCCTTGATAGTTGTAATTTCACTTTTCTCTAACAGTTGCCCAGGGAGGACCCTGAAAGGTTAGGTGGAAGAGTAACCCTTTCAGGTCCAACCTGAGGTTGGATAAATTATTATAGGGCTTTGATTTGCTTTAGATCACATTTGAAATCTACCTGTATTGGCTCCCTTCCCAAGGGTTGTGATAGAAAGACCACTCAGGAAGGTACTTGTTAAACTCTCTTTATATATAATTTATAATCAGGGAAAGGGTAAAAATGATAAGGAATGGGGATTGGAGACCCTGTCAATCTAATATTCATAATTAGTTGACAATAATGACTAGAGGCAATTTATTTAGTAAAAGCTGGAGCTTTGTTCTCCACTACCCTTCTGGCCCAGTCTGGCCACACCCAAGCCAGAGAATAGGAACTGCTGTTGATGCAGCTGTGTTGGTGATGTTATTCTCTCAGCTTTTCACTATCAGTGTTTGGTGATGCACTAGCTCTCACAGTTTTCAGGAACTATATTCAGGTTCTTCTACCCTTTTCTTCATAGACCTCTCAGCCTCCCTTCACCACCCAGAGACCAAGAGACCTAAAGAGCTAGAAAAATTCAGAGGCCTAAAGACCTAAAAGACCAAAAACCCCAAAGACAAAAGACCAAAGACTCCTTCAAGTGGCTGTCAGGGGAATTTATACTGCCAGGCCAACCAACATTTGCCCCTGACTCACGGCATCTGGGAACATTCTATGCCTTCCAACCGCCTCCCCTGTCATTCAAGTTGGCATCCATCATTTCCCAGCATATGAACATAACAACATGCTGGCTCATATAATCTAGTCCCTTTTCTGTCTTTCATAGTGTGACAAACTTTCTGTGGCTACTGATTGGGTAAGTGCACAATTACTTAAATCACTTTAATTCAGTCCTCATTCAAGAACCTGTTATAGGTTTATTTTTCCTTTACTTAGATTTTTTAGACACAAGACTTTGATATTTTATATTTCACCCACAATTTATTTTTTCTCTTTTGTTTGGATTTTTTGATGTTTTTGATTTCTTTTGCATTTGATTCATATACCTTATAACTCAGCCATGTATCCCTGAGTGATCCCTCTTTTTTATTATCCACCTCAGGGGGGACTTTGTTATTGTGATCTTTGATTTGAATTTAGAAAATTTTAGGATAAGAAACTTGCTACCTCCCAGAATTCAGAAGATGAACCTGTTTGGAGACAGTACCATGAACATGCCTGCAAAGACCACAAATTGCATCAAGAAGATCCAGAATTGAACTTTTGCACATGAATTTGAACTATGGTGTGTTGAAAACATTTGTTTTAAATGTATACTTTTATGCCAAAGGGGATTGCCCACAAATTGCATTTTTGTTAATATAGCAATCATTGATTTTGTTCTTTCCCCCCCTTTATCAACAAATTATTGCAATTTATTAGTTAATTATGTTTTTATGATCCAGTCTCTATTGTGGAGACTGGTCTCCCAGAGGATCACAGAGGGGTATGTATAAATGGAGATTTTGAACCTTAGACTTCATCCTCCATAAGTCCCTTAGTATTTCCCAAAGTTCCCTTAAATTTCTCCTCTGCCTTCATGTTTGTGTGGTTTCATTATTGTTTTGTAATGGACTGTAACTCCCCCCTCTTTCTCTTTGTCTTTTGGGACCAGACTGGTTAATACCCTTTTAATTAGCTTTTTTTGTTAGTTTACTATTAATAAAACTTTATTAAATATAATAATTAGATTATTGAATATTAATTTTAAAATCTACATCAGGCTATAATTAATCAAGAGTGTTCAACACCCAAACCCTCATTGCTACTTGTGTGGGAGGCCAGGTCCCATGATGCATGATGGTCACTCATAGGGACAAGTGTTTAGATAAAACTTAAAAATTATGGCAGAAATTTTAGGGGAAACTGAGGCAGAGATTTCAATGGATATAGAGATAAGAGCTATGGAGGATATGGGTTTAATAATGATTATAACAGTGAGTATCAATATGGAAGACCAAATTATCCCACACAATACAACTATTGGTATTTTCAAGGGTTAGCAGAAGCCCTAGACCTGGAGATGATGCAGTCATAAATCAAATCAGGAGGTAGACATAATATTCACAGCTAACTGGTGGGAATCCTCAGAAGGGAGATTTACAGAAGGGACCATATGGAGCAACAGCTGCATTATGAAGGTTTATAGAGGAGAGTGGAATGGAGTATATGGAAAATGGGTATATGGAAACAGAGAGCTTATTGACATTGCAAAATGAAACAAGGGAAGTAAATGATAATGTAGTGAGTGATAGACTTGAACAAGAATTTAATTTTCCTGATCCTAGGGTATTAGCACCCATAATCCCAGTCCACTCTCCACAAAATAGTAGAGAACTACATGTTATCCTAAAAGCAGGGGGCCATCTTTGTGAATGCATGTTGGACACAGGAGCTGCAAAATCTGTGTTGCAAATATCTCCTGATGAGTGTGAAGCAGTGGGAACAATGCAAATTGTGAGTATAACAGGGAAACCCCAAGTAGTGAAGAAATTACCATCATGAATAATATCTCTAGGACCTCCAAGTGTGGAACATTCTTTCTTGTTAAAGTTAAACTCCCCAATGAATCTCAAGGGTAGAAACAATTGTGTGCACCCCAACTGGTGATATATCCCTAGAACTGCAAGAGGAATCCTTGACCTTATTCCCAGTGTTGTTTTTAGATGTATATTATATGATTTGGGGTGAATTAAAAGAGATTAGTGCCTAAGGAATATTGTCTCAGGGTTTTGGGCCTAGCTTGGAACTTGGAGCCAGAGTTCCTGCTGGAATTCTAAGGTACCTTTTTTTTCAGGGTCTCTGGAAGCTGACCTGAGCTCTGGAGGCTGATGGATTGCTGGCTCTCTGGGAATTTCCTTTGAAAACCTTGTGAATATCAGATTGACAGTTTGGAAGAGAGAAAGTGAGTTTGGCAGTCACTACAGGAGAAACTAACAGAAAGAAGAAAGAAGACCTTTTTCTTTTGGAGCCTGCAGAGTGAAGGCAAAACTTTTGGGCCTACTTAGGTCAAGAAGCCATTTCTGGTTGACCAGGCCCAAACCTGAGTAGGCTGGTATTGGAGATTTGTGTGTGTGTATATATATAACTGGTGGGGTCTTATGGATCAATCAAGAAGCATTTATTAAATAAATGCCTACTAGTTAGCTCTGCAGCCTGTTCTGCCTCTACTGCCCAGTCCCCTATAGATGTGCTTTGCATATTGTCCAATTTTCTGCTAATTAGGTCATTCTCAGTACAGGGATCTGTTTGCAGGAATATGGTGAGGGTGTTTCTGATGTGTGGGCTCCCCAAACTAGGCCCAGTTCCTTTTCTATGAACTAGAATTCACAGTCTAAAGAATAGCAAATTTCCTGATGCCCCGCAATAGAGTTGAGGTCCAAAGCCCTTGTGTTCAAATCCTGAATCACAATGCCATAATTATCAAGATAGTGGTTTAGGAGATAAGGGTGCTAGTCTTAGCTCTGGAAAAAACCTCATATACCAGGAGAAATGCCCACCACAAACTTGAGCTTACCTTTTCTTGGGTTAACAGGAGGAAGTGGTGGAATCCCAAGTTACTCAAGGACAGATTAATTGGTATTATATTGACACTTATCACAGCCTGCAGTCATCATTGGGAGCTGTGAGGTTCAGAGGCAAACAGTGCAAGTATGTGAGGGGAAAAGGTTTATGACCTGAGGAAGCAGTTTAGAGAAGCTCAAAGTAATGCCTAATGGGAGGGACAGACTTTTTCCTGGTATATTCCATAAGTGAGGAGCACTGTAAAAAAATCTTGGGAATGATCTTCTGAGAAAAAACAACTTTATTGTGAATGAGAAAATCGCAAAGTTGGAGTCTGCAGACATACTCAGAATAATCTGAGACCATGAGCTTTTCAGCTGAAGAGTCAGATTACACAAGTTACCTCTTAAAGTGGGTCAGTGACATTTTTCTTTCCTGGAAGTCAGCTGTAATTCCCATTCAAGTTCTAAAAGCTTAATCTTCTCTTCAAGGTCAGTTTTTGTTCTTTTGTTTGTTTTTTGGTATTGTAAGACTAGATGGATAAGAGATAAGGGAAAATGCTAAAGTTGTCTATAAAAGGGAGAGAGGAGAATTTAGCCATTATTAGAATATAGGAAAGAAGGGAGAAGTTTTGCAAAAAGCAGAGGCTTGCTTTTGCAATCCAGGTTGGCTCATGAGCAGAACACAAGGTCAAGGTTCCAAGGAGTGTTAGGGATATATAAAAGGAGGAACAGAGTATTGGAGGGGGCTCTTTCGTTCCTGTCTCTTGGGAGCTTGGAGAGTTAACTTCCTGTCAAGGGAAAATAACGAATTTCTGTTGGAAGCCATTGGACCCTGTATCTGAGATTCCTCTTTCCTGCTAACCAGCCTTCAAGCAGAGCTTTATGCACCAGAGTTTCATCTGTTCCTGCTACTTGTGTTCCTGAGTTCCAGTTTCTCATGTATATCTAAGTTACTGAGAAGAAGCCAACCTGAGACAAGAATATCTGTCTGTCAACAAGGATACCTGCAGTTTTTTGGCTGAGGTCTTGATGGTGACTTTGCCATCTACTTTCACCCTATCACAGCAACCTGGACTATAAACTTCCTACCAAGAATATTTTGGAGAGTCAATAGTCAGGAAAACTAGATAGGGAATTTTGGGTAACAGAGAGTATAGGTTTCAGATAGCATCAAGACAAGAAGAAAGACCCATAAGGTGATTATAGGATTAAAAGGAGGAGAAATTAGAAATTTAGATTTAGGGAACTTTCCTTTGAACCTTTTTCCTTTACCTGTGTGAAACCCTTCAATTAGCCCCTTTTTGTTTACAAAGAAAGAAGTCAGATTACATTATATCCCAGAATCAGGTCTGAGGCCTACCAGTCTGCCTATCAACCTTACACAGACAGAAAACATCACTTTATCAATCTATCACTTGTAAAGGTGAAATAACTCACTTATTTCATTCAGTTGGCTGAGCCAGATTAGGCAACAATCTGTCATTGCTGGGCAGATTTTTGAATTAAAAAGTTCTATCTTTTTGAAAAATGAGGCCTAGTGAAGCCTACAAAGCAGTAATTGGTGGCCATATTGGAATTTTTTTTTCCTGAGAAAGTAAAATCTGCCTGGTAACAAGACCAACCAATCAGAAAGCAACACTCTCTGTGGTCTGAAAAACTTTAAGGGCCAATATAAGAAAAAAATATTTTCCCCAAAGTTTGAAAATTATTAAAAGAAGAGAGTTATTAGTAATTATGGAAGTGCTGAATATTCCAATACTTGCTATTGTGCTACAATCTGCTGATTATACCTGAATTTATACATGTTTTTAAAGAATTTACATGGCAATGTGAAACTGCTAAAGTTGACATTTGATAGGGTATTCTCTTATGTTCCAGTAGCATTCTTTTTAGTATGCACTTTGTACCAAGCCTACTATATGATCAGAAAGTTGTTAGTTAAGCTTACAAGTAGTCGTGCTTTAGCCCAAAAGGATAATGATTTAAGAATGCTTATGCTAATGTTGAAGGATGCTGTGGAGCAAAAGCAGCAAAACTTGAAACAGCTAAATGGAGAAACTGAGGCAAACAAAAATATTTTGGCTGATTAAGAAACTACTGAATCCCAACCAACACCAAATGTAGAGCAGGGAATTAAGGAAGCAAGCACAACTGCTGCATCCTTATTGCCACTACATGAAGTGACCTAGTTAAAGCTGGAATCAGGGCTTGTACATATAAGAACACACAAATGGTTTACTGCTGGGGATTTAGATAGCCTGAGAAAGAGAATGCCTACGTATTTTGATGAACCTCATAGAAATATTAAAGAGTTTAAGAGAGCAATTAAGCTATATGACACAGACTTTCAGGATACAGAGATTCTACTCAGTGAATTGTTCACAAAGAGGGAGAAGGAATAATTCATAAATGAAACTATCAACAACCGACATTTAACATCATGGCCCTCTCATACAGAAGACCTTGAACTGAATTCTGTAGAGAATTTTCATTTTTTGAGCCAAGCTAGGCAATCTCTTATCGAAGCAATAAAAATGCACACAAAAAGGCCTAATACTTGGAGTAAATTTGAAAACCTTAGGGAAGAATCAGGGGAGAATCCATTCAGTTTCCTTGATAGAATTGTCGAAAATGCCAAGCACCTGTCAGGAATGGACACACTTTCAGAACAACATTTAGTACATATAAGAAGACAATTTGTTAAAGGAAGCTGTATTCCAGTCAGGAACTATTTTAGGCTCCAATGTCCAACCTGGAAATACATGGGGTTGGAAGATCTTAGGAAATCTGCTGTGTATGTGTTTACTACTGACAAAGAGAAAAAAATATGAAGAGAAGGAAGATTTAGTATAGGAGTTAAGGAACAAACTAAAAGAAACCAATAGAAAGGTTAAAGAAAAGGAGATAGAGGAAGTCAATACAATGGTGAAGAAGAAGAATTGATGAATAGCTGTGAAGAGCAAAACTGAGAATTGCCTCAGTCAAATTGAGTCTGCAGTCAAAAAGTTTTGTGGAAGAGGAGATTCCTGTGGAAGAGGAGAATCCAGAGGCAATGGAGGAAATTTTGCAGAAAGTGGAGGATTTGCAGCTGACAAGGAGATAGACACTTTAAAGAAGATTTTTCAATTAAGAAAATCCGGTGATTGATGGACAAATGTTTGTAAGAATTTGTGTAATGTATGTATGGATAAAAAGGGGGGTACATTAAAGTTAGTGGGTGTTCTGCTTTCCTTGCTGAGTGATGGAGGGGTAAAAGGTGATTGACATAATAGGAGAGAAACGAAAGGGATGGCTGAGTTTAGGGGAGGAATGGACAAGGCGGTATTAGGATGGTAAGGGTACAGGGTAAGGTATTCAGGAGAGGCAGCTAACACAGATTAGACACCCAAGCTAGAGACAGAGGATACTGAGGGGAAATAGGCTGAACCCTTCCAGGCAGGAAAGGTACTTCTACAGACACAAGTAATAAGGCCAGTCAGAAATGATTGAAATCTGACTTGAGGGCTTTCTTGTCAATTTCTCAAGTCCTCAAAGGAGGAGTTGCAAGACTCCTCCCTGTCAGTGAAACTGAAGGGATTCAGGAGGAAGTGTTGGGCAACTACTTCCTCCCAAGATGGATGCCTCCAGTTTCCCTCAGAAAATAAAAGACAATTATTCCTTCCCCTTCACCCTTGCCTATTTTCTTCAACACAAAGATTCTCCAGAGGGTTTGGTTAGGTAACAAAGGGTTTTATTAATGTTCCAGGGTTGCTCTGGAATGAGAGAGGGATTTGGGGTTTCTGACAACCACTAGGGAGAAACTCAAGATGTGGGAGGGTCTCAGGAATGGGTTAGACTGAGAGAGAACCTGCTCAGGAGCAGTTAGTTTCTCTGGGGTTTGCTGATTGCAAGAACCTGGAATGTTTTGCTGCCCAAAGACCTGGTGTAGTTCCTGTACCTATCCTTGCTGCTGAGTCCTGTATTTCCCTTTGGAGAAAATCTTTGACCCTAAAGTTATCCTGACCCAACATCCAGTCACCTGCAGCTGTCAGTGAATGGGAGATCTGAGTTCATCTGGACTTGGGATCTTTCCCTCGGGTCTCTGCCTGATCTACCACAAACCAGTACCTCAAGTGACTATCAAAAGAGGTATAGTTAGTGTAGGGTAGATAGCATTTAGAGTTCTGGGATTTTAGGTGAGAGAGATGAGTAGATCATCAGACTTTAAGACCCTTCTCACAAAGGTTTAGGTTCTGGGTGCTTAGCTAGAAATATAGTGGTAGCTGTTTCCTTTTCCCACCTAATATCTATTAAGGAATAAATCACAACATTCAGTGACCTTTTCCTAATCTGTTACTGAGTGTGGTCTGTGTGTTGGTCCTTGATCAGGCTCTGCCTGGGCAAGCCTGTTTTTTTTACCCCCAGGGTAAACCTCTGTTACTGGCCCAAAGTAGTTAATTTATCCCATTTCATCCCATCCCCAAACCCACTAATACAGGATGTAACCTTAATGTTCTGATTTTTCATAGGCAAATCACTGAAACTAATTTTGTTCTTTATTTGCTCCAATATTCTATAACTTGTCCTATGCAAAATGAAGAGTTACTCAAGTCAGAATTAACTCAGAAACTGTTTCTTTTAGACTTCTGAAGGAAACATTGGTCCTAGAGAAATCAACCATCAAGGCAGACACTAATTCCCTCATATAGGTACATACAAAAAATCTAACTATTAGGAGAAGTGTGTAAGCAATGATAGGAGTCCTTTAGCTCTAAGCATGGTGACAGTCAGCCAAGAATGACTTAGCTAAGGTTGGCACATGTGCAATAGAATCCTTCTTCTCAAAATAATAGGGGTTTCAAAAAAATCAATCCACATCCTCCCATACCAGGTTATTAGGATAGATAATTGTGACAGAAAGTCTGCTATACCACTGTTCACTCGGACTAAAGATCTGCTTTGCTTAACATCCTAGCTTGATTTTGATTTTTTTTTAAATTTCACTTGCATTCATTGATAAAGGAATAATTTGCAAATCTTTAAAGCATTACTATTACTTTATACTCCCTCTCACTTGCTCTTGACCCAACCTCATGCTTTCTACTATGGGGGGAGAAATTGTCTTGTTTCCATTTATGAAATTTGGCTTTTTTTCCCTCTTACTTCCTGTATTCAATAACCAATGAAAACAGGTTAGGGTTCAGAATATCATGTTTTATAACAGTTAACAAACTTAAAAATGAAGGATAACAGGAAAACAAAACTTCCAAATGCTAAATTGTATGAAATCAGTAAAAGCCAGACAAATTAAAACAGCTCCCTACTCCTGTCCAGAGCTAGGACAGTCAAAGGAAATGAAGCCTATCTCACCCACAGCCATACATTGCCTTCATTTGATGAGTTCTCCCATAACTTGTTTTGCTGCCCTTTCTTCAGTTTTCAGATTTTTATCAAGCACGTTCAGATGGTAATTGCTCTAGGCTGTTAGAATTATTTCTCATTGTTATTCAGCTTCTTTATCATGAACAAGATAGAGAAACTTCTGCCATGGCCTCTCCTTTGCTGCATAGAATTGTATATAATCCAGATCTATATGTGGAATTCTGGGTATATGCCCATCTTCTTAAGGATAGCCATCTTCAGTATCTTACATGTTCATAGTTATGCCTCTGGGAAATAGCAACGCACTAGGATTAAATATATACAAAATAATGGAATTTGGGGAGATGAGGGAGGTACTAGGTGAATCAGGAAAGGTGAGATTCTGTAGCAGTTTGTAAGAGTAATCAGTTGTGAAATGTATTAGGGGTGAAATGAAGGGAGGAAGATAGAAAGGTAGAATGGATGGGAGAAAGGAGAGAGGAAGGTAGAGGAAGAGAAAGAAAGGTAACATCCCCAGCAGAGGCAGGGGAAATTGATGAGAGCCCTTCAGGGGCTCCAATAAATGATCAGAGAGCAATTTTAGGCTTAGAATAATTAGGTTTTATTTTAATTAGAAAGGGAATGATCTAGGGAAAACAAGGAGGTAGGAAGAAAGGGGAAAAGGTGCCAAGAGAGAGATCAGGGTTCAACCTCCTGCTGGGGAGAGCAGAGCATTCTAGGGTCAAGAGGGCTTCCAGGGTCAAGAGAGCTAGTGAGAGTTCAGGGTAGAGAGAGCTCATGGCCTCCAGGGTAGAGAGAGCTCAGGGTAAAGAGCTGAACTTCCAGCATAGAGAGAAAAGGCACCAAACTTTCCCTTTTATACTTTCTCTGACACCTCCCACAAAGGAAGTGGGAAGTGTCAGGGGAAGTTGTAGCAGAGAGAGTCCTGGGACACATAGTCTTCCAGGGCTTACAATAATTCCAAATGGCACAGAAAGAAATAAGCAATTCCCAGTCAGCAATAAGGAGGAAGTGCCTCCCAGGCATTGTGATCATCCAATACAAAGACACAATGATTGGAGAGGGAGGATTATGAGTGAGAAAGCATTTAAGATTAGTTTGGCTTGTCTGTAGAGTATAAGAAGGAGAAAGAAGGAAAGGATCAAGATGCTGTCCTTTGTGGGATAATCTTGAGACTATTGCTGAGGAGGGGAGAACATAGGTAGAAACCTCCTTGGGCCACCAAGTTTGCAACAAATATAAATTCTGTGAGTATCCTTTAAATTTCTGCCCCATATAGTTAATAGTTCTGCAGAGGAGGAAAGTGAGGCCTAAAGAGGATTAGTCACTTCCTGAAGGTCACAAAGGGAGAGTCACTATTCAAAGTCAGGTCCTCTGACTCCAAATCCAGTGCTATTTTCATTGCCCTACACTTTACATCCTTTCTGGTTTTGTTAGAAAATATCCAAGCAGTCTGTAGTAGCCAGCATAGGAAAAAGAACAACAACAGAAAACCTAAGTCTTCCTTCTCAGTTTTGCTGCTAGACTATAAACTTATTTTTATTCTGACAGAACAGCCAGGCAAAAATCTAACATGGAGGGGCAGCAGTGAGGGCTCAGAATACAGCTGCTCAGCACAGCTGTAGAAGTGGTGCCCCTGGTGGCCCCACATCCTTTATCTATAGGATTTATCATGGCACTTGCAAATAAGAGTTAGAAAAAAATCGTTTGAATGATGAAATATTGGGTGGAATATGAATACAGGAATCTGTCACTATTCACATAACGTAAGAGATTCAGAGTTCCTAGATCTCTTAGAAGGTAGAAGTACTATCTTGACTTCTGGTGCAAATAAATGATAATTGATGGAAAAATTAAAAAACCCAACAAATAAATAATTTGGTCTTCACTCAGAAGTCAGGCTCTATGGAATCCCATTAGGAAGGCCTCAGAATAAAGCCCAGAAATGAAAATCAAATGAGAAAATATTTAAAGAACTTTATAAGCTTCAGATTACTATTATTATTATTATAACTCATGACCAACAACTAGATGTAGAAAACATTAAAGTCCTGAATATGAGCTAATAGGTGCTAATCTGGTAGCCTAAGTATATTGGCAATTGATTTGTGACTTCTCAGTCAAGGATTGATAGCATCACTTTTGTTTTGGGTTTAATGATTCAGCATTTACTGGAGCTCTATCCTTAACTGATGGATTTGATGCTCTGTTAAGAATGAGGGACATATTCTTTTTCCTTGTTTTGTGACAGGCCAGAGCATATAGCATGATCAAGTCTTTCCAAATACGAAGCATCAGAAAATTCCTTTCAGCTAGTCCAGAATTTTGTCTGATGTACTTTTTTGTGAAACTATGCTGCTCTTCCACTCAAACTTTTTCCACATTAATATTCCCATTTTCTCCCTTAAATCAGCCACTAGAAACTATAAAAAGTTATTTTTGGTACAATTTCATTTGGGGATAATGATCACTAATGACTCTGAATCTAAGAACTCCTCAGCTCACAAAGCCAGAACATGGTTGAAGAAAATGAACAAGGCTGCATATTAATGATAAATATTGATGATGAGCCATTCTTATTCAGAAAGCTGTAGCCCCCTGACTTCCACACTCCTCTTCTCACTGGGACTAACAGGATGGGGGATAATGAGGAGGTAGCTGAGCTACAAATACCAAGGGAGGATAGGAGACCCAAAGGGAAAGAAATGAAATGGGCTTGGTTAGTGCAGTCTTTGACAGAAAATGAAAGACCAAAAGAAGACAAAATGGTAATGGCATCTGGAGTAATTTTTCCCCATGCCTGATCTACCCTTGATTATACCCTACTCTTTCACTATCAATGAACAAATCAGAGTGATCAGAGTTTTATTCAGCCCCACCAACAAGCTATCTGCTTACTGTCTCCTATGCAGTATGCTAAAAAAAAAATGGCCTGAATGACAGAAGTGATCATTGTACCTGTGGTGCTAATAGTGATAGAATACATTATATACTCCCATTCTAATAATCTGTCAGAGAATTGGCCAGCCAATAACCATTTATTAAATGTTTCCTATGAGATTAAACTGGGCCCTGAGTGCTGAAGATAAGGGAGACAATAATAATTATTGCCATCAAAGAGCTCACATTCTAAAGCTCCCATTATAACCTATAAATAATTACATATATCAAAATGTATACAGAATAGACGGGAGATAATTTCAAAAAGGAAAGCAATAGCAGCTGGGGGACTAGAAAAGGCCTCTTCTAGAAGGGAGACTAAGAGGTCTTCATGAAGAGAGAGTGATTTCCAAAGAGGGAAAACATCTGATTGAAAGTTAGAGAAATTAGATAGTGTCGTACTTCTTGTAGAATTCATGGAGAGGAATAAATGCAGGAAGAATGCAAACGCAGAAATACCTCTAAATTCCAAATAGAGAAGCTTATATTTGACCCTGTAGTCTTTTAAGAAAAAGATGTGTTTAGGGTTGCAGAACACAGTGGCATGAGACTAGCAGAAGAGAGAATTCTAGAATCTTGGAAAGGGGGGTTAAGCTGAAAAAAAACTTCAAGGACTGTTAGGCTGTCTGTCTCTCTCTGGATTTGATCAGGCAGGGCGTGGATGCCAAGTCCTGGGAGTTTGACCCAATCCTGTATTACTGCTGTTATAAGGAAAGGGAGAATTTGAGCATATGAGCAGGATCTGTAGAGGAGATGAAGATGCAGGGAAAAGATTCCAAAATGTGAGTGTGGAAGAGGGGAAACAGTTACTGATTATTTGGTATTGGGTCTTTTCTCTGTGTTTGACCTGAGGAGACTGGTTACTTTCCTTTGGCTATTTCTATTTTTTTAAACCCTTAACTTCTGTGTATTGGTTCATAGGTGGAAGAATGGTAAGGGGGGCAATGGGGGGTCAAGTGATTTGCCCAGGGTCACACAGCTGGGAAGTGTCTGAGGCCGGATTTGAACCTAGGACCTCCCGCCTCTAGGCCTGACTCTCAATCCACTGAACTACCCAGCTGCCCCTCCTTTGGCTATTTCAACCTTATCTTTCCCACCAACCTGCTTCCCTGCTGACTGGTTGATTCATCTACTGAATTTCCTGGTGTAATACTGAACCATTTGGGCCATCTGTCTGTAAGAATTAGGTTTAGGATCCTTCTGGACCCAGAACCTCTTCCTGGGCCCTGTCCTGCCTAATTGCCAAAGCTCACTACCTCAATTACCACCAAAATGGGGCAGGGGTTGGGTTAGTGTAGGTTTTATCTATATTAGGGACTGGGTCTTTAGACAGATAGGTAAGGATCAGAGTAGCTTAATTTCTGTGAAGACTCTAAATGATGAGACATATAGATTTGGGGGGAGGTTTAGTTAGTTGTTATTAGTTTAGGATTATCCAAATTCCCTTTTCACCTTCCCTTGTTATAATAAATCAAATATCTCTGTTATATATTGGTCTGTGTTTGTTACCCCTGCCTGAACTGGGCCTGTCACCCCATAGTCAACCTACTGACACTGATTCTGTTGGTCTTACCAAAACAGTTTAATATTCTAATACTGGCCTAATTAAAAATCTAATTCTATTCCCCAAACCCACTACTATTACTATTTGGCTGAGCCAAAGGGTTTGAACTTGGCTTACTTTTGGGCATGGCCTAAAGGAATTTTTCAAGCCTGAGTGTCAGTGGTTCTCATAGGCAGTTAAGTGCTGAAGTAAAGATCTGTGATAGTTTTTTTCAATGTAGCTGGAAATTACACACAGGTATCTTTGTTCCATGATCATTCCTGTTTCACTGTTACAATAATAATGTGGATAATAGAAATGATATATGGTTATTTAATGTTGATATCTTATGTATTGTTTATGGTGGTCCCAGAATTTTGTTATAAGTTATTGGCTTGGGAAGTGATAAGACCAGTGATGAAATTATCCATGCAGTGAGTATGTTCTTACATTCCTAAAATTTTGATGTTTTGGCTTGTATATACAAATTTTGTTGGGTTTTCATGGTTACATTATACAAAATCAAGAGTGTTTTTGCAATGGTATTTAGGAACTCTGAAATGAAGCAAATGATAGTATTACAGCAAAATATTAGTAATATGGCAAGATATTATGCTATGGTTAATGGACAAGGTCAACAACCCTCTAGGCTAGAAAGGGAAACTGAGACTTTGGATAAAGCACCTGCTTCATTGTTTCCTTTGAGGGAACTGCTTATTGTAACTCTGGATAGGGGGATTATTCATTTAAGATCCCATAAGATGTTTTCATTAGCAGAATTAGACTCCATAAAAAAGAGAATGCCTAGATATTATGATGAACCCCATAAGGTGATGTGGGAGCTTAAGAGGGCTATAAAAGTTTTTGATCCAGACTGCTGATTTCTTTCTTCTTATGGAAGAGTTATTATTGAGAAGGGAGAGGAAGAAATTCATAGAGCAAAACAGGAATAATACTGTCTTGCCACCATGACTAGAGCAGTATGAGGAATTTGATTTAAATTCAGTGGGTAATTATAGAGCTCTAAAAGAAGCTAGAGAGTCTATTCTAGAAGTAATGGAAAGGAATACTAGAAGATCTGATGCATGGTCGAAATTTGAATGCATTAAGCAAGATATTGGGGAGTCATCATCGACATTTCTAGACAGATTAATGGATGTAGCTGAGTTGCAATTGGATCTCAATATAGTATCTGAAGAGACAATTGCACACATTAGAAGGCTGTTTGCTAAGAATGCTTGTTCTACAGTGAGGCATTTTTTTAGAAACAACTGTCTGGATTGGGAGACGAGTCTGCAAGAGTTAAAAAAGAAGGCTTGTTATGTATTTGCAGTGGACAAAGATAACACTACTGTGTTGGTGGTGGTGCTGTGTGTCCTGAAGAATATATGAGGAAACTGTCTCTGTCCTGTGTCATCTGCAGTTTGTCTGTAAGATAAGATCTAAGCCCATCTGGGCTTAGGATCTGTCCCTAGATCCCTATCTAATCTGGTATTTGCTAGGATCTCTCATAACACCCAGAGGGGTAGGGAAGACTAGGTATACAGGGATTGAGATTACAGTTTAGTATGCCAGGGAGATAGTATAGGACCTGAAGGAGAGGATTTCACACAGATTTGCTATGGAATGCAGGAGGAGAGTGACAAGAGGCCAGAGGTCAGGTGGAATCTTGAGAGCAGTATGTAACTGGAAAATAATGGACATTCTGGGAATCCTGTCTGGTACCAGAGTCTGGAAAAGAAAATTTTCGAGAGCTGAGGACCAAAGAGATTTTAAAGCAAAATCAGACTTGTGGGTAATAAGATAGTATTATTAGTGATGGGAGGGATGTGATGAACTCTTAAAGGCACAGATTTAAAGACATTTTTTCCTGTTGCAAGGCTTTTTTTAAGATCACAATGGCAAGCAAATTTTTATTAGCCATGGGATATATGAAATTAATGAGACAATTTATATACATGTGTTACACCTTTTTCTTTATTATGATCCCAGATTACATTTATTTTCTTTTCAACCTGTATGATAGCTTCCAGTGGTTAACGATTGGGATTGATAGGTTTATTTCATATGTACTGGTGGGGGCAGGAATAATTTATTCCATGATCCAACTCTATTATGTTTTAAGGAAGTGTGTGAGGATGGTGGTTGGGAAAAAAGCAAAGGACAGTGATATAACAATAATGATGTGGGAAGAGATCTCCCAATTGAAACAAATGATTAAGGAAATGACAAAGGAAAGAGACAATAACAAAACAAACAACAAACAACTAGAAACCAACCCCAATCTATGTCATGGCCAGAACAAGGGCAAGATCTAGAACTGTCAAATAACCAGAACTTAACATATATATGTAAACCCAGGGAAGACCATGTAGAAGCAATGAGATTATTTTCTAAGCTCCCTGACACATGGGGACATTTTGAAAGGCTTAAACAAGGGATTGGTGAATATCTGTCCACTTTTCTGGATATGGTTGTTGAGACAACTGAGAATGTCCTTGGTTTTCAAGACCTCTTGGAGCAAAATCTCCAGTACACCAGGAGACAATTTGTTAAAGGAAGTAGTCTGCCTATAAGAACTTGCTTCCATCTACACTTTCTTGATTGGGAATCCCTAGGTTTAGAAGACCTTCGATGTATAGCCACATACATTTTTACTGGGGACATGGAACACAAATCAGAAAGGGATGAGTTAGTTCAGGAACTCAGAAAACAGCTGAAGGAGGCAAACAGTAAATTAAGGCAGAAGGAAATAGATGAAGTAAAAATTCTAGCAACATTACAAAATCATACAGACCTAAAAGAGACAACATGAAACAGGCAAAGAAACAACTTGCCTAAATGTTTTTTTTATGTGGGAAATTGGACCAAATAGTCAGGGACTGCAGACTCAAAGCTCAATTAGACACAGCTAATGATAAGAAGGGATCATGGAAAAATAATACATCATATGGCAATAATAGGCAAAATCATGGACAGTGCTGTTCGTATATTTGCAGCAGTTCTGGTGCCCAAGCACCATATCTCAAGACAATGAAAAAGTATATCCAACAGGGTGTAAAGCCAAAATATTTGTCCATAGTTTCAGGAAATGCAAGGCAGAGTCAATTATGAAGCCATATACTGGGAGTAAAAGAAATAAATAATTATGGGGAAGGAATGGAAGAAATAGTATTGAGGGAAAATACTTTGAGATAGAACCAGTGGCTACAAAGACAAAACATAAAACTAAAGAACAGGAGGAAGAGGAATTGCAAATGCAAAAAGATGTTAATGAAATAAGGTATAATGTTTACGGAACAGTGATAGAAGAAAAAAGGGAAGAATAGGATGGAGATATTATTGCAATGAATAGAGCACAAACAATACCGTTAGCAATGAGCAACAATTTAGAAAACAATTTAGAAAACAAAGAGTACAAAGAAACACTTTCTAAAGCCAGTAAGATACAAGAAATCTCAGCACAAAACAAAAGTAACAGGAGCACGACTTCCGGTTAAGATGGCGGCAGAGTAAGGAGCAGCTGCTCGATCTCTCCTGACCGAACCACACAGGACCCCTCAAGGGGAAATAAAAACGAGTCCAGAGGAACGAAGGAACCCAACAACAGGGCGCAGCATTGAAGGTACGCAGAATCGGGGCATTTCCACACTTTAAAGGGGTGAAACAGTTCACACTAAAACACGAGAGGAAGAAGCTCCTCCCCCACCCCCCACACCGCACAAGTGGGTAAACAGGACTGGGGCAACCAGAAAATCACTGGCAGCCCCTGAGCCCGTACCTGTGCACTGCAAGACGAGGGACCCCAGGTGGCTGGGACTCTCCCTGAGCGCCCACCTGGGTGAAGGCACCTCCTCTGGCGGGGACAAAGGCCCCTAAAACACAGCCTTTCCCAAGCACTGAAGGCATCGCCTCAGGTGCGAATAAAGATCTCCAGCCCACAGACTTTCACAACCTTCTGCAGGGGTGAAAGCAGGGCCCTAAGAGCATCAGCGCAGGCAAAGGCAGTGCCCTAGGCTTGAATAACGATCTCCAGCCCAGGCTTGGACCTCCAGAGAGGACCCAGTGCAGACCTGAGCGTGGCTGTGGAAGCAGCCCCAAAGACTGCTGAAGGAACCTCAGGCAGAGGGGCAGACCGGGAACTACCAGGAGGCCTGACCCCGAGGACAAGGAGACCGGAGGGCCCCCCCCCCAAGCTTGCAAGGCCCAGGCAGACCCGGAGTGCAAAGACAAAGCGGAAAAGGGGCGGGGCTAACAATGGCCAGCAATAAGGAAATCCAGAAAAAAAAGACCATCAAGAGAAACTCTGGAACACTGGACAACTTCCACACAGAGAAAATCCAGACAACAGAGGAGGGAAAACAAAAATCCAAACCTCCCCAAAAAAATGAAAGCTGGTCACAAGTTATGGAAGAGTTTAAAAATGAAATGCTAAGGAAGATGGAAGAAATCTGGCAAGAAAATAACAGTTTAAAAGGCAGAATTTCGCAATTGGAAAGTGAGACAAGACAACTGAAGACCAAAAATGACCAGATTGAAAAGGAAAACCAATCCTTAAAGGCTAGAATCGAACATTTAGAAACCAATGATCTCTCAAGACAACAAGAACAAATAAAACAAAGTC
Source organism: Gracilinanus agilis (assembly GCF_016433145.1). NCBI lineage: Eukaryota > Metazoa > Chordata > Mammalia > Didelphimorphia > Didelphidae > Gracilinanus > Gracilinanus agilis. Next base: position 569,843,789 of record NC_058132.1, on the reverse strand, counting down.
AAAAGACTGATAAAATAGAAGGAAACATGAAATATCTCAAGGAGAGAGTGACAGACCAAGAAAACCGGTCTAGAAGAGATAACTTGAGAATCATTGGTATTCCAGAAAAGGCAGAAATTAATAAAAACATGGACTCCATACTCAAAGAAATTATTCAGCAAAATTGCCCTGAAGTTCTACAACAAGAGGGCAATATAGACATTGAAAGGATCCATAGAACACCCTCTAAACTGGACCCAGAAAAGTCAACACCCAGAAATATAATAGCGAAATTGAAGAGCTTTCGAGTCAAAGAAAAAATCTTACAAGAAGCCAGAAAGAGACAATTCAAATATCAAGGAGTACCAATAAGGATCACACAGGATCTGGCAGCCTCAACACTAAAAGAACGCAAGGCTTGGAATACAATATTCAGAAAGGCAAGAGAACTGGGCCTTCAGCCACGAATCAACTACCCAGCGAAACTAACCATATACTTTCAGGGGAAAGTATGGGCATTCAACAAAATTGAAGAATTCCAAGTTTTTGCACAAAAGAGACCGGGACTAATTGGAAAGTTTGACACTCAACCACAGATATCAAGAGAAAGATGATGAAAAGGTAAATAAGAAACAGAGGGAAAAGAAAGAAAACTCATAGTCTTTTAAGCTTGACTCTTTAAGGGCATAAATAAGATCTAATTATCTGTATTACTAGGTGGAGAAATGCTATGTATAATTCTTTGTAGTGAACTCTATACACTATTATAATATTCACTATTATAGCAACCAGAAGAATAATTCATAGGGAGAGGACAGGATACTAAATGGTCTAAGATGACATGGGGGGTGGGAAAGAGGGGAGGAATAGTAGG
>NC_058132.1:569801082-569837987 GCF_016433145.1 Gracilinanus agilis | reverse complement strand
GCGGGGGGTGAAACATGTAACCATGTTAAAAATGATTATTAATAAATGTTAAAAAAAAGTAACATATCACAGGAGAAAAACCATAGATTGGGAACTGAAAGTCTAGGACAAAAGGAACAAACAAAAACAAAAACAAATGATTCACAAACCTTTTGGTGCTCTAAAAACTCCAAAGCAAACTTTGTAACTGAACTGGAGGAAAAAAATCTAATCAAAAAGTAAAATGGGACAATGGGTTGGAACAATCAATATCTCCAAAGACTCAAATGAGCAAACTTCCTGGAGACATAATAAAAGGGGATGATGCAACAAAGGGAAATGTCACTGATATACTAAAAACATATACACTGAACCCTAATGTCAAAGAATTCAATCCAGTAACATTTATAGGGTCAATGAACAACAGAGACATTATCCCAGTCTCCCCAAGTCTTCATGCTCATGCAATCCTGTTGCAAACTGCAGATGGGTTGCAAAGTGAAGTCTCAAATCAAATATCTGTAACACTTAATAATATTCACATAGCAGAATAAGACTGCAATCTGGGAAACATAGAATTGCAAGCACCAATGGTTCAGGTATTCCAAAAGCCTGAGAATTCTCAACCACATGTCATGATCAAAGTAGAAGAGGAGATATATCCAATCTAACAGATACTGGAGCAATGCGATCTGTACTGAAAACATCTCCTGAGGACAGTAGAATAGTGGGATCTGTGCAAGTAATGGGGGCTACAGGGAAAACTCAAAGAGTACCAAAATGAAAATCTAAAATGGTAACTTTGGGTCCCTTGACCACTGATCACATTTTTATACTGATTCCTGAATGTCCTTCGAATCTCTTAGAGATTTTTAAAATGTAAAATAGGGCTACTATTCAGTGTAATCCTTTTGGGAAGATTTTTCAACACTTGCCCAAAAATACACCAAAATTTTACCCATCGTTTTCCTGGGGCAATTGGAAGAGGGAGAAGAACAAGAGACAAGTGCAGTTTTTGAGATTCCCAGTGAAATACCAGACAGGGTTTGGGCAAAACATTCTACAGATGTAGGATTGTTAAAATTTGCAACACCAGTAAAAGTCAAAGAAAAGGAAGGAACACTACCTAGAATTCCTCAGGATAGATAAAACAAACAAAAAAAAACTACAGATGGGATAAAACTGATTATCCACAGCTTGATTGAAAAAAAATGCTGGTCCCAACTATATCTGAATATAATACATCCATAATGCCAATCAAGAAAGCAAAGCTAGATGCCCAAGGCAAAGTGCAATGGAGATTCATTCAAGATTTAAGGGCAGTCAATAATTTTGTTATCAAAATTCACCCAATCATACCAAGACCAGTAAGTATTCTGGCTGAAATTCCAAGCAAAGCTCAATGGTATGTAGTCATAGATCTCTGCTCTGCCCATTTTTCAATATCAATTGATAAGGAGAGCCAAAAAATCTTCCCTTTTACTTATAATGACAATAAATACTGGTCATGTTTGCCACAATGGTGGTGTGAGTCTGCTAGCCTGTTCTGCCAGATCCTAAAACAAGATATGAAATTCAATGTGTTCAAAGAAAGCATCATTGTCCGCTTTATTGATGACATTCTTTTGGCCAGTCACAATTCAAAAGTTTGCCTCTTGGATGGTACAAAACTTTTAATTGAACTTTTCAAAAGGAGTTGCAAAATGTCCAAATCTAAATTACAGTGGCGCATGTCCAGGATCAAATGCTTAGATTTCATTTCGGAGAAAGGAATGAGGCAGATCTCTAGGAAAAGGGTTGCTGATATCCAAAAGCTAAGTGTGCCAAAGACCAAGAAGCAACTTAGAGCAATTCTAGGAGTCACAGGTTTCTGTAGGCAGTAGATACCTGGTTACCACCAAATAGCCAGGTGTCTCACAGATATAATGAAAAAAGAAATCACAAAACCTCTGAGACTCACTGCCAAACATCAGCAGGCATTAGCTAAGCTAAAAGAATCCATAATATCAGCACCTACCTTAGGAATCCCAGATTATAACAAAAAATTCCATCTCTTTGTCCATGAAGCATAAGGACCAGCAACAGGAGAGTTATGGAAGAATCGAGGGTTCTTTACCAGCTCAGGCAAAGAAATATCATATGTTAAACTGATAACTAAACTCTTAGAAGTAATATAATTGCTTAGATAGGCTGCAATGATGCACTATTGAGTTCACAGTTTAGGAACAGACTTTGTGTCCCAAAGAAACCAAAGAGCTGATATCATGGTAAAATATGCAATGAAGAAAGGGCCAAAACATGATCTGAATCTATTAGTAATCAGATAGCCAAATCTAACAAGTGCCTATGATGATGTGGAAATTCAGACATGGAAAAAGAAATTTGGGGCCAAGGAGATAGAAGGAACTTGATTTTCTGAAGCAGGCATATCAATCTTGTCTAAAAAGTTGTTCTACTATGTATGCAATGCCATATGTGAGAAAGGACAGTATGGGAGACAAGCTATGATCAACACAGTCAGCAGATTTTAGCTACCTCCTGGAATTTAATCATATGCGATAAAAGTCTGTAATAAGTGAAAAATTTGTATGAGGTTCAACCAGGGAGTGTTTAAAAAGAAAAGTCTTGGGGATCGAACACTAGCTTACAATCCATTTGAATGCCTAAAAATAGACTACATCAACATGCCAAGAGACAGGGTTAAAGTATTGTCTAGGGATAGTAGAGATTAACAAAATGACCAGAGGTCTTTCCAACTAAAAAATGCAATGCACCATTTGTAGCAAAAGTCCTACTAAAGGAAATCATCCCTAGATTTGGAATTCCATGAAGACTGGATTTGGATCAGGGATCGCATTTCACACCAACCATGCTGAAAGAGATTTATGAAAACTTGGGAATGAAAGCCAGTTTTCACACATTGTGTCACCCACAGAGCTTGGGTCAAGCTAAGAGATTGAACAGAGAGGTCAAAACTTTCACTGGGAAGATCTGTTCAGAAACTCACTTGAAATGGACTGAAATACTACCTTTCCTTCTGTTCCACCTTCAAACATGCCTGAGTAGGGGTTTATACCTTTCTCCATTTGAGATGCTGTATGGACATGCTATATGGGAAGGCAAAATGTGTACAGCTTCCTATATTTCTATGCTAGAAGGGGATTATCAGTTGTCAAAATACATATAAGCATTACAAACCAGGATAAAAGAGCTGTATGAAATGGGTGTCATCCAACAAACCACACTGTTGGATATTGCTTTGCACAATATTGCACCAGGAGACAAAGACTATGTGAGGAATTTTAATAGAAAAACAGCTACAGAAACTAAGTGGATCTGTCCATTCAAAGTTCTATTAACTACTTCAAGTTCAATCAGAGTGTCAGGGAAAAATTCATGGATCCATTGTTTGCTCATCAAACTTGAGAAATCTTAGACCAGTAAAGAAAATCAAAGTAGAAACAAACATGATAAAGAAAGTGCTGAGAATAAAAATCAATCAGAAACATTAGCATTAGATCACAGTGAAACACAAGTTATAGAATCCGCTCCAAAAGAAGAAGGAGGTCCCATCAGTCAAGTACAGACAACAGTCAAGTGTGGACAACTGACAACAATGCTCATAAAGGGGATGAAATGATGCAGAAAAAAAAGAAATGTTAGGCCAGAGGAAGAGAAAGGAACAAAAGCTGCAAGAAAAGACAAAGAAAACTTTGAACACCTCACAGAGAAAGCAAAATCGCTCTGAACTTTGTAAATACTTGTGAATAAGAAGTGGACAGATGATAATTGGAACTTATGTAAGATATGGTGTGGCACAGATAATAAACACACAATATTTCACATATTAGGGACATCCAACAGCTACATATCTTGCAAAAGTGAAGAGAAACATCAGGCAAGATGAGAAGAGGCATTTGGAAGACAGATGTAAGTATCCCATGCAACGTAACATAAAAGGACACACAATTCACAAACTGATTCATTTTTTTTTATCCCATGTAGATAAATGGGAGTCTACCATTGGAATGATGATAAATGTAAATACTTAGCTAGATTTTTATGTTTGATTAACATCAGGAATTAGGGAAATTGAATAACTGCAAATATTATAAAATACATGTAACATAGGTTTTGTGATTGTTATATTGATAGTTTGTGAATATTGTATCATAGTGTGTAGATAAGTTGTATGTAGACCATGAATGAGACAGGTTAGGGAAGTTAGCATAATGCATTGTAAAAGTTTAGCATTAAGGTTAAGTGTTAGTATAGTCAAGTCATATGTAATTAGATTGCTTAGTAATAGAATTTCAACTGCATTTGCAGAACAGTTTTTCCTAAAGGAAGTTCTTTGTGACAGCATTGGCTGAAATTTCTGTTAATGAAAAATTATAGTTAAGATTTTTTTTTGCATGGTATTAAGCATAGATAGACAACTGGTGTGTTAGTCTAGAATTGTAAGAATAGTAATAGTAGCAGTAGGTTTATTGATTTTTATCATGTTCTTACGTTCAACATTTGCATCTTGTTTTCTGTAGTGATTTTTGTAAAACCAAATCCCTAACTCATATCTTTCCTCATCTAGAAATAATGATATAGAGTATCCTAGCATAGAGTAGAGGGACGTTTTTTTATTTTCGAGGGAATTAATAAAATAGCATAGAGTAAGTTTAAAGGTAAAAATTTAAAAATTTTTTTATTTTGAATATTTTCCCATAGTTACATATTTCATGTTCTTTCCCTCTCCCCCATCCCCCAGCCCTCCTTAGCCAATGCACTATTAGCAGCAATGTAAGAATCCAGAGCAAGGCTCAGGGACTTATGATAAAGAAATCTAACCACATTCAGAGGAAGAACTATGGGAGGAGAAACACAGAAGAAAAACAAGTGCTTGAACACATGAGCTGATGGGTATGTAGACACTAAATGATAACTCTAGTCCAACTATCAATAATATGGAATTAGATTTTGATCAATGATACATGTAAAACCTGTTGGAATTGTACATTGACTAAGGAGGGCTGGGGGATGGGGGAGAAGGAAAGAACATGAAATATGTAACTATGGGAAAATATTCAAAATAAACCTTTCTCTACTTTAATAAAATACACTCCCATTTATTGTGTTTTGTTATTGTTCCCAGACCAGGCTTTGTCTGGACTGGGTTCTGTTGGCCTTCCCAAACCACAGTTAATTTCCGGATACTGGCCAAATCCTATCCATCTGGTCCTGTCCCTTATACCACCCTATTAGGGCAATACCACCCTGAATATACCCAATCTCATCTGATCTGGCGAGCTAAGCAGGGTTGGGCCTGGTTAGTGCTTGGATGGGAGAACGCCTGCAATTATTGGGTGCTGTCATGCAGGCTATAGAAATCTTCTACTGCAGCTGTCACTCAAGGGAACAGGCAGTGGAATTCTAAGGGGCAGCTGAGAAGAGCTATCCAGAACTCAAGCCAAATAAAATCTTGGCAGAGGCTTGGTTTTTCACAGTGGCTGGAAATTTTTCAGAGACTTACATAAAATACTATCCCCACATTATTCCTGCTTGACTGTTATCATGTTGCAGTGGATTATGGAAACTATGTATATAAATTTGTTGCTGATACCACATGTGTTTTTGACTGTCATCTAAGAATTTGTTTTATGTATTATTAAGCTGGAGTTTAGTAAAACCTCTGATAAGATTAACTATGCAAAGGGTATGTTCTTACATACCTGTAACTTTGTTGGTTTTTGGTTGTGTATATAAGTTTAAATGCATTTTCATTGCTATTCTGTATAAGAGCAAGGTTGTTTTTACTATGCTATTTAGAGATTCTGCGATGAAACAGATGGTGCTATTGTTACAAGAAAAGCTTGATAATATGTAGAAATGTTATTATGCAGCTCTTATTAATGCAACTGTTAATGGGAAATGGTACTGTTACTGGTCTTAATCATGCTGATGTAAATATTATTGGTCAACAAGTAGAGGTAAGTGCAGCAATACCGAAGAATCCCATTAGGCTGGAAAGGGAAACTGAGGCACTAGATACTGTTATAAGAAAGTTAAGTTTGCAGAGGGCAGAGACATGGGCAGCAGAGTACAAGATTCTGGAATTCTGCTGGGGAGACCTGAGCTGTTACTAAGAGAGTTGGGTTTTGGGCTGTCTTTCTCTCTGGGGTTTTGACCTGGAAGAGGCTGGCTATTTCCCTGTGGCTTTTTCCTACCTTATATTCCTATCCTCCCTGCTACTCTGTTATCCTGATTTCCTATTGGCTGGTTTATATGAGTTCCTGTGCTGAACCTAAGATATCTGACATCTGACTATGAGACCCGTCCTAGATTTTTTTGGATCTTGGACCATCTTTGGGCCCTGTCAGATTTACACAGACCCTTACCTTAAAATCATCAAAGGGGTTTTTAGTGTTAGTTTAACCCAGTACAGGAATTGGGTTTTAGATAGTGAGGAGAGGAGTAGAGTAGGGAAATCACTCAGAATAAATCTCTGGGTAGAGATATTTAGATCTGGGGGGGGGGGGGAATTAGGTAATTGGCATTAGAGATTAAGTTTATCCAAATCCTTTCTAACCTTTCCCTTATTAATTAAACCAACTTTTATTTAATATCTTATTGGTCTGTGTGAGTCATCTCAGTGTCTGGCTCTGCCTGCACTGGGTTTGATTGGCCTTCACAAAACAGTTATACTTCTGATACTGGCCTTTAATAAAATATTTAATCCCATTTCCTAAGCCCACCATTTCAATGCAAAACCTGCTTCTTTGTTTCTTTTAAGAGACCTACTCTTTGTTACTCCAGACAGTGGAATTATTCATTTAAAAGCACATAAGCAATTCTCATCAGCAGAATTAGATTCAATCAAAAGGAGAACTCCCAGATTTTTAACAGACTCCATAAGGTCATTTGGGAATTTAAAAGGGCAATTAAAATCTTTGACCCTGATTTTGCTGATTTCTTTCTTTTGATGGAAGAACTATTAACTAGGAGAGATGGGGAGCAGTTTATAGAGCAAACCCATAATAATCCTGCATTATCAGAATGGCCAGATGATTTTCTGGAAATTGAATTAAATTAAATTCTGTTCATAATTATAGAATTTTGATATAAGCAAGAGAGTCATTAATAGAATTAATGAAGGCAAATGCAAAAAGACCTGATTCCTGGTCAAAATTTGAGCATATTAGGGCACAAAATTGATGAGTCACCTACAGCTTTCCTGGATAAACTGATGGATGCTGCTGAAATGCAATTAGGGCTTGATGTATTATCTGAGGAGACAATTGCACACATAAGGTTATTTGTAAAGAATGCATGTACTTTGGTAAGGAATTTTTTAAGAAACAACTGTCCTGATTGGGAGACAATGAGTCTAGAAGAGTTGAAAAGAAAAGTGCGTTATGTATATTCAGCTGATAGGGATAAGAGTACAGATGAAAAAGACAGTGCTATTGAAGATTTGAAGAAATAATTAAAAGAAGCAAATAAAAAAGTAAAATGCAGTGAAATCAAGGCAATTAAAGTAGTAGGTCAGTACAGCCTAAACATCAATGTCACTAGGGAAAGAAGGTCTGCAGTTCCAAGGTGTTATTTGTGCAATCATGTGAGTCAACTTGTTAGGATGTCACTATAGTGGACAATTCTCTAGACAGTTAAATAGAGGTAATGGATTTAATAATGGTTGGAGACAGAATTCTTATGGGTAGAATAATAATAATTTTAATAATGGAAATATATGTCAAGAACAGGGTTATGCTAAGGGGTGTCCCAATGCCAGTGTCAAGGGATTCAAGCATTGGATCTGAATACTATGCAGGACTGGAAAAAGTCTGGAGCTGGTTCCAGACTCTGAAGGCAAAAACATCTTTAGCTCCAACCTTCTGTGAAAGTTCAAATTGTTCCAGAGATATTTTTTTCAAAAATCCTGAAGACCTTCAAGTGCCTGATTCTTCTGTGACTCTTAGAAGACCAAATCTCAAAGGGAGTTGACTGAACTGCTTAGTTTACCTTTGGGGAGGCTTTAGCCTCACCGAGGTAGACTTGGTCACTCCTAACATCTGACTTTAGCTCTATTTGATCTATACTCTAGAGACTTATTCCTATGTTGGTTTAGCCTAGAATTAGATTAGAATAGAAGGGCAATCATTAGGCAGAGAGAGTAATCAGTGAAGCCTTGGCTTTGCCAAGGACCAAAAAGACTTTAAAGCAAAGTCAGACTGGTGGGTAATAAGATAGTTTTATTAGTGATAGGGAAACATCCACAACTCACATTCCTAACTCCACCTCCAGTTACAACTTTCAATAAACCTTGCTACTTTGAAGAAGCAATCTGATTAGTTACATACTGGCCCAAGGAAAAGAGTAAGGCCATTATTGCTCTCTGTCTCTGATGAGATCATCCTGTCTTACTGGGTCTAGCAAAACCCCAGTCAACCAGTTATAACATCTTTACAGGGATTCTCTTCATCTTAACAGTAACAGTTTGGCAAGCAAAGGCCAGGGTTTGGATCTACTTAAATCAAACAGATTTGAGAAGAAACAAAGCAGTAGAGTGGCCATTGTGATTTTTCCCTGAACATAGTGCTGAATTCTACCCAGCAACTGAACCAACCAATCAGGAGACTCCATCGCTTCTCAGGGGGTGGGGAATTCTTAAAGGGTCAGATTTAAAGACACAATTTTTCCTGTGGAGAGGTTTTTTGGCAAAACTACATCACACAAGATTATTGTCATCATGGGAGTAATGGCCATACTCTGTCAATTCCTGTGGATGTGTTGCAACCTTGTTTTTGCAATCATACCAGACTATATATATTTTTTGAATATTTAGGATAGTTTTCTGTGATAGAAAATGAAAATGGATAGCGCGGTATCATATATTTCTATGGTGGCAGGAGTATTCTTCTTGGTTCTGCAACTTTATTATTCACTGAAAAGATGTGTTAATCTGATTGTTGGGAAAAAGACTCAGGCAACAGATGCTGATTTAAAACTAATGATTATGACACTGAAAGAAGAGATAACACAAATGGGAGCTAAGGTAAAAGAAGTGACTTGAGAGTTGGAAAGTTAAATAAAACAGAAAGCAAAACAGCAAGCAATCCCAACTCAGGAAAATGAAGTTAAAGAGGTTCAGGAAGAAAGTAATGGGGCAGTGCCAGTGCTTCTATTGTGTGACATGACCAGTCTTTAGGCAGATCAGGGAATAATACATATAAAAACACAAACCATTTAAAATTGGGGATCTAGAACACTTATGTAAGCAAATGCCAACATTTTTTGAAGAACCAATAAAGTGTATTAAAGAGTTTCAGCAGAGTTATAGGAAAACTTAAGTTAAGATGTGTAAGTTTGAAGATGGACAGCAGAGGGCAGGATTCTGGAATCCTGGGAAGCTGTGCTGTTGGAGAGAGACAGTTAGGCCTAGGGCTGTGGCTTTTCTTGCTGAGGGTTTGATCTGATGAGCTTGGCTATTTTTTTCTGTAGCATTTTACTGCCTTATCTTCCCATCCTACCCGATGCTCTGTTATCCTGTTTTCCCTGTTGGCTGTTTTGACATCTGCTGAGTTCTTGTGCTGATCCTGTGACAACTAACAGCTGATTGTGAGACCCGACCTAGATCCTTGGATTTTGGTCCATCTTTGAGCCCTGTCAGATTTACAAACAGATGCTTTCCTTAAATCATGAAAAGGGGGGTTTAGTGTTAGCTTAGCCTAGTACAAGAATTTGGGGTTATGTCGAAAGGATAGGAGTAGAGTGGAAAACCACTCAGAAGACATCTTTGTGAAGAGATTTTTAGATCTGGGGGGAGGTGTAGGTAGTTAAGAGTAGATTTAGTTTATTCCAATTCCTTCTAACCTGTCCCTAGTTTATTTGTTATTTCATAACTTAGTGGTCTACATGTCATCTCAGTGTCAGACTCTGCCTGCGCTGGACTTGGGTAGCCTTCCCAAAATAGATTTAATTTTCTGTTACTGGCCCTAATAAAACATCTAATGCATTCCCTAAAACCCCTCAATATTTCAGCAGACTGAGAGAAAAGAGTGAACCTAGTGTAGTTTTGGGCAAGGCTGAATCCTTGAGTTTGAGTGGTCCTTAAGTATCACTGTGATTTTCAGTTGAGATGAGGAACTGACAGCCTGTAAAACTTTGGGGAGCTGTCAGTCAAAGGAACACCTAGAAGCCAAAGAGTGCAACTGCCCAGTGCTGCAGTCCACCAGTTCAGTCAGATAGAGAGCTATCAAAACTAGCACTGCCATCTGATATCCAGTGCTGAAGTGGTGAATTAAAGTTCTTAAGTATAGGCTAACTTTACCATTGTGGCTTCTGATTTTACACAACCCTTCCTATATCAAGTATTATCTCCTCATTATTCCTATATGATTGCCAATATGTTATAAGGAATAATGGAAGGTGTATATGCATGTTTGATATTGTAAAAACAATAATAGGTGAGCAATGCAAAGTACAAGGAATGCTAAAGAGACTCTTGTTTATGTAAAATGAACTAGTTATTTAAATATATATATAAAGGAAAAAGGATTTCTAATTCTAAGGGATTCTAACTCCACCCAAATAAACTCCCAGGTCCCACAAGGAACCTATTCTCCTGTGGTTCACAGGCTACACTAATCCTCTAACTAACCAAATTTATACTATTCTAAATAGACCTAACCACTATAACTCTTAACTTTGCCTTTAAGTTATAAAGATAACCAAGGCTAGCTGGTTGAATCTCCATAAGAATCAATTTAGGACTCTGAGCCTTAACAGACTCAGAGTCCTAACCAAAGACCAGGTTTTGTTTGGTCTTTTCACAGTTTAACCAATCTATAGATAGTAACAGATAAATGAATTGTGTTTCCCAAGTTGGAAAAGAAAACACTTCACTCCTTCAAGTCTTTCCCTCAGCCCGAGCTAGAGAGAGGCAAAGATGTTACCTTCTCCAGCCCTGAGAGAGAAAGCAGCTGTGTGTGGCTCTGTTGACTGCGAGAAGCCCACTCCTGGAATGCCATACCCAGACTGTAACTTTCATAGAAATAATGGTTCTAACTGACAACAGTTGAAATTAACACTCTCTCTCAGTTCTATTTGAAACTCCAATTCTTTCTCAAGCTAAATTCTCTACTTATTTATAAATGAATAAAACAATACTTATTTTCTAATATCATCCTTATAATGTAGGTACCATATCTGTTTTGACACAGATTCCTGGTTTTGTTGTACATTACTTGATTATGAATTTCTAAAACCTTTCATGAGATTAACAATGCAGAGTCTGTTCCTATTTAATGATTGTTTTCATGGGTTTTGCGATTATGTACAAGTATAGATGGATTTTAATTGTAACTATGTAAAATTAAGGGTGTTTTTAGTTGGATATTTAGGGACTCGGAGAAAAAACAAGTGATGGTACTAATGCAAGCAAATCAGGATATGATGGGAAAATTTTTTAATTCAACTCTTGTAAGTAACAATGTAAATGGCAAAAATAGTGGGTTTGAATTTAAGAATGTTGACATGATTGGCATTGAAAAATTAGCAGAAGGAAGTGATATAATATCAAAAACTCCCAATAGGCTAGAAAGGGAAACAGAGGTGCTTCACACAAATCCTGCTTTTTTGTTCTCTTTATGAGACCTGCCTTTTATTTCATCTGATAATGGTTTTGTGCATCTGAAGTCACACAGGCAGTTCTCTGCTGCAGAATTAGATGCAATTAAATGGAGAACCACAAGGCTTTTTGATGAGCCTAACAAAGTAATCAGGGAGTTTAAATGGCCAGTGAGAATCTAGGATCCTGACTATGCTGGTTTCTTCCTGCTCATCGAAGAATTATTAACAAAAAGAGAGAGACAATAATTCACTGAGCAAAATAGAAATAATCTCCTTTAACATTGTGGCCTGAGCAGTATGAAGAACTGGATTTAAATTCATTGACCAATTATAGAAATCTGAAACAAGCTAGAGAATTTATAACTAAGGTTATGGAAAGGCATTCTAGAAGACCTGATGCATGATCAAATTTTGAGAGAATCAAACAGGATATTGGGGAGTCACCAGCAACTTTTCAAGACAGATTGACAGCTGCAGCAGAGATGCAATTGGGTTTAGATGCTCTTACTGAAAAGATAATTGCTGATATAAAAAGATTATTTGTAAACAATGCTTTCTCTGCAATAAAGAATTTTTTAAGAATAATTGTCTGGATTGGGAGATAATGAGTTTGGAGGAATTTAAGAGGAAAGCTACTAATGTATTTGTAGTTGATTGGGATAAAACTACTGATGATAAAGATTTCATTATGGAGGACTTAAGAAGACAATTGCAAGATGCAAACAGAAAGGCAAAAGATAGTGAGATAAAAGAAGTAAAGGCAGTTGCAGCATTGAGATCAGTGCAGCCTAGAAACCAATATGTTTCTAGGGAAAGGAGGTCTGTAGCTCCAAGGTGTTATTTACGTAATCATGTGGGAAATTTTGTAAGAGATTGTCAATATAGAGGACAATTCTCAAGGCAATTGAATAGAGAAAATGGGTATAATAATGGAAATAATAATAATGCTTATAATAATGGATGGAAATAGTATTTTAGTGGTTGAAATAATAACAATAGAAATAAATATTAAGGTCAGGTTAATGGAAATGGGTGTCCTAATGCATATTGCCAAGGAGCTCAAACGCCAGATTTGCATACAATGCAAGATTGGGTGAAATCAGGAGAAATAACTAAGTATAGTCAGGTAGTTAGTGGCCAGAAGGGAGATCAGAACAAAAGGGCATTAGCAAAAGGAGTGATGGAAATAGAACTAAGAGCGAAGACAGTGATACAAAAACAGTGAAAAAAGATATAAGAAATGAAAGTGAGGGAAAGAAGGGGAAAGAATTAAAAATGCAAAAATAATAGTGAAAAAATCAGGGAGCTAAATGGAACAGTGATAGAAAGAAATGATGTTACTAGAGGGGAAATAAATGAAGTTAAAGATACAATTCCTATGAGCAGTAAATAATTTCATGATAAAGTCACACCCAATCATGCCACACCCTGTGAGCATACTGGCTGAAATCCCTAGGAAAGTCCAATACTACACAGTGCTTGACTTATGTTCTGCCTATTTTTCAATTGTGATCCATGAAGATAGCCAAAACATCTTTGCATTTATGTGGGAAGGGATCCAGGTAACCTGGTGTCATCTCCCACAAGGTTGGTCTGAGTCAGCAGTTTGTTTTGCCAAATTTTGAAACAAGAACTGAAGAAAATTGTGTTTAAAGAAAGCACTGTGGTCCATTTTGGTGATGACATTTTTTAGCAAGCCCAACATCAAAGATTTGTCTCAAAGACAGTACAAGACTCCTATGTGAATTGTATAAAAGGGAGCATAAAGTATCAAAATTGACATTACAATGGTGTTTGCCCAAGGTTGAATATCTCGATTTTATATTGGAAAAGGGAATGAGGCAGATATCCAAGAAAAGAATTAGTGACATTCAAAAACACAGTGTTCCAAAGACCAAATGGTAACTGAGAACAATCTTGGGAGTCACAGGGTTCTGTAGACAATGGATTCCAAGCTATAGTCAGATAACAAAATGTTTAACAGATCTCACAAAAAAACGATATAACAGAACCACTTAGAATGAATGCCAAACATCTATAAGCTTTAGTAAAACTGAAAGAATCAATCTTAACAGCCCCAGCCTTGGGTATCCCTGACTATTAAAAAAGAATTCCATATTTTTGTCCATGAAGCACAAGGGATAGTTTCAGGGATCTTAGTGCAAACCTTAGGGCCCAATTTTAGAGCAGTGGCTTATTATAGTGCACAATTAGATAATTTGACTACAACTATTCTCCCAGATTTACCACTCCATGAAGAACCAATTTATAACTGTGAAGACATAATCTCATTTGTACAGAAAAAAAAGATGGATTTGAAAGATACTCCAATAACAAATTCAGAACTAGTGATTTTTACCAATGATTCCATTTATATGAATGGGGGCAGGAAATTTACAAACAGAGATGGTGTGGTTCAGATCATTGCCCAGTGATATCAGCACTCGAGGAGCTGAACTTGTGGTGCTCATCCAAGCCTGTAAGATAGGGAGAGGCAAGAGAGTAAGCATCTACACCAGTGATTCCCAAAGTGGGCACTACCGCCCCCTGGTGGGGGCGAAAGCAATCCAGGGGGGTGGGGATGGCCACAGATGCATTTATCTTTCCTATTAATTGCTATTAAAATTTTTTAAAAATAATTTCTAGGGGGCTAAGTAATATTTTTTTCTGGAAAGAGGGCGAACAAACCCTGATCTGACATGTTGGCCAGAACAATGGTGGGACTTGGAACTATATAAAATTCAGAATTTATTGTATTTAAAAAGAGCACATGAATATTTAATTGAAGCTATGAAAAATTTCTCAAAATGACCTGATGCTGGGGGGAGGTTTTAGAAACTGTACCAAGAACTTGGGGAACATCCACCAATGTATCTGGATTTGGTAGTTGAGGCAGCAGAAACCATTTTCAGATTTCAAGACCTTAGCAAAAATAATCTCCAGCACATTAGGAGACAATACTAAGGGAATTAATAAGGCTAAGGGAAGCAACCTGCCCATAAAATTATTTCCATTTGCATTGCCCATATTTTTTTCAAATTTTGGAAAATTTGAAACTGGAAGATTTAAGACACACATTAACATACCTATTGTAAGGACAGGGTTGCAAGAGTGGAACTCTTGGAATGTTTGGAGCAGAGATGAGTGACAGAGAAACAGTTGAGCCTCTAACAAAGGTTTGTGGAAAGGAAAGAACCCTGAGGGGAGATCTTGGTTCTGAGATCTCTGAGGGGAGACTCTTGGGTACCTTGAGATCTAGAGAAGGCCACAAAAGGACTTCCTGGAGGCAGTTGGACACCCCAAAACCTGTGTTGTTCCTGAATCAACCTGAGACCATCAAGGAAGAGTTCTAGGACACACCAGGGCTTTCAAGGGCCAACAATACTCCCCCATTCCACCCCAGGCCTTAGGCCAACTGAGAAGACTCACAGGCTCTCTGCCTTACAACAGAAGTCCCCGATACTAATATCATTCTGTATTTAACTTAGGGATAACATATAGGAAAGGGAAGGTAAATTCCAGGTCTCAACTTTTGGCTTGACCAGGGAAGAAGGACCTTGATTGGGATTAGATCAGGGACCCCCTTATTACTACTGCCCTTCCCCCAAATCCTACAATATTAATAATAATAATAACCTTTGGAAAGTAGTCAGATAAAGAAATTCTTGAGAAAGGGATACAGAGGGAACAAGAGGGAGTGGGAAGGGCTGCCAGCTTAGGGCTTGGCTCCAAAACCAAGCCCCCTGCTGTGAAGCTTTGATCTGGCAAGGTGGCCTGACTAAAAGGGGTGGGCTTCTTTAGGCTGCCAAACCTAGGGACCTATCGTCATTATCCCCAAAGAAGAAACCCATAACAGAGCATCATCACTTGCCCATTCTCTATAAATATACCTTCATACAGAGAATATGTCCTCTTAGTAAGGGTGATAGGAGAAAGCAGCCCAGATAGACTCAATCATTCAAGTCTGTCATCCCAGGGACCTCTCAAAATATATCACTTTTACAATATACACAGGTCATAAGAAAAATGCAAATGAAAAGGATGAAATAATCAAAGATCTCAAGCAGCAGCTCAAAGAGGCAAACAGCACAATCAAACAGAAAGAAAAAGATGAAATAAAGAATTTAGCTAAATTATAGGCATATAAACCCAGGAGAGATTTCCAACAGAATAGGCAAAAAAGCAATTCACAGAAATGTTTCTTGTGTGGAAAGATTGAGCACATAGTTTGAAACTATAATTGGAAGGCACAACTAGATTTAAAAAACAATAGGAAAAGATCATGGAACAATAATAACACAAAAAACAATACACAAACACATTCACAGTGCCATGACCACACATGCAAAGGTTCAAGCTCAATTCATGCACCTGATCTCAAAAGAATGCAGAAATACATCCAGTAGGGAGAAAAACTCAAGTTTTCATAAGTAGTCTCAGGGTCAGCTAGGAATACTCTATTATGAAGCCATGTAATAGATCTAGTACAAAAAAGTAATGATGGGAATGGAAATGAGAAAAATGAGGTAGAGGAAAAATGCATTGAAATAGATTAATGGGATGCAAAAACAAAATGCAAAACTATAGAGGAGGTGGAGGAAGAAATCCAGATGGAAAAAGACATAGCAGAAATCAGGTCTAAGATTTTTGGAACACGAAAAATGATACAAAGAGAGAGAAAGGGAATGGAGATATTGTTAAAGATTCTAGAACACAAATAGTAAATCTACTGATAAAAATGATTCAGAAAGCAAACAATGCAAAAGAATAGATGTTAGCAAGAGTGAAATATTTTTCAGCACAACATAAAAATAACATAGTAGAAAGGAAAAATTATACTTTAGCAACTGAAAATACAGGACAAGAGGAAATAGCAAAAACAATAGCAGAAGCAAATGAGGCAAGGATCTTATGGTATTCTAGGGAGTCTAAGATACAAACTGCAACAAACCTGGGGAAAACAGATAAACAAATAGCAAAATGGTACAATGGAGAGGAACTTCAATATCTCCAAACATTCATATAAGGAGACCTCTGGGAGACATTGCCAATTGGGATGATATCCCAAACGGGAATATCAATGACATACTAGTAAAATCAACATTAAACCCTAATTTCAAAGAGTTCCAACCAGTAGCATCTGCAAGGAACATGTTAAACACAGACATTATTCCACTAACCCCAAATCTCTATGCTAGTGCAAGTCCATTGCAAAGTGCAGATGGATTGTAAAATGAATGTTTAAACCCAAAGATGGAAATAGCTGATGAACAATACTGAGTTATGAGGAAAATAGAAATAGAATCACCAATGATCCAAATATACCAACGGAATGAGAATACTGAACTTCAAGTTATGATTAAAGTAGAGGATGAAATTTATCTAGCATTGATTGACACAGGTGCAACACAATCAGTGCTAAAAATATCCCCTGAAGATAGTAAAATAGCACTATCAGTGCAAGTCATGGGTGCAACAGGGAAAACACAAAGAGTACCTGATTTAAAATCAAAGATCATAACTCTATGACCCCTAACAGCAGAACACATGTTCTATTGATCACAGAATGTCCTTTGAATCTCCTTGGGAGGGATTTTTTGTCTAAAATTGGGGCCACAATTCAATGTGATATTTCTGGAAAGATTTTCCTACATCTTCCCAAAGAATCACTAAAATATAGTACTTTCCTTTTCCTGGGGGAAATTGGATGATGCACAAGACCAAAATGTAAGCACAACATTTGAAATTCCAAGTGATATGCCACAAGGGGTTTGGGCTAAATATTCCAGACATAGGGCTTTTAAAATATGCAACACCAGGGGGAAGCTGGGTAGCTCAGTGGATTGAGAGTCAGGCCTAGAGACGGGAGGTCCTAGGTTCAAATCTGGCCTCAGACACTTCCCAGCTGTGTGACCCTGGGCAAGTCACTTGACCCCCATTGCCTACCCTTACCACTCTTCTGCCTTGGAGTCAATACGCAGTATTGACTCCAAGACAGAAGGTAAGGATTTAAAAATTAATAAATAAATGAAATCTGCAATACCAGTAAAAATAGAAGTGAAAGAAGGGATACCACCAAAAATACTCCAGTGTAGATTAAGCAAGGAAGCCATCAAAGGAATCATCCCAAATATCCAAAGCCTCTTAGAGCAAAAAATCCTCATCCCAACAATATCTGAATATAACACATCAATAATGCCAAAATTCCAGGATTTGAGGTCAGTAAACAATTTTGTGGAAAAATCTCATGCAGTCATCTCTAGTCCCAGCAGCATTATTGCAGATATTCTAAATAAATCAAAGTTTTATATCATTGTGGACCTGTATAGTGAATATTTCTCTGTACCCATTGCACAGGAAAGCCAAAAAACTCTTTGCTTTCATGAGGAATGGAACCGAGATAACCTGGCAAAGACAGCCACAGGGATTATGTGACAGTTGAAAAAAGGTAATACTGGGAATGGGGAATTGATAATAAACTGAGGACACACTCACTCCTCCCAAGGGAAGGACAGACAGGGGAATGCAGGCAAACCAAATGGGGATGTGAGTTTCAGGAATGTCAGTTGACTTGTAACTGACAAATTGCCAACCAGGGAAAAACCAAAGTAGTGGGTTCTTATAAGTAATAGGAGACAGGAAGTGCTAACAAAATTGTGTTTAATGGTAATGACTGAGGGAAGTAGGGAGAGGGGTGTTTCTATTCTAAAGAATAGCCTAATAGTTTAACTAAATAGATATCTAACTAAGCTTGTCTCTAACTAACTAAGAGGGGCTAGAGAGCGGTTCTCACAGTACAGGTTCAGAGATGCTCCAAGCTGGTCAGAGATATAACAGGAACAAGTTCAAAGCAGCCAGTTAATCCAAAACAGACTCCAGGGAGGAAGGTAGATTAGCCTGTTGTCCACCAACCTAGGTCACGATGTTTTCCTTGCAAAATCTCCTTTTCAGTGGTGTCCCACACTGGCAGCTCCTTGGGTATATGGCAAAACCTGGACCACACAGCCAACACTCCTCCTTTCCTCCAGCTTGGTCAAACTCCCACTCCTCTCTTCAAAATCTCAGCTTCATTCCATTATGGAACCCTCAGGTCTTAAGATACAGCCTTATAACCTGGGTTATTCTCCCCATTACACAGTGCAACTGCTTTCTGCAAATCCTAAAGCAAGACTTAGAGACAATAGCATTTAAAGAAAGTAAAATCATCCACTATGTTTATGACATTCTTCTCACTTCTCTGTTTGCAAAAATTTGTTTTTGAGACAGTGAGAACCTCTCCCATCTTGTCTAGAACTTTATTCTGTCAAGTGTGTAATGCAATACATGCAAAGGGACACTATGGGACCCAAACTGTGATTGACTCAGTACAATGACTTTGGACTGCACCAGGAATATCCTCATATGCAATAAGAGGCTGTCAGAAGTGCAAAATTTGTATGAAGTTCAAACAGGGAGTGTATAAGAGCAAAGGGTTAGGAGGTCATCCTCTAGCTTATCCTCCATTTGAATGTATACTGAAAGGGAAGAATGGGTTAAGGCAACCTTTTAGAATGTTGGGAAGCTGAATTGTTTGAAAAGAACCATCAAGGCATCATGGGAAGGAGAGAACCTGAACTGAGGACTTTTGATCTGTGATCTGGGAGGGAGAGAACAGATATCTTGCCCAGTGACTGATCAAGAGCTGGCCCAAAGGGTTTCTTGGACAACCATACCCCAAAGCCTGGTGTTCCTGTCAGCTTCTGATATCAACTTAAAGAGAACTGAGGTCTTTTTATCCCTGACGGGTCTACGGACTCTGAGACCCTTGGAGTGGACCCTGAAGACTCCTAAACCATACCTGTCTTACTCTACCTATTTCCAGTATCATAAATTATACATAGAATAAGAACTAGGGGAAGGGAAGATGAATCTCCGGTTTCAGCCATTTTAGCTGGCCAGGGGGAAGGACCTTGTGGGATTTAGAATTTAGGGCTTCCTGATTACCTCCATCCGCTCCCTATCTTCAATTACCTTGATCTACTTTAATAAATCAGTTCGCAGTCAGATAAAAGGAGATTTATTTCAGGGGACACAGAGAGGGACAAAGGGTCTGAGGGTTAGCTGCTTAGGTCAGACTGCATTTTTGAGCAGGACCCCCTGTGATGCCATTTTTACCCAGGGGGAAACTTTTGCCTGAAGAGGGTCTGGGCTTACCCCACCTGGGATACTACCAAATTACCAACTAGAAAAGCCTTTCCTCAAGCTATCTGTGCTGGCTCATTCTCTGATTAACCATCTTTACAGATAATTTCCCTCCTTGTCCCAGTAAGGACAAGGATATATATAGAGAGAGGAACTAAGAGACATTCACGCACAAATCTGTCTTCCCTTTACCATCAAAATACTCCCAGGAATATATAATTTATTACAATACAGATCAATTTTATAAACATGCCAAGAGACAAAAGGTTTAGGTATTGCCTAGTTATCACTGACAGAGTAACTAGATGGCCAGAAGTTCTTCTCATCATATTTGTTCCTGTGGTATCCTGTTTCCTGTTGGCTGAGTGATATATCTACAGAGCTTCTTGAACCATCTAAGACATGTCCATGAGAACCTCTCCCTGTGCCCTGTCCTGTTTAGCTTCTAAATTCAATACCTCTGTTACCATCCAGGGTAGGGTTTGGGTTAGAGGAGTTTATTTATATTAGGGACTTTAGGTAGACAGGTAAAAGACTAGTATAGCTCAATTTCTCTGAAGACATTCCATGAGGGAACAACTGTAGATCTGTGGGGGAGGATTAGTTAGTTAATATTAGATAAGGTTATCCAAATTACCTTTTCTACTTTCCCTTGCTTTAATAAACCAAACTATCCCTGTGTTTGTTACCTCTGCCTGGATTGTATTTCTTAGCCTGTCATCTATACCCTGTTGGCTTCTGTTACTGGTCCTGAGTAACCATTTAGACCTATTCCCTGAACCTACCAATATCCCACTCATCCCACCCTGGTGTTTCTGTTACTTATTTCAATATAAGAAGTGGACAGATGGAAAACAGGAACTGATGTAAGGTAAACTGCAGTGTTAGCAGAAAAACAAACATTAATTTCCCATATTTTAGGAACATCCAACATACACATAACTTGCAAGGTCAGAAGAGGACCATCAGTCAAAAAGTGAAGTGGAAGCCGAACCCAAAGATGTAAGCATTGCATTCAACACCACACACAAAAGACACAAACACAACGACTCATTTTTTACCTCATGTAGATAAACAAGAGTCTATATTTGTAATAATGAAAAAATATGTAAATAAACAGATGCGTAAGGTCTTAGATGGAAAAAAATGAGTTTTCTATTTGACTAACATCAAGGTGTAGGGAATTTCATCACTGTATATTTTGCACATACTTATTTGTACACATTATAAATATCTGTAACATAAGTTTGGCAATTGTAGCCAGATATTTGTGAATATTGTAGCATAGTGTGTAGGTGATGTATATAGAAAATGAATGGGTAGTTAAGAAAAGTTAACATATCTTGTAAATGTTATAGGAAAATTGAGGAAAAGCAGAACTGTTGCAAAGCAGAGAAAGGGAGGATTCCAGAACTCTGGGGAGTGAGTTTTTCCTGTGAACAGTTGATCTCTCTGGAGTGAGTCAGTGTGGACTTTTCCTGTGAAAAGTTATCTCCCTGGAAGAGGTTCAGTGTGTGTCTGAACTCCTGAGGTGGACTGAGTGGGTTTGACCTTTTCTCCCTTTCCTTATGGATGTCCATCTGGTTCCTATTTGTGTTTCCTGATACACCTGATCTAGTGAAACTTACTAAACTGCTGAAGCCAACTGCCAGGGAGAACCTCTCCCTTTTGAGCCCTTGATCCTGCTTACCTTCCAGTCTTTTCCTATTCGTTACCATCTGGGGGCGGATTTGGTTAGTGAGGCATTTGTAGGAGCTGGGATCTTTAGGTAGAGAGTGTATAGTTAGAGAAGATACAACCTGGTGAAGACAACTACTAAGTTTTGGTGGGAGGTTTAGTTACATCAGTTAGTCAGATTGTCCCAATCCCCTTCCCTTCCTGTCCTTACTTTTATAAACCTTGATTTACATTATTTTGGGTATCCTGTTAGTTCTCTGGTTGGCCTTCCCAAATGTTTGTACTTCTGATAACTGGCCCTAACAACTCTCAAAAAGCTATACCACCAAGGAACCAATTTAACTAATTTTTATTTAAGTTGGCAGAGCCAGGCAGATCAAACCTAGAAAGGTTTGGGCTAGGCCCAAAACATCTTTTACTGAGAGCTGAGTTGAGGTAGGTTGGCAGTTAAGTAGCTGTAAGAATTCTGCTGAATCTGTCAGTCAAAAGTCAGTAGGCAGAAGGTTCCATCTAGCTAGCTGCTAGGCATGGAGGTGTCCAAAGTCCTGAAGTGACATCTCTAAGGTTGATTAACACCTGAGTTATTTAAAGAGCATTTAAAGGGATTGTTATTTAAAGGGACATTAAAAGGGACACTACTGGTACATGTACTGAGGAAAAAAAATTTCCCCTTTTTTCTGTCAAAGAGACTGCAAATTTTTCACAGCCTATTTTAAATTACATATTATTCCTGCACAATTCTTGCATGGTGCACACACAATAATGATGATGTTTTATAATCTTTTCATGTATATTCCCTACTGGTTACTCACAGAGTTTCCTGACATGTTATATACTGTTAAGCTTTGATTTTAAAAAAAAATTGATTAGAGAGTTAACTGTACATAGAATCTCTTCTTATTTGCCTCTTGCCTGTATGGGTTTGATGATTGTGTATGTGTATAGATAACTATATCTGGGAACTGTGTAAAGTTAGAGCTGGTGTCAAATGGATGGTTACACCAGTTAGTCAGATTGTCCCAATCCCCTTTCCCTTCTTGTCCTTACTTTAATAAGCCCTGTTTTACATCATTATGGATATTCTGCCAATATCTCGTTAGCCTTCCAAAGTCTGTGTACTTCTGATATTGGCCCTAACAATTAGTTAAATCTATATCACAAACTACCTTTTTCCTGAGAATTGTAGAGCTGTTGGTTCAAAGGAAGTAATAGGTCCTACTGGAAAACCTCAAAGAGTATCAAAATTACTACATAAAGTGACTACTCTAGGTCCATTGCATGTGGAGTATGCATTCCTTTGTATACTAGAAAGCCCAATGAATCTCTCATGTAGAGATTTATTGTGTAAACTGAGGGCCACAATCCACTGTACTGATAGTGGTGATATTTCTTTACATCCACCAGAAGAATCTCTGAAATTATTTCCATAGCTTTTCTTAGATTCAGTAAGTTCAGAGGGTGACTTTCAGTTCATCCAATACCTGAGGTGAGGTTCAGTTCATCCAATACCTGAGGATATTCTCTAAGGATCTTTGGTCAAAGTCTTCCACAGATGTGGGTTTACTGAAATCAGCTACTCCAATCAGGATGAGGACTAAGGAAGCACCAGTTCCTTGTGTACACCTTGACTAAAGAAGCAACTGAGGGAATAAGACCAATTATAGAATTCCTAATCCAACAAAGGATAGTTATACCTTGCTTATCACAATTTAATAGACCAATTCTTCCAATTAAAAAGCCAAAATTGGATGAGAATGGCAAACCTGTATATCGTTTTGTTCAGGATTTAAGAGCTGTTGATAATTATGTAATCAAAACTCATCCAGTTGTACTAAGCCCAGCTGCTATAATTTCTTCCATTCCAAGTCAGGCAAGATACTTCATTGTGGTTGATTTATGCTCAGCTTTTTTTCAATTCCCATTCATGAGGATTCTCCAAAGAGCTTTGCTTTTACCTGGGAAAAGACAAAGATGACCTGGACTCATCTACGTCAAGGTTATACAGACTCACCTAGCCAATTTTCACAAATTCTAAATAGAGATCTGAAAACTATAAAATTCAAAGAAAGTAAATTGGTGCATTTTATGGATGATATTCTTCTTGCATCCTTAAGGTTAGCATTAAGGTTAGAAGTAAATATCATAATTCATAAGTTTTTAGATTAGTTAGTGATAGGATTTAAAATGTATTAGTAAAAACAGTTTTTCTTTGAGGAAGTTATATGTGACAGCTATAAAGGCAGGCTGCGGGGAAAGAAAACTTTTAGAATGCTGCAAGCTGGCTGAGTGACACGAATTGTTGGCTGAAGGAAGCAAGGAATCGTGGGAGAAAGAATACTGAAAGGAGGGACTTTTTAGTTAGGGAGTTCGAGGAGAGAGAAATGGAGTAACTCACTCAGTAACTGATTTGGGAGCCAAAACCAAAGGGTTGCTCCTGTCAACATCTATTACCATCCATGGGAGATTGAGATCTTCTGATTTTGAGGGGCCTATCACTCTGAACCCCAAAGACTCAACCCATACCTTGTTTTACAAAGGACCCTATATTAATTACAATAGCATAGATCATAGGTATAAGATTTAAGGGGAAGAGAAGGTAAATATCTGGGTTCAGCCAGATTTGGCTTCCCAAGTAGAAGGACTTTGTGGGCTTAGACCCTTTAGGGTTTCCTTTGATTACCTCTGTTCTCCCCCTTCTTCAGCTATCTTGATTTCCCTTTATTAAATAATTTGCAGTCAGATTAAAGGAGAAGTCATTTCATGGGGCAAAGAGGGGGAAGGGGTCTTTGAGTTAGCTGCTCAGTTAGGATTCCATTTAGTGAAAGACCTACAGTGCCAATGTTAGGGTTCAAAATGGGTGGCCTCCAGAGGAACACACGAGACAATGCAATCAAAGCAGGAGAAAGCTTTATTGCCAGGGCGCGTGTTGGGGGAACTCAGCAAAGAGGGTCCCAAAGGGTGCATTCAGGAGAGGGAATATATATGTTTATAGGATATAGGTGCCTTTGTTTTAGGGTTAGCTAATAGCTAGACAGAAGGAGTAGGGATACTTCCAGGTGCCACAGGATATGATTCTTAATCTTCAAGGCTGTTTCGTCTAGGAGTTATGGCCCTGGGGCTTTCAGCCAGGAGTTGTCCCTGGGACTGTGAGTCAGAGAGATAACTGCTCTGCTTGAGCCGGGCATGACGTTAACCCAAAACCCCCTGCTTAATTGCCAAGTTTAGCTTTTTGGCTATAATATTCTTATAAGCTATAATATTTCTATAAGCTTTTTTGGCTATAAAACCAACATTGGCCAAAGGGGAAACTTCTGTCTGGAGAACCTTCCCACTCGTCATCAGTGATGGCTACTGTGTCTGATCAGCCATTATTTCAGAGAAATCCCCTCAATTTGTCCTAGTAATCATGGTACATGGAGAGTAGAGATGACAGACACTCACATCTTGGTCTGTCACTCCTTGCCACCATAACTCTCTCAAACATAGCCATTATTATAGTTGGGCAAGCCAGTCTATGTACCTAACCTAAAATTTTTTAAAGAAATATATATTTTGAGGAAAAGCTTTTGTGGGAACCAGGAAGTAGCCATCTTTACTACAGCAAGCCAATTCGACACCAAATCTACCCAACAACAGCATCAACCAATAGGAAGCTGCTTGCTCCTAAGGGAAGGGTTGCTTCTTAAAGGCACAGTAATAAAAGCCATATTACAAAGGTTTTGCCTATGAAAAGCACTTTAGGCAGAACCCTATTCATTACCATGAGTGTTAGTGCCTTGATGTATAACTTGTGGTACATGCTGTACAATCTATAGGTTATGGTGATCCCTGAATATGTACTACACTTTATAATGCTGTATGATAGCTACAATTGGCTAAAATTAGAATTGGGGCTTTTGTGCTCATACAAACCAACAACCTTTGCAGTGATCATATCTTTCCTGCAATTTTACTAGGAACTAAAAAGATTAATCCAAAAGATATTAAGAAACAAAATAAATGGGGATAACGGCAATATACTTATTCTGGTACTAAAAAAGGAGATTGAACAACTAAAGGAAATCAATGGACAGCTCAAAGAAAAGAAGGATAACAAGCAAGGGAACACAATGAAGATGGCTACACAAACAAATTATAATGACAAAGACACAAAACAATAAAACACAAAATGGGCTGAGACATCTGTGCCAATCCTGCCAATAAGAGCTCACACTATGTTAAAAGGGGATTCTGGGATATTTCATTTAAAACTTCAACAACACTTAACATCTGGGAACCTGGACAGTCTAAAAAGAGACACATGCTTAAATTCTATCTTGAGCCATTTAAGTCCATAAAAGAATTCAAATGGGTCATATGTCTTTATGATTCCACCTTTGAAGAAATTGAGATTCTTACAGAGAACTTTTTACCCCATCAGAAAAGCACAATTTATAGAAGAAACCTGTAGAAGCCCAAATTTAACATCATGGCCTCAGAATTTATTCTGATTTGGAACTTTCTAACCATTAGAACTTAGCATATTTCAGAATATGTAGGAAAGATCTCATAGAGGAGATGAAAACCTTTGCAAAATTGCCTGATTCTTGGGGAAAATTTGAGAAATTGAGGCAGGAGATAGGGGAACATCCATCCCTATTCCTTGATAGACTGGTAGAAGCTGGGGAGACAATTTTGTGGTTCCAGAATTTAAATGAAGACAACTTGCAGCACATAAGGAGGAAGTTTATTACGGGAAGCAGTTTGCCCATCAAAACTTACTTTAAATTACATTGTCCAGGATGGGAGTCACTAAACCTAGATGATTTCAGTAAAACAGCTTCCTATATCTATTCTAGTGACAAAGAACAAAAGGAGAATTCTAAAGGGAAATATGACATAATCAAAGAACTTAAGCAATAATTATAGGAGGCCAAGTCAACAATAAAAAAAGAGATAGATAAGATTAAAAAATCTGGCAACCTTATAGGCATACAAACCTTAAAATCAATACCAGCAAAACAGACTGGCAAATAACATCAGGAAGTGTTTTTTGTGCAGTAGGCCTGGACACATAGTGAGATTCTGTCATTTCAAAGCCTAATTGGACCTGAGGAACAACAAGTATTACAATAACATTTAAACAAATTCAATATACAATGGGTTATGGAATAAGAGGTAAAATGTTGCTAGGAGGGATAATGGTTATAGGAGAAGGAATGAGGGGGATAGATGAGGTAAGGAAATGAAGCAGGTGGTATATAGGAGGGTACTGCTCAAACAGGCTAGTCACTGAGGCTTGAGACAGAGAGTACTGGGAGGAAATAGGCTGGGTTCTTCAGGCAGGGAAGGTATCTCTAAGATACAATAGGAATTGAGCCAGTCAGAAATGTTTTAGATCTAGCTGGATGATTTTCTCTTGTTAATTTCTAAGAACCCTTGATCAAGGAATCAAAGGCTCCTCCCTGCCACTGAAATTGAGATTGCAGGAAGTTTCTGCTGGGTACTTTCTGCCCAAGATGGATGCCTAGATTTTCCCCAAGAAATAAAAGGAAAGTAATTTCTTCCCTCTTCACCCTTTGCCTTAATATTCAATACAATGATCCACCAGAGGCTTTTGTGAAGGTAACAAAGGGGATTTATTGATGTTAGAGGTAGGCTAAGGGAAAGAGGGTTTCAGGGTTTGTAGCTGCTGCCAGGGAGAAAGCTGGTGCTGGTGGAAGGGTCACAGAGAAGGAGGGTCAGACTGAGAGAGGCCGGCTCTCCAAGTCAGGGAGGTTTCACTCCCTGAAGCAAAGGTATTATCAGATCACTAAATAAGGGGGTGGTTTGATTTAGGATGTCCTACTTGCCTACAGAAGCTAAAACCACGATGTCCAACCACCAAAACCACCCTTCTTCCCAGGGCCCAGAGGGGAAATTCAGGGAAATAGTAGGGATATAAATGGAGAGATCAGGGAGAGGTCCAGAGAAATCAGGCTAAGTCCAAATATCACAAAGACAAACGGCACAGGCAAAGGCAGAAGCCAAAAGCCAAAAGCCCCAAAGCCAACAGGCAAAAGGCCCCTCAGTTGGAACCTCAGGACTATTTATAGAATCAGACTCCAATTGTTTTTCTGTGAACATTCTAAAACTTCTAACTGCCAGAGCTGCTACAGTTGATTTGCAAAAGCAAAAAGTTTCTGCTGCAACTCTGCATTACAAATGACATATACAATAAGGTAATTAAATGTTGTGACCATAATTGCAAGTGCTCAAATCACGCCCCAATCTCAAAATTATGCAGGATTACATTGTCTATGGTAAAAAGCCAAAGTATTCGCAAGTATTCTCTAATTCAGGGGGAAATTCCAACTTATGAAGCCAGGAGACAACTTTGGCACATAAGAGTAAAGACAAGGGGTACAAAAATAGGAATAGAAAATAAAACCAAGGAGTGGAGGTTTTGAGCATAGAATTTATGGGATAAAGGATTAGGATGGAAAGAAAGAGGGAGAGAATAAAGATGTACTAAAAAAGATTTTAAAATAGACATATCAAATGTAAAAGTGAACAGTAATGGAGAAACTACAAAATGTAAAGTAGCAGCAAGATCAGACACAAAGTTATTAAAATCCTCAGCACATACTAACAAGAATGTTTCAGAGATGTAAAACCATAACATAACAACAGAAACTATACAACAGCAACAAACATTTACAACACCAAAAACCAGGAATAGATGAAAGAAATTTACTAGGGTGTTAGGAGCAGTTTGAAACACAAACTGCAAATGAAAAGGAAGACAGTAAAAAACAATTTGCAAAATGGGCCAGTGGGAAGGAAGAAGCAACATCTTTAAGTATTCAAACAAGCAGACCTCCAGGAGAATGGGTACATGGGGATATTATAATAAAACTGAATTTCCTTGACATAATAGCAAATTTAAAACTCAATCCTGAAATCAAAGAATTATATATAATTTTATAAAGAGGATCTATAGGAATAATTGCAAGAGAATGTATTATAAGCAAATTCATCCCATTCCCATTCAGGGTTATAATTTTTAGCTGTGTATTTCCTAACATTTTGGTATTCTCTCCTAGTTCTATCCCTTCTTATGACGGTATTTCCTTCAAAACAGTGGTTTGTTTTAAATCAATAACCCTTGTCCCCTCCCTTGATTTACTTCCCTTTCCACCCCCTCCCTTTTTATTCCCCTTTTATTATTTTTAAAGCCTAATGAATTCCCTCCCCCACATTCTCCTCCCTTTAAGAACTCTTTCCCCCGTTGCCCCCCTTGGTTTGTCCCTTCTGACTTTATCCATAGGGTTAGATAGAATCTGATATCCTAGTGGATCTAGCTACTCTTCCCCCTCAGGATTAATTCCACTGAGAATAAGGTTTAAGTATTTCCTTTTATGCTTTCTTCCTCTCCTTCTTATAATAGTATACCTCCCCTCCTCTTCCCATGCCCTCTTTGTGTGGTATAGATTATCCTATTTTTCTTATTCCTTCAAGTTACTCTTTGTGCTATCTTCTATTCCCCCCCACTTTTCCCCACATATCATCTTAGACCATTTAGTACTCCAACTTCTCCTTATCATGAATCCTTCTAATCACTATAATAGTGAGTACAATTTTTTAGAATTACACATAATATTTCTCCATATAGAAATACAAATAATTTGATCTTACTGAAGCCTTTGAAGATGGCAATTTAAAGGTCAGAGTTTTCTTTCTTTCCCCTCTGTTTCTTATTTACCTTTTTCATGTTTCTCTTGGGTTTTGTGGTTGGATATCAAACTTTCCATTTAGTCCTGGTCTTTTCTGTGCACATGCTTGGGAATCTACTATCTTGTTGAATGCCCATACTTTCCCCTGGAAGTATATAGTCAGTTTTGATGAGTTGTAGACCCATCCTTGGTTGTAGACCCAATTCTCTTGCCTTTCTGAATATCACATTCCAAGCCTTGTGGTCTTGTAGTGTGGAGGCTGCCAGATCCTGTGTAATCCTGATTGGTGTTCCTTGATATCTGAATTGTCTCTTTCTGACTTCTTGTAATAATGAATGTTTTGCATGAAATTTGTGTTTGTATTTCTATTTTGATGTTTTGTTGTTAATTTTGCTTTTGCATATGCTCAATTTGTACTTAGAACTTTTTAATTGTTCATTGTATAATTTTCCTTTTTTTCTTTCCTTGATTAAATCCCTAGAGAAAGGTAGTATTAGATAGAATAAGATAGATGAGTGTAGGTTGTTTGTTATCTTGGGTAAGAATCTTAGTTCAGGGGAAATATAAGTTTGTTAGTGTACAAATACCAAAATATTGTTTACAATTATACTTTGGCTTTGGGCAAAGGGGGGAACTGTTATAGGGAAATCAGGGAAAGCAAGAAGTACCAAGGCAGAGGCAGAGAGAGAATTCCAGAACACTGGTGACATGGACTGATCTGGGACATTTGCTCTCTGGAGGTACTGGACTGGCTCTCTGGAAGACCTTGTCTGTGTGGACTTATCCTTCAAGTCTTTTACCTGCAGGTAGTGGTTGAGTTTTGTTTAAATTGCACAGGTGGACTGTGTTAGTAAAATCCTTACTCCCATTCCTTTTGTATTTATACCTGTTATTGCTATGATTCAACTGGATTCCTGCCAGACCCAGAGGACAACTGTTGTGAGATATCTCCCTGCTGACCCAGTGGACCTGTATACCTTCTGGCTTTTCCTTACTCTGAATTACTAGCAAAAAGGAGTGTGATTCTGGTTAGGATATAGTACAGGTAGCTGGGGATCTGGAGGTAGAGATAAGCATAGTGTAAGGATGAAGGGTAAGGGAAAAGAATTGGGAGGGGGACAGAATGTTGCACAAGAGGAACATGAGAAAAGAATGGCAGTTCTTGGAAGGATTCCTGAGGAACCAAGTCTTTGTTTTGGGGAGTTCAAAGAGGGTGAAAGTGGCAAGTGAGCTCTGAGCAAACCGTAGGTGAACCCATCTATTTCCCCGACTGGAGTTGGATCCTGATACCCTATTCTCTGCCAGGAAGACATATTTCCATGAACAAGACTAAATCATCCTGTCCATTGGGGATTCTGGACTCTATCTAGGAGCAGATCCTCCAAACCACTCATCCTATCCCTTACCCTACAAAAAGATCCTATTCAACAGAATTATAACTATAACTTATAGACTTGAAATAGAGATAGAGGGAAGAGAAGGAGAAGTTTGGGGTAAGATACTGAATTGGTTCCCCAAAGTTATGGACTTTGGGTTAGAAATTTAGGGAGACCTAATTCCTCTGACCACTACCTTTATCAATTACGCTGTTATTCTTAATAAAACATTTTAGCATTCAGATAGTGTTCCAGAACTATTGGAGACAAGAGGGGAAGGGGTCTCACAGTTTTGCCTGGCTGAATCCATCTTTGAGCCAGACCCCTGTTGTGCTGATGACCAGTCTGGAGGGAGGCTTGGGTGAACGCTGATTCTGGGCAAGATTGAATTGGGTCATCTCAGACCTCATATTGTGTGGAAGTCTTCCCTCTAACCTTGGAGGGCTGGCACACCTTTCCTGGGCATTGTAACTATGGAAGACAAGGGACAGAATCTTAGGGGAAGAGAATGTTTGCAAAAGAGGAGCATGAGATAAGAATGGCAGTTGAAGGACAGAGGAGGATTCTGGGAAGTTTTTTCCAAAGCACCAGGTCTTCAGTTTCGGGAGCAGAGACAGAAAACAAGCTCTGAGCAAACCAAGGGTGATCCTGAGAATTTCCTTATCTGAAATCAAGGTCCTGGCACCCTATTCATTGTCTGTGGACAGATTTTGGGGGGGATTTCTGGACTCCGACTGGGAGCAGATCCCTAAACCCTATTTCCAGTCCTTGCCTTACAGAGAGACCCTAATCAATTTCAACTATATATATATATATAGATAGATAGATAGATAGATAGATAGATAGATAGATAGATAGATATAGATATAGATAGATATAGATATAGTATTAGAGGTTTGGGAAGGAGATGCTTGGGTGGAGACTGATTCTTCACCCAAGTAAAGGACTTTGGATTAAAGATTAGGGCAACCTACTTTCTCTGACCTCCCTTATCTATCACCCTTACCAATATCTCTTACCAATCACCCCTACCAATCATCCAGCTACTCTTATTAAACACCTTTGAAAGTCAGATAGCATTACAAGTTTATTGAGGGACAAGAAGAGGAGATATCACAGCTTTGCCTGGCAGAATCTATCTTTGAGCCAGACCCTCCCCCTAGTATCTATGATTAGATTAAGGGGAGGTTTATGTGAACCCTGGTACTGTCCAACTCTGAACAGGGGCACCCCATACCTCTTCCTATGTGGAAGCCTTTCCTCCAACCTGTGAAGGCCAGCATGACTGACCCAGACACCCACCAACTAAGGGAAACCCCCTCCTAATGTCCCCTAGTCTTAGTGGCTCCAAAAGAGTTGGAAGAGAGAGTTACCACACTGACCTATCTCTCTTCCTCACCTGTTCTCTTGCCATCTGAGTCATTAATACAACATATACCATTTGGGTGAAACCCACTTCAAGCTACCCTAGTATTAACAGCTCTACAAGAGAGGGGAGAGAGTTATTACACTGATCCATCTCTCTTTCTCACCTAATCCCTCCCCATTTGGGCCACTAATACAATAGTAACATTTTTTTGAATCCTATTGGACTTTGGTGGGAAGGATTAGTTTTAACACCCAGTTAGATCATCCCACTCCCCTTTTCTTTACCTGTCCTAGCTTTATAATAAAACCCCATTTTAGAACATAGTGATAACTTGTCAGTTTCTCCATGGAATTCTTTCCAAACCTAAAGGACTTCTGATAACTGTCCCAAAGGACAATTTCATCTAATACCTAGAAAAACCACCTTAAACCCTACCTATTATATTTACATTTTTTTTATTTCAGAACTCCTCTTGTACCTCTTTCCTTTTGTGAGAATGGAGGCAAGGGATGGAATTCTTGGAGGGGGTATTGAATCTTGGAAAAAGAGTAGGAGACCAGGTGACAGTTGGAAGAGCAGGGACTTCTGGGAAGGATTTTCCAGAGAAGTGGTTTTTGGTGGAAGAGCTCAGGGAGGGTAGATGGAGAAAACATGCTCTGAGCAACATGTTAGAGGGATTTTTTAGCTTAGCAGAGAGTAGGATTTATTGACAGGGAGGCAGGTTCCAGAACTCTGGAAGAACTGCAAAGTGTCAGATTCTCACTGATTCCCTACATGGAGAGAGCTGTATTTCCCTTGTAGTGGTTCCTGATTTAACCTCATACCATCTACAATCAAGAGACCCTTTGAAGGAGTAAGGTTGAGTTTTGAGGTTTAAGCTTAGTGGTGGGCACTGGGTTGAAAATCCTCACTGACTCTCCTAAATTGGATTTACCAACTGATCAGCAAGACTTCAGTGGAAGCAGCTACAGAAGATCATCTTGGATTCATATGTGAGAAACTCCATCCTACACAGCTTGACCTGCTCACCATCAAGTCTCTGGATTGATTAGAGTTAATGCAGTTGTTAGTTTGTAGCTGGTTATTGTAGCTTTCTCCCTCCTGGACTTTTGGGAGGAGACACTAGTAATTATGTTTAATCTACCCATTACCTTCCATTCCTGACTCAGTGTTTATTAAATCTCTAAAATATATTGTACTCTCTTTGTAAGTTCTTTTCCCAAATACCCCAATTAATACCATAAGGACCCATTGTGTTTAAAACCAGCAGATACCTGTTTCCCACCATTACTAGCACCTATACCCAATCCTGTACTGTAAAGTGGGACAGACATCTTGAAAGAACCATGGAATGTTGAGAGTCCAAGATACTGTTATTCACGTTTCAATTTTGATTGTTTCAAATGAATAATAGGCATAACTATACAAACAGTTATTGCTCATATACTAGTACTGGGATTGTGTTCTTATGTATTGTATAAAGTAAGATGGCTGCTTTATTGTATTGTTACTGTGCTCAGAATTGTTATAAGATGGCTTACAAAGAATTCAGTTAAAACAAATGTTACTGATTATGCAGGCAAAGATTGATACCATGGAATTATGTTTCACAGTGGATAGATACCAAATGGTCCAAATGAGTTTAATTGTTTGTTTTCATTGAAAATGAAGGAAATAAAGATAGAATGAAGAGCAAAGTGACAAAACAAATAAATTAGAGAAGGAAACATCCCAAATCAATAGCAATGAAACAGTTATTGATCTTTTTCCACTAAGGGACATCCCATATGTTTTGGTGGATGGAGTTGTGCACTTAAAGTCATACAAAAAAATCTCTACAGGTGAAATAGAGGCAATAAAGAGAAAAACTTCATGGTTCTTTGACAAACCTGTAAAGGTGATCAAAGAACTAAAATGGGCAGTAAAGATAAATGACACAGATTATGTGGACTTCTATTTGCTTTTAGAAGAACTTTTCATGAAAAGGGAATGAAATGAATTCATAAAGGATACTAGAACTAGCCCAGGTCTAACACCATGGCCTGAGGACTATGAGGAAGTGGATATTAATTCAGTTGGAAATTATAGGATGTTGAAACAATCCATAAAATTGATGATAGAAGTTATGGAGAGACATCCCTGTAGGTCAAATGCATGGGGAAAATTTGAAAAGGTAAAACAAGGTCCAGAAGAAATGCTGGCTGGATTTTTTGATAGGATTATAGATGCAGCTGGAACACACCTTGGGATAGATGTAATGGCAGAGGAAACAACTTAAAATGTCAGAAGGATTTTTGTAAATAATGCAATACTAGCAGTGAGGAAGATCTTTAAGGAGTATTGCTTAGATTGGGAGTTAATGTCATTATAGGAGTTAAAACACAAAGTTACCTATATCCATGCAGTTGATAAAGAGAAATAGTAGATGATAAGGATTCTATTATAGAAAATCTTAAGAAACACTTGAGGTAGGCTAACAACAGGACAAAGGACAGTGAGATTAAGGAGGTGAAGGCAATAGTGGCTCTAAGATTTGTAAAGCCGAGAGAACAGCATTATATTCCTAGGTATAGAAGATCAGGTCCCCAAAGGTGCTTTTTTGCAATAGGATAGGTCACTTTGTTAGAGAATGCAGATATAGAAGTCAATTTAATAGGAAATTGAATAGAAATAATAACAGATACAATAATAATAATGAGTATAGAAGCAACTGGAATTATTGGAATAATAACAACGGTAATAGGCAAAATAATAAAATATGTCAGAATGCCTGTTTTCAGGGAGCACAAGCCCCAGATCTCCATACTGTGCAGGACTGGGTAAGATCAGGTGGTAGGCCAAAGTATAGTCAAGTAATCAGTGAGCAGATCCCTGAACTCTTCTTTTCTTGAAATTTGCCTTACAGTGACCATTATCTAATATAAACAAACTGATTAGGAATACAGGCATAGGCTTAGTGGGAAGGGCAGGTGAAGCTTTGTTTTGAGACAGAATTGGTCTCCACAAGCTGAAGGATATGGAAGGGGCTAGATGTTAGGATATCCTGCACCCACTGATCATTACCATTTTCCTTCACCCTCATCCTTTACCTTGCTATCTTCAATAAACACTAGAAAAGTCAGATCACATTTAGGTTTATGTGAGAGACAGTTTTAAGGGAAGGAGTGATGCAGCTTAATTAGGCAGATATCTGTCTTTGAGCCTGACTTCCTGGGGTGCAAAAGGGAGAGGCTTATGTGAGCCCCAGTTCATAACAACAAAGAGTCAAGTCTCCACATATCCCACTTTGTGTGGAAGCCTTCCCTCTAACCCTTGAAGGGTGGCATGCCTTTCCTTGGGTCCCCCATTTTCTAAGGGGACCCCATCATAGTCTCACAGTATTAATGGCTGACAGTGAATGAGGAGGGGATTGCTACACAGATTCCACCTTAGTCCTTTAGCCTTATACTCCTCCTCATTAGTGTTATAGGGATTTAGCTTAACAGAGAGTAGGACTGATTAACAGGGAACAGGTTCCAAAACTCTGTGTGGGTGACTGAGAAAAAGTCAGTTGGACTCCTGGAAATCTCTTGGATAGAGAGCTGCTTTTTCTTCTGTGTGGATGTTGTTGAAATGAAACCCATCTACAATCAAGAGACCTTTTAGCTGGTGTTGGCTTGAGTCTGGTGATACAGTTACGGGTGGACCTGTATTGTAAAAATCTAGCTATACTTCTTCCTGATTTACCAAGGAATAGTGAAACATTACATGAGTGTGTTGAAGTAGTAGATCTAGTGGATGTGACTAGGATGGATTTAAAAGACACTCCATTTGAAAATTCAGACTTTTATTATTCACTGATGGTTCTTTGTATTTGTGGCATGGAATCAGATGTTCTGGAGCTGCAGTTGTTACAGATTTTGAGACACTGTGGTATGGCTCATTACTGAGTAATCTTAGTGCTCAAGATGTAGAATTGGTGGCATTGAAGCAAGCCTGTCTTCTAACTGAGGGTAAAAGTGTTAATATTAATATGGACTCTCAGTATGCATACTCTGTGTGTCATGCAACAGTAAATATCTGGAAACAATGAGGTTTTATTGCTGCATCAGGAAAACCAATTGCACATGCAGGAATAATAACTGAGTTGTTGAATGCTATCCAAAAGCCTAAAGAGCTAGTGGTAATCCATTGCAGAAGTCATACTTGTGGTAGGGATTCAGTCTCTAAAGGTAATCACAGAGCTGATATCACTGCAAAGTATTCTGCCCAGAATGCTGCAATTTATATAATGAATTTGTCAACCATTGAGTCAGATGATTTGGAAAAAGTTTAGATTCAGAAATCCAGAAGTGGAAAGATAAATTTGTAGCAAGGAAAGAATATGGGATATGGATTACTGATACTGGAAGACCATTGTAACCAAAAGACTTGAATATCTATTTGTGTCAAGCCATCCACCCAAAAGGTTATTTTGGTACAAAGCAGTAGTAGATTTCATCAAAAGGCAATGGAGGGTTCCAGGTTAAGATGGCGGCTCAGTGTAATCAAACCAGAGAGGGAAGAGTAGCTATACTATCCATTGGGAAATAAAACTCTTATCTAACCCTTCTGAGAAAGTTAGAAGGGATAAACCAAGGGGAGCAGGGGAGTGGGGAGGACAAAAAAAGGGAGGGGATAAGGGGGAGGGAATTCATAAGGCCTTTAAAAACAAAAGAGGAATAGAAGGACCTTTCCTAAAAATAATAAAAAGTTAATCAAGGGAGGGGATAAGGGATAGGGTCTTAATAGCAAACCACTGGTTTTAAAGGAAATAGTTTAAGGAGAAGGGGTAGGAATGGGGGAGGATTTGAAAATGTCAGCAAATGCACAACTGATGATTATAACTCTGAATGTGAATGGGATGAACTCGCTCATAAAACGGAAGCAAATAGCAGAGTGGATTAGAAACCAAAATCCCACCATATGTTGTCTACAAGAAACACATATGAGGCGGGTGGACATACACAAGTTTAAGGTTCAGGGTTT
>NC_058132.1:569748618-569800998 GCF_016433145.1 Gracilinanus agilis | reverse complement strand
AAAATAAGGGAGGGGGTAGAAAGGGAAGTTAATCAAGGGAGGGGACAAGAGATAGCAGCTCAATAGCAAACCACTGGTTTAAAAGGAAAAAAAAGTATAAGGAAAAAGGGGGTACGAACGGGGGAGGATTTGAAAATGTCAGCAAATGCACAACTGATGATTATAACTCTGAATGTGAATGGGATGAACTCGCTCATAAAACGGAAGCAAATAGCAGAGTGGATTAGAAACCAAAATCCCACCATATGTTGTCTACAAGAAAATCATATGAGGCAGGTGGACATAAACTAGTTTAAGGTTCAGGGTTTGAGCAAAATCTTTTGGGCGTCAAATGAGAAATAGAAGGCAGGAGTGGCTATTATGATTTCTGACAAAGCCAAAGTAAAAATAGATATGATTAAAAAAGACAGGGAAGGTCATTACATCCTGATTAATGGCAGTATAAACAATGAGGAAATAACACTGCTCAATATGTATGCACCAAGTGGCATAGCACCCAAATTCATAAAGGAGAAACTGGCAGAGCTCAAGAAGGAAATAGAGAGTAAAACCATACTAGTGGGAGATCTAAATATTCCTCTGTCAGATCTAGATAAATCAAACTGAAAAATAAATAAGAAAGAGGTAAGAGAGGTGAATGAATTCCTAGAAAAATTAGATTTAATTGATATGTGGAGAAAAATAAATAGGGACAAAAAGGAATACACCTTCTTCTCAGCTGCACATGGCACATTCACAAAGATTGACCATGTTATAGGGCATAGAATCATTGCAAACAAATGCAAAAGAGCAGAAATAATAAATGTAACCTTCTCAGATCATAATGCAATAAAAATAATAATTAGTAAGGGCACCTGGACAGGAAAATCAAAAACTAATTGGAAATTAAATAATATGATTCTTCAAAACCAATTTGTCAAAGAAGGAATCATAGAAACAATCAACAATTTCATTGAAGAAAATGACAATGATGAGACATCCTACCAAACTCTATGGGATGCGGCCAAGGCAGTACTCAGGGGGAAATTTATATCCTTGAGTGCATATATTAACCAATTAAGGAGGGCAGAGATCAATGAATTGGGCATGCAACTCAAAAAATTAGAAAGCGAGCAAATTAAAAATCCCCAGATGAAAACTAAATTACAAATACTAAAAACCAAGGGAGAAATTAATAAAATCAAAAGTAAAAGAACTATTGAATTAATAAATAAGACTAGAAGCTGGTACTTTGAAAAAACAGATAAAATAGACAAAGTACTGGTCAATCTAATAAAAAAAAGGAAAGAAGAAAACCAAATTGATAGTATCAAAAATGAAAAGTGAGACCTCACCTTTAATGAAGGGGAAATTAAGGCAATCATTAAAAACTATTTCGCCCAATTATATGGCAACAAATATAACAATTTAGGAGATATGGATGAATATTTACACAAATATAAACTGCCTAGATTAACAGCAGAAGAAATAGAATACCTAAATAATCCCATATCAGAAAAAGAAATTGAACAAGCCATCAAAGAACTCCCTAAGAAAAAATCGCCAGGGCCTGATGGATTCACAAGTGAATTCTATCAGACATTCAAAGAGCAACTAATCTCAATACTATACAAATTATTTGATATGATAAGCAAAGAAGGAGTCCTAACAAATTCCTTTTATGACACAAATATGGTACTGATTCCAAAGCCAGGGATATCAAAAACAGAGAAAGAAAACTACAGACCAATCTCCCTAATGAACATAGATGCAAAAATCTTAAATAGAATACTAGCAAAGAGACTCCAGCAAGTAATTAAGAAGATCATCCACCATGATCAGGTACGATTTATACCAGGAATGCAAGGTTGTTTCAACATTAGGAAAACCATCCACATAATTGACCATATCAACAGTCTAACAAACAAAAATCACATGACTATCTCAATAGATGCTGAAAAAGCCTTTGACAAAATACAGCATCCATTCCTATTGAAAACACTGAAAAGTATAGGAATAGAAGGACTTTTCCTAAAAATAATAAACAGTATATACCTAAAACCATCAACAAGCATTATATGCAATGGGGATAAATTAGAAGCCTTCCCAATAAGATCAGGAGTAAAAAAAGAATGCCCATTATCACTTCTATTATTCAACATAGTACTATAAACACTAGCAGTTGCAATTAGAGAAGAAAAAGAAATTGAAGTTATCAAAATAGGCAAGGAGGAGACTAAGCTATCACTCTTTGCAGATGATATGATGGTCTACTTAAAGAATCCTAGAGAATCAACTAAGAAGCTGGTAGAAATAATCAACAACTTTAGCAAAGTTGCAGGATACAAAATAAATGCACATAAATCATCAGCATTTCTATACATTTCCAACACAATAGAGCAGCAAGAAGTAGAAAGAGAAACACCATTTAAAATCACCCTGGACAATATAAAATACTTAGGAATCTACCTATCAAAACAAACACAGCAATTAAATGAAAACAACTACAAAACACTTTCCAAACAAATAAAACTGGATCTAAACAATTGGAAAGCCATTGTCTGCTCATGGGTAGGACGAGCTAACATAATAAAAATGAACATTCTACCCAAATTAATTTACCTATTTAGCACCATACCTATCAAGCTACCAAAAAAACTTCTTTACTGAATTAGAAAAAACTATAACAAATTTCATTTGGAATAACAAAAGATCAAGAATATCAAGGGAAATAATGAAAAAAAATGTGAAGGAAGGGGGCCTAGCAGTGCCAGATATTAAACTATACTATAAAGCAGCAGTCATCAAAACAATATGGTACTGGCTAAGAGATAGAAAGGAGGATCAATGGAATAGACTTGGGGTTAATGACATCAGTAAGACAGTGTATGATAAACCCAAAGAGCCCAACTTTTGGGACATGAATCCACTATTTGACAAAAACTGCTGGGAAATTTGGAAAACAATATGGGAGAGATTAGGTCTAGATCAACATCTGACACCCTACACCAAGATAAATTCAGAATGGGTGAATGACTTGAATATAAAGAGGGAAACTATAAATAAGTTAAGTGAACACAGAATAGTATACTTGTCAGATCTCTGAGAAAGGAAAGCCTTTAAAACCAAGCAAGAGTTAGAGAAAATTACAAAATGTAAATTAAATGGTTTTGATTATATTAAACTAAAAAGCTTTTGCACAAACAAAAACAATGTAGTCAAAATCAGAAGGGAAACAACAAATTGGGAAAAAATCTTTATAACAAAAAACTCTGACAGGGGTCCAATTACTCAAATATACAAGGAGTTAAAGCAATTGTATAAAAAATCAAGCCATTCCCCAATTGATAAATGGGCAAGAGACATGAATAGGCAATTTTCAGGTAAAGAAATCAAAAGTATCAATAAGCACATAAGAAAGTGTTCCAAATCTCTAATAATTAGAGAAATGCAAATCAAAACAACTCTGAGGTATCACCTCACACCTAGCAGATTGGCTAAAATGAAAGAAGGGGAGAGTAATGAATGTTGGTGGGGATGTGGCAAAATTGGGACATTAATGCATTGCTGGTGGAGTTGTGAACTGATCCAGCCATTCTGGCTTGCAATTTGGAATCATGCCCAAGGGGCTATAAAAGAATGCCTGCCCTTTGATCCAGCCATACCATTGTTGGGTTTGTACCCCAAAGAGATCATAGATAAACAAACTTGTACGAAAATATTTATAGCTGTGCTTTTTGTGGTGGCAAAAAACTGGAAAAGGAGGGTATGTCCTTCCATTGGGGA
Source organism: Gracilinanus agilis (assembly GCF_016433145.1). NCBI lineage: Eukaryota > Metazoa > Chordata > Mammalia > Didelphimorphia > Didelphidae > Gracilinanus > Gracilinanus agilis. The sequence goes on along the minus strand of NC_058132.1, from coordinate 569,797,233 downwards.
ATGGCTGAACAAACTGTGGTATATGCGGGTGATGGAATACTATTGTGCTCAAAGGAATAATAAACTGGAGGAGTTCCAGGCGAACTGGAGAGACTTCCGGGAACTGATGCAGAGCGAAAGGAGCAGATCCAGAAGAACATTGTACACAGAGACTGATATACTGTGGTAAAATCGAATGTAATGGGCTTCTGTACCAGCAACAATGCAATGACCCAGGACAGCTCTGAGGTATTTATGGTAAAGAACGCTACCCACATTCAGAGGAAGAACTGCAGGAGAGGAAACATATAAGAAAAGCAACTGCTTGAATACATGGGTCGGGGTGGACATGATTGGGGATGTGGACTCAAAACTACCACACCAATGCAACCAGCAACAATTTGGAAATAGGTCTTGATCAAGGACACATGACAAAACCAGTGGAAATGTGCAGCGGCCATGGGTGGGGGGAGTGCGGGGGGTGAAGGGGAAAGTAGGAGCATGAATCATGTAACCATGTTAAAATGATTATTAATAAATGTTTAAATTAAAAAAAAAGAAATGAAAAAATTGTTGGGGGGATAAGGGAAAAATAGATACACTTATAAAACATTGGTTAAAGTTGTGGAAAAAANGAAGGAGAAGGAGAAGGAGAAGGAGAAGGAGAAGGAAGGTGGAAGATTGGTAAGAGTAGGCAATGGGGGTCAAGTGACTTGCCCAAGGTCACACAGCTGGGAAGTGTCTGAGGCTGGATTTGAACCTAGGACCTCCTGTCTCTAGGCCTGGCTCTCAATCCACTGAGCTACCCAGCTGCCCCTCTTTATCTATTTTAAATGTAATTTGCATAAAGAAGTTTCATGTTTTAGTTAAACTTCAAATGTATGCAATATTGTGTTGAGTGTATATTTTTCAAATTTTTTATTATAATAGTAGTCTTTTCTGTATTAGTTTATAAGGGTTATATTTTAATGTTTTTGCATGAAGGTTGTGTTTATATTTCTATTTTGCTGTCAATTTTTTTGAAATTTTGTTTTGTATTTGTTTACTTTGTATTTTGAACTGTATAACTGTTCATTGTATGATTTTACTTTTACCTTTCCTTAACTTAAATCCTTAAAGTAAGTTATTGCTAGATAAATGTAAAGGTGAAAAAAGGGTTTTGTGGGTTTAATATATTAAAAGATGGTCGCCAGAGGATTGAATTATTATTAATACTCAATTAAGAATTATCTCAAGTCAAAATTGGCTTTTATGGAAGTTTATTTACAATTAGGAAGGTTGAAGGTAGGGAAATTGAGAGAGAGAAACTCTGGCCCAGACCAGAGGCCTGTATCAGGTAAGAATTTAGAGGCCCAGAAGAGGGGCACAGAGGTTAATTAAACAAGACTTCTAGCAACAAGGCCTTTTACAATTAGAGAGGCAAGAGAGGCCTCCTTGAAGGTAGAGCCTCCAGAAACACCAAGGAAAGAGAAAGAGAGTCAGCCTAACTTACCCATGTGATGATTCAAAGGGAAACAGTCAGAAGTCCCACCAGAGATCCTTCTACACCATGTTCAAAACACCAACTGCCTCCACAGGAAGTTACCATCATATTTAAAAGATAGCATCTTTCCTCACTTCCTGCATCCACCTCCAATTTTCATGTCCAATCACAATAGATGATTCTCATAGTACTGCCTAGGGAGCAGTCAGTTGATTCTGATTTGTCACCTACTCTAGCACACGTGGATTATGGACCTCCTGGAATTAGAGGTGTTCTCTCCTTTGGTGATTAAATCTAAAGATGAGCAGTGTAGATTAATCTAATTATCACATAAGGTAAAATAGAGTAAGTGTAGTTAATTATTTTGGGTTAGAATTTAATTAGTTGTTAGTGCACAACTAACTAGTTTCACAACAAATAGTGTGAAACACTATTTTAGCTTTGTACAAAGCGGGGAACTGTTAGAAGGAAAAGGTAGAGTAACATAGATTGAATTTGAGTGACAGACACAGCTTGCTGACAGCCTGAGAATTCTGTGGGTCTGACACAGTGAAGGTGTGACAGTTTGAACTCCAAGGAATTAGGGGGACCTGTTTTATCCTGTCTGTGAAGCCTGGTTTTTCCAAGAGGATTACTTCTTTTGAGACCTGTTTGCTAGGATTTACCAAGCTGTGGTGAGACATTTCAGGGGTGGACACTGAATGTCAATAAGCTTAGCTCAATGTCCAGTATTGAATTAACTGGCAGTTACCCTGAACAGCATTGAGGATCAGCTAAAATCAACATCCACTGAAGACCTGGATATACTTGAGATCCCTGACTACAGGTGGACATGTTACTCTAGTATTCTAGATATCAGTGATCAGAGTAGGCATCTCCATCCCTCCATTCCCTGAGTTACCTTTAGACTTATAGGCAGTTTCTCTTACTTTCCTCCACTCCCTGCCGTAGTTTTGTTATTAAACCCTTTTACATAAAGCTTCCTTGTTTTTCTCCTTTCCCAGATACCTTTATTGACAGTTTGAACTCACTGTGAGTAATAAGTTGTATACCCTGGTTTTATTCATCTTATTGTTATTCAGATATTCCCCAGTTTAGTGTGTGTTACCTGAATGTATTTCCTTTAATCAGACAACTCTCCACAGTATTCCACACTAGCTGAGGGACTAATTTATCTCCTTAGCATTACAATTGTCCCCCTACAGGGAGATACCTTTCTTCAGACTTATAGGTAATGCCAAATACTAAGTTGCCCATTACTGGTTTCCTCTGGTAGGGGTATGATCAGAAGAGGAATATTGGGGAAGGTTTGGTAACACAAAATCTCCTAACCAACTATCAATCTTCCATTCCTTCAGTATTCCTAAATCTGATTCACACCTTTCAGAAGGATATTTAGTCTAATATAGGAAGATTTGAGTGGCAGTGAACCACTGCAGAATTCCATGTGTGAGACATAGAGGGAGACAGTTGAACTCCTGGACGGAGGAAGATGCTTTTTCTCTTGTGTGTGGATCCTAATCATCAGAGGATATCTACAATCAAGTGACCTAGTTTGCTGGACATAGGTTGAGCTCAAGTGAGAGTTTTCAGAGGTGAACTCTGGATGTAAACAATCCTTCCTCCTTCTCCAAGCTTAGATAACTAGCTGAGACCCTGGACACCTGTGAAGTTTGTTGTAGAAATATGTATAGATATATATTTAGCTAGCAGAGAAAGCAGACTTAGCTGGGAAGATAATTTGGAATCTTGACATAGGGCACACAGTGACTCTGGCAGAATGGCAGTTTGAAGCTGTCAAGGAGAGCCCATGGATTTATGGTGGATCTGGTCAGACTCAACAACTATGAAGCTGTTTCCCTGGATCTTGGACTGTGTTATATTGAATAAAACCCAGTGAAGTAGTTAGGTTGAGAATTGGATTTAATCTGTTGTGGTGGATACTGCTATATTCAAACTCTGAATTTCATCTTGATTGACAAGGGATACAGTTGGAAGACATCAGAATGTTCCCGGATGTGGTGAGGACAGGAGCAAAGGCAGTTGGCTTGAGGATATAAATATCCTAACAGTCGTCTCGGAGGGGTCTTTAGTCCTGGAGGCTCAGCTCTTGGGTCTTTGGGCTGTCTGCTCTCTCTATTGGCATTTTTTTCTTGATTGGTATGTATTATAGATTAAACTTCATGCCATATTTCTAGGTCTTGCCCCCATCTTCAATATTTCTCCATTTCATCTAGGGATGGTTTATCTGAGTTTTTGCAATCATGTTGGCAGCAAGCCTCTGATCTCTGAGGTTTGCCTGCCCATTTACTGTTAACGTAGGTTTTCTGGTAATTATTAGTTCTATCCTTAGTAAAATCAATCTGTTTCTTAAATCTACATTATTTAATCAGGTGACTTGGCCTCCAGCACAGGTAACACTGAGGAATTGAATTATTTGATTTCTTTTGATTGTAATAAGTGTTTTTTGGCTTATATTCACAGTCTTTAGTCAATTGCAAAGCATAATTGCGAAATTCTTCTCTCTCTCTCTTTTGGTTTCTTTGAGTTGTTTTTTAATTTTTTTATTTTTTAAACTCTTAACTTCTGTGTGTTGGCTCCTAGGTGGAAGAGTGGTAAGGGTAGGCAATGGAGGTCAAGTGACTTGCTCAGGGTTACACAGCTGAGAAGTATCTGAGGCCGGATTTGAACCTAGGACCTCTGGTCTCTAGGTCTGACTCTTAATCCACTGAGCTACCCAGCTGCCCCTTGAGTTGTCTTTTTAATTCTTGTATGGTTCTATCTTTTTCTGAGTCCAGCTCATGCCTGATCTATTGTTCCTTGTGTTTTGATTCATGTATGTAAGTGGCATGTTTCCTTATGTCTTCTAAAGATAGTTCCTCCCATTATGGGCAATTCTGCCTGAAGTAGACCTGAATTGGTACACTAGTTCCCTTAATAAATTTATTTCAGTAAGCTGGAACTAATGGTTTTACACTCCTCTGGTTCAGCTTGGCCACTTCCAAACCAGGGAGGGCAAACTGCTCAGTTGGTACAGATATTGTGATTTCTCTCAGCTTCCCTGTTCTCAGTTTGTAATGTCAGCCTGCTCAGCCTTTAGGAAATATCTACCCTTCACCTCCCTCTGCTTCTTCTCCTTCCCTCCTCCCGGGCCCAGATACCTAAATAGCTAATGATGATCACATGCCTAAATGTCTAAGGAGATTCAGAGAGGATCAATGGTCAAAGCTCAAAGACTCAAGACCTGATCCTACAGGACCAAAGACCCCTCCCAGATTACTGTTAGAGTATTTATATTCTCAGGCCAACTGCCTTTGCTCCTGTCCTCATGGCATCAGGGAACATTCCAATGTTTTCCAACTGTCTCCCTTGTCAATCAAGGTGAAACTCAGAGTTTGAATATAACAACACACGCAGAATATCCCATTGTCCTCTCTTCACACTTGGATCTAACTTGCTGTGAATCCAGTTTTCCCTGAGACTAGCTATGAAGATTTAAAGATTTCCTCCTAGGACAACTTTGTGAGATCCCCTTACTCCCCATCAAGCCAGACCTTGCTTTAAGCAGCCTGTTCAATGATTTAAGATATCAGTGTAGTCTTTGTCTATCCTTTATCCCAGTGTAGTTATCATTAGACCATAGAGTTAATTCTCCTAATCCCCTTCATTCTCCATCCCACTTATTTATTAAACCATTTCATTTTCATAATCCTCCCATGTCCTTACCTAGATATCAAGGTTGCCACACTGACGCACTGTGTATTGAAGTTACTTTCCCTGGTGTTATTTTTTTTTTAGTTATCCCCAGCTGAGTGTTGTTATCTGTGTTAATTCATTTACCCTTTTCAGGTCCCTGTAGTCAGTTGACTCACCTAACTGACTTCCCTAATTCCCCACTTTAGTAAGGGACTTATTTAATTCACCACTACGTTTGGCACCCCAGTTGGTTTATTCTCTGTATCTGGGATGAGGAGTGTGAGTTCAGTTATGGCAGTTGGCAGTCATAAGGTTAAGATTCTATCCCACTCAGAACCCATAGAACTTCAACATAGCTTGAGTGCCAGCTATCCAAGGTTCTGAATCACACACATGGAGAGGACTTTCAGTGTTTAAAGAGATTTAAAGGGATCCCAACCACATGGTGTTAAAGAGACCTGGAAGCACATACTCATAATTTTTTTCCATTTTAACCCTATAGTATTAATATTTGTTATGTAAATCCCCTGATGGTAAAGGATCTGGAGCAGGATAAGGTGGAGTGAATCCTAAATGAGACATTTAAGTTATAATTAGTGAATCTCAAAGGATCACACACTGCAGTAGATGTTATTTAAATGATGAATATGCTAAACTCAAACCCCAGACATAACAGTCTCCCAGAGTTATCAGCCAGGCAATGAATCTGCAGTTAGAATTATACAGATATCTTGTCTAACTGACACTCTGGACTAATGGATAATGCTTTGGTTAACTGCGAATTAAACTCTGATTTTGAAAGATACAATACTCCTCTTCCCTTCAGATATCCTAAGGATGTGATCTACTAAAGCCCTAAGAGTCTTGATGATGCCAAGTCTGAAGTAAGTTTAAAGACTTATTATTAATGGGCTTAGGAAAGGGAAAGCAAGATATGTCTGGGAAGAAGAAACAGGAAGTCCGTAATTAATTAAGTCTAAAGATGATATTGATGATCTTGAAGTGATGTTAATCAGGTTGGACAGATGTCAGCCTGGCTGGGCCACACTGCCCCAACCTTAATCAAGTTACTCTGCTGATAAGGTGTTGATGTTTCTTTTGATGGTTAGTTCAGGATCAGGGACTAATGAAGTAATTTGAAATAGGTTGCTGGTTGATTTGCTGAATAATCTCACCTAAGGCCTACCCCCAAACCATCCTTTCCAACCCAATCTCAAATCTGAGATCTCTGTCATTTCAAAATACCCAAGCCTCAACTGTCCTTGGCACCTTCCAGCTCCTGCCAGGCTCAGTTAATTCTACATTCCAAGCAGGTAACTGTCCATCATCTTGATTTCTACATGGTTGTTCAATTTATCATTACATATTCAAAGTGGCTATTGTAAGAATGAAAAGGAAACCCTTACATTTTTGAATATTTGGCACTTAGAATGTTGGAAGAAGAACCCAGTGACCTCTGGGAGGGGAAAACCTGACCAGGTGGCTTTTGGGGGAGAAGCCAGAGAAGGAGGTTGGAGTGAGTTGGCTTTGTGATCCTCAGAAGTGGCCATTGGGTTTCTCAGATATAAAGACCTGTTTTTTCCTAAGATATCTTGTTTCCAGAGTATCACTTGTAACATCAAAAGTGCCAACAGAGTTTTGGGGTTTTCTGGACATCCCTTGGGGGAGCCGTTCCCTGAACCTCACCTTCCTGGGGTTTTTGCTCAGCAGTATCCCTCCAAGATCTACCATAACCATAGCTTTAGAATTATAAATAGTGGGTTTGGGGGAAATGAAGCTGTGTCTGGGGAACACTCTGTCTAAACTTCTGGTCTGGAACTTGGTGGGTATCTGGCATAGTGACGAACTTTTGGGATTAGGGATATCTTGCACCTCCTTTCCTGCTTCCCTTCCCCCCCTATTTCCTTTCCCTATGCCTTGTTATTCCTGAAGTAAACACCAAAGATTTCCTAGATCAGATCTGCATGATTCAGTTGGAGGGAGGCATATTGGAAAGGATAGTGGAGGAAGTCAAGCTGATCCCCATTTTAAGCCTGACCCCCTTCTTGGAGTAAGGGGAAGTTTTGTGTTCCCCAACTGGCACCAACATCCAATAGGGGTGTCACTCATTTCTCTACAAGGGGACAACATTCCTTCAACCCCTCAACCTTGGCATGACCTTCAGGGGTCCCCTGTTTTCCAAGGGGATCCCTATTTAATCTCCCAGTAACTAGGGATAGCTCTGAGGGAGGAGAGGTCATTTTACACCTTATTTGCTGATCAAAACTACACCCCAATCCTCCTAATCAACCCCCCCTTTTGTTACACTATTAATACAACTGTTTCTATAACATGCTACACAATAGCACTAACTTATAAAATCATGATAGAGGATGTTGTTGATGCAATGTTGTATGCTTTATGGGAATGTGTAATGATGATACCCTATATTATCTTTAGAGTAATACCTAGATATTGTTATAAGGCAATTGATTTTGAGTATGTTAAACTTATAATGGCTATCACAGTACAAAATATTCTAGCTCATATACCAGTTATTGGATTATGTTGTTTGTTATTATATAAAATAAGATGGTTGTTCTTTGGCATCGGTAAACTGGTGAAACAGATTATTAGTTGGATGAATAAAGATTCTGAATTAAAAATCATGTTAAGGATTATGCATGCTAAGATGGAAGTGATGGGACTGTACATGCATACAGGATGGGTATCAAATGGGTCTAGCATGGAAAATAATTGTGATTATATAGAAAATGAAGGAAATTCAGTTAAAGTAAATGGGAAAAACAAAGAAAATTACAACAGGGGGAAGCCCAACTAAACGCTAATGGTGAACCAATAAATTTATTCCCTCTCTGCAATGTACCCTGCATTATGCAGGATGGGATAGTACATATTAAGAAACACAGTTTCCCACAGGTGACATTGAGGCCATCAAACTGAGAATACCTCATTTTTTTGATGAGTCAATAAAGGTCATAAGGGAGCTGAGGAAAGCTGTGAAGATGTACAATATTGATTTTGCAGATTTCCATTTACTTTTTTTAGAGGTAATCCTAACCAAAAGGGAGGTAATCAGTTCTTAGAAGAGACTAGGATGAGTCAAGGCTTAACACCATGGCCACAGGATTACAAGGAGATGGATTAAATTCGGTCACAAATTATAGAATATTAAAACAGGCATGCAAATAAGTTCTGCAGGTCATGGAGAGGCATTCCCTTAGACCCAATGCTTGGAGAAAATTTGAGAAGACAAAGCAGGGTCCAGAAGAAATACCTGCCTATTTCCTAGACCAAATTTTAGATGCTGCTGAAACTAATTTAGTATTAGACACTATGTCAGAACAGATTATTGCTCATGTAAGATGCATATTTGTGAACAATTCTATAGCTGAAGTAAGAAAGTACTTTAGGGAGTATTGTCCGGACTGGAAGTTGATAACACTAGATGAACTAAAGAGAAAGGCTACATATGTCTATGCAGAAGACAAAGACAAGGCTGTAGGTGATAAGGATAACATCATAGAGAGTTTAAGGAAGCAGTTTGGGAAGCAAACAATCATGCCAAGGACAGTGAAATAAAAGAGGTCAAGGCTGTGGCAGCATTTAGATCAGTGCAGCCTAGGTAGCAGCGATATAATAATCAAAATAATAGATTCACAGGCCCAAAAAGGTGTTTTTATGTAATAGAATTGGTCACTTCATAAGGGACTGCAGATTTAGGGGGCGATTCAACAGGTAGAATAATAGAAATTATTATAATAACAATGGGTACAATTATAATGGATACAGGGGAAAAGGTAACAACTGGAATAATGGGTATAGACAAAATAGTAATGTTTGCCAGAATGCATGTTGCCAGGGACAGCAAGCACTGAATCTTGCAACAATGCAAGATTGGGTGAAATCAGGAACAAGACCTAAATCCAGCCAAGTAGTATCTGATAATACAGGTACAAATGTAGTGGGGAATTAAATAAGTCTATATATTTCTACAAGATCTACTGAATCCATTTACTACAGATACATCTGTGAACACATGTGAGATCCCCCAAACTACAACTGGTCCTATTCACCATCCAGTTACTGGACTGGTTTGAGATTTGGCAGGTTTATTTTGTAGTATAGTTATACCCTCACAGACTTTTGGAAGGGACTCAGTATTTAAGGTAGATTACCTGATCCCTTCCTTAACTGTCCCAAAATATTATTAAAATCCTTTTAAACACAGACCCCCCCCCCTTTGTTACTCTTCCTTTCCCAAACCTGGCACCTCACTGACATTAAGGACCCACTGTGTTTGACCCAGTTATTTCCCTGGTGGTTTACCTTTCTATTCCACTTTCCCTATTCCTAACCTTACCTAAACCACATTTATTTATTTACCAACTATTTTGGCAACCCCAGATGGTTTATTTTCTATGTTAGGGCTAAGGAGAGTAGAGATCAAGGAGCAGGAGACTTTGTGTTTCAGTGACTTTCAATGGGGCAGTTTACCAGCCATTGCTCAGAGTTCTGTTCTTACTCAGGAGCAGCAGAATTCTACCACAGGCTGGGAGACATATTGGCAGCTGTCCAAGTGCTAAACAAGAGCATTAAAGAGTAAAGGGACAGAATAACACATGGTTTTGGGGATTTAAATTTTAAAGGAAAAAAAGCACATGTTTTTGTGAAAAAAAATTTTACATTCAAATCTTTTTCCTTTCTTCTTTTGTATATTGTTATAAGTTTCACTGTGGCTATAAACACCACCAATAGCACAGTTCACTAAAGATTATTATGATGGCTAAGGACATACTGAATACAATTCTATACATTTTATGGGAGTGTTGTGTTTTCCCTATGTGTTTTTTAAAGTGTTCCCAAAGTACTGTTACATATTTCTGGATTTTAAATGTTTAAAACATATGTTAAATATAACTCTACACACCATTTTGGCTTATGTCCCTGTGTTGGCAATATGTTGTATTGTTCTTCATAAGTTTAGATGGATGTTATATGGTGTTGCATGTGTATTTAAGGTTATCGTGAGATGGTGTATGAAGAATTCAGAGGTGAAACAACTACTCCTTATTATGCAAGCAAAATAGATAATATGGAGCTTTATATAAATAATGGTTATATTCCTAATGGTTCTAGTGTCTTCAATAATGTTGGATATGTGGAGAATAATGAGAGTGCAGATAGAGTAAACAACAAAAAGCCAAAAGAAACAAAATTAGACAAGGAAAGTGAACAAATTGATTCTAATGTTGAGCCTATTAATTTATTCCCACTCCACAATGTGCCCTGTATTATGCATTGTATGGGATTGTACCTTTAAAGAAAAACACACAGTTTTGAATAGCAGAGATTGAGGCCATCAAACAGAGAACACCCAGTTTCTATGATGAGCCCATAAAAGTAATAAGGGAACTATGTAAATCTGTAAAAATGTACAATCCAAATTTATTGAACTTTTTTATTTTTAAAAGAATTACTAACAAAGAGAGAGTGTAACCAGTTTGTAGAGGAGACTAGAACAAGTCCAGGACTAACACCATGACCACAGGATTATAAGGAGATGGATTTGATTTCGGTAGCAAACTACCAAATGTTGAAACAAGCACATAAATCAGTCCTAGAGGTAATGGAAAGGTACTATAGTAGGTTCAATGCATGGGGGAAGTTTGAAAAAGGTGAAGCAGGGACTGGACGAACTGCCAGATTCCTAGACAGAATATTAGATGCTGCATAGACCTATTTGGATTAGATACTATGGCAGAAGAGACCATTGCCCATGTCAGATGTATATTTGTAAACAACTCCATAGCTGCAGTGAGAAAGCATTTCAGGGAGAATTGTCCAGACTGGGAGTTGATGACAGTGGACAAACTGAATAGAAAGGCTATCTATGTCCATGTGGCTGACAAAGACAAAGCTGCAGATGATAAGGATATGTAAGGGGGGAAAAGGATTTTTGATTGGGGGAATATTAAGAGGTTTGGTGTCCAGGTAATTGAATAATTATCAATTCCCATTTAAAGAATAACCTGATGTCAAAATGACTTTTATGGAAGTTTATTTACAAATGAGAAGAGAGAAATTAAGAAATTTAGAGAGAGGATAAGGTAAGATAATTAACCTGACAAACTAAATAATTCACTTAGGTCCCTGATTTGACCCAAGCAGATCTAACTAGTCCTCAATTGGAAAAAGGTCAAGCCTCGAGCCAAGGGCTGAGGACCAAGGCCTGAAGGCCCTGGAGGCATATGAAGCAAAAGTTCCAGTCACAGAGTCTCTTTTGAAAGGGAAGTTCCTTAAGAGAAGTTCAGGAAGATTCAGTTTTTAAACTCACCATGTGGAATTCCAAAGGAAAGATTTAAGAACACTCTCAACAAGGTCTCAGAGTCCCAGGCCCAGAACTCCATGAAGTCCAAGCCATGAACCAGAAGAGCTCCTTCAGATCCAAGACACAAACCCAAAAGACCTGCTGAACTCACTGAACTCCCTTTTTAAAGGGGTGTCTTATGCATCACTTCCTGTGCCTTCCTCCTAGTTTACATGTCCAATCCCAACAGATACTTTTCTTAGGACTGCCCAGGAGGCAGTCAGTAAATTCTGATTCATCACCCACTCTAGCACACGTGGGTCACAGACCTCCCAACTTGTGAGTTAAGTGGAAATATTTTCACTTTTTGGTGATTAAATCTAAAGATGGGCAGGGTAGATGTAATCTCATTATCACAATCCCTCCTATGATCATTTGGGAGACTTGTCTCCCCAGTTGATCATTTGAAATAATCATCTTGTACCCCTAAAAATCTAACTACAATAGAGATAAGAAGTAGAAGAGATAGAAAAAGAGAGAGAGAGCAAAACCTATGTTTTGCTAGAAGCATTGACAAAAAGCCAATTGGGGGCAATCTCCTTTGGCATAAGTGTTTGAAATTCAAAATAATTGTGTTCAATTCCCTCAAGTGCAATCAGTTGCACCCCAAAGTTCATTCTAGATTTTCTTGATTCAGTGTAGGTTTCTGCACACATATTTTTTTGGATCATCTTGATTCAATGTGGGTTTTTGCAGGCATCTTTCTTCAAATAGTTCATTTTTCTGGATTCAAAGCACTAGCAGGCTTCTTTTCCTGAAAACTTTCTTAAACAAAATTTTAAAACTTGGATTTTTATAAAAATACAATCCCCTCTGAAGAGGTTGTTGACCAACACCCAGCTGAGCTCAGAATACATCATTGTGTTATGTGGTGTATGAGTCAATTATAAGAAAAAACCCAAAACATAAAAAGAAAAACAAATAGAAGAAAAATTAAACTTTGGGAGAAAGAAAAATTCAAAATAAGAATTAAAATATCAAAAATCTATATATAAAAATGTCTTAGTAAACAAGAATAAATTTATAACAGGCCCTTGTATTAGGATCCAATTAAAGTAAATTCTGTTCCATAAATCTGCAGGACAAAATGCAGTAATATTGCACTTACTCATTGGCAGCCAAGATTACAACAAGTTGTCATATCATAAGAGAGAAAAGAAGACCAGATTTTGTGTGTAAGGGAAATGTATATTCCCTTGTCTGATTTAACTTCATTCTCAGGGATAGGGGAGCCAGAACAGCCAATTATGAGGTAATTGATTGGCAGTGTGGTATGAAGCATCCTACATCTTAACATGTGTCAAGTGTTGCAACTTCAAGTCTCACACTAGTTTCAAGCCTTTCAATATTGGCATAAAGGTTCAACAATCCTATTCAAATTGGCATGGTCTTTTTTGACCTTGTGCTCCATGGCACTCTTCAGTTTAAGTTTGTGCTTCTATGGCACTGTGCAGATGAAGCTTGTGATCCTTTTTGATCCTATTTACTAGAATCAGGCATAAACATTAATCATAGTCCCATAATATTTATCAATAAATGACAAGTTTCCATAGTCTAAAGCTTTTGGGTATGTATTAATATTATAGCAAATATATTTTAAACTTATAATACTGCAGAATCAAAAAAAAAGATTTATATTGATTATATATACTTTAAGAACAAGAAATAAAGAAAAGGGAAAAAATCAAATATTCTATTAGAAAAGTAAAAGGCAATAGCAAAATAAAAATTCAGGAATTCAATGTGTTCCCAAAAATGGTGTCCACTTTTCTATGGACTATTATCTCTAATGTTTGTGATAGGATACAGTCAATCAGTTTCAATAGAAGGTGCTCTCTTTACATGTGAGCAATGAATCCAAGAGTCTTTTTCTCTAATTTATATAGCTGTTGGAGTAGTTAAAATATTTGAAATGGATCTTCCCAGGAAGATTGAGTTGCTCCAGTGTGCTGGAAAATCTTTATATATATCTTGTCTCCTGGGTTCAGGTCATGATGTGAAAAATCTATTGGTCCTGCCTGTACTGCAGCTCCAGATTCATGGAGTTCACACAGTTTGTGCTGTAATTCCTGTGTATAGGAAGCAATAAAAGTATCTCCCCCTAAAAATGATATATATGTAGGAGAAAAAGCATCTCATATGGTAAGATGTGTAAATTTCTTCTGGGCCTGCTTCAAAGATAAAACAGGGCAAGAGGGAGAATTTCAGGCCATTTTAAATGTGTCTTGGTACATAATTTGCCAATCATAGTTTTATGTTCTCTATTCATCATTTCAACTTGGCCTGAGCTCTGAAGGTGATATGGTACATGATATTTGGGAGTTATCCCCAAACAGGAATATATTTCAGATAAAACCAAATTGGTAAAGTGACTTCCCCTGTCTGAATTAACACATGCAGGCAGGCCAAAACAAGGAATGATTTCTTTTAAAAGCACCGTGGCAACAAAAGCCACTGTGGCTCAGGCAGAAGGAATACTTCCAGCCATCTGGTCAATTGATCCACTATGACTAGAGAAAATTTATATTGTGCAGCCTTTGGCATTGCTATGTAATCAATTTGTAGGTGCTCAAAAAGTGTTTAAGTCAGAGGATGCCCACCAAAATCTTTGCTATGAAAAGCATGTTGGTCATATGCTTGGCAGGTAGGGCAGGTTAAACACACTTTAGAATCTATAGTAGTTATGCCAAGAGCTATCCATACCCTCTTAACAGAGTCCATGATGCCCTGGGTACCAAAATGACCATTTTTATGAAGAGATTGGCAAATTTGTTGATAAAAACTTCTAATGAGCAGGGGTTTTCTTTCAGAAGACACCCATACTCCATTAATCAATTTTGCTTTCCATTTTTGCTTCCATTTTTGGATTTCCTTTTCATTATAGGAAGGTGATAAATTTAAGTCATCAGTGGTTGTTAATGTTAAAATAAATTCTTGCCCTTCTATGGCCACTAGCTTTGTAGCAGTATCTTCCTGATCATTTCCACCAGACAAAGGGTCAGTGCCACCTGTATGGGCAGAGCAGTGAACTATAGCTAGGGCTTCTGGTAGCTGGAGAGCAGAAAGAACTTCATTAATAATTTTTGCATTAGCTATAGATTTTCTAGCTGAGGTTAAAAATCCTCTCTGAAGCCATAACATACCCACTGAATGTCAAATTCCAAATACATATCTGGAATCTGTATAAATTGTTGCCTTTTATCTTTGGCAATTATACATGGATATTTTAGGGCTAAGAGTTCTGTGCCTTGAGCACTTAGATTTGGGGGCAGAGAAGCTGACTGCACAGTGGCAAATTCTATGACTACAGCCACTCCAGTGTAATCTATGACATCCTTCATAAAAGAAGAACCATCAGTAAATAAGACTAAATCTGGATTGGCTAAAGGAGTGTCCAGGAGATTGTCAAAAGACTTTTCAGCTATGGACACATGTGTCTCACAATTATGTAATGATTCTCCTAAGACTGGCAAATTAGGAAGCAAAGTGGCATGATTAAGATTTGTACAACATTTTGAAGTAATATTTTCATCATTTAGTAAGGTTGTTTCACACCTTGTAATTCTTTGATCAGAAAATGCCTGTGTTCTATGTCTTAGCAACAGTACTTCTACATCACGTGGGCACATAATTATTAATGGGCATTCCAATACTAGATCAACAGTTTTTGATACAAATAAAGCTGTGGCAGCTACACCTCTAAGACGTTGTGGTGCTCCTACAGCTACTGGGTCCAGCTGGGCCAAATAATAAGCAATTAGAAGCTGATAAGGTCCCAAAGTTTGAGTTAAAACACCTGAAGCTACCCCTTTACACTCATGTACATATAAAGTAAATGGTTTGTTATAATCTGGGATGCTTAGAGCAGGGGCAGACAGGATAGTCTGTTTTAGATTTGACAGAGCTGACTGGTGTTCTGCTTTAATTTAAGCAGTTCATGGACTGAATTTCTTGTTAGAGCTATAAGAGGTTTAGTAATTTCCTTCCTTAGCAAGGAATCCATTGTCTACAAAAACCTGTTGCTCCTAAGATTGCTTTTAACTCTTAGTGGTAGGATAGATTAATTTTTGAATATTTTCAATGTGTTTAGGAGAAATATAATGGGCACCAGCAGTTAAAATGAACCATAATATTCCACTTTGGGGAGACACCACTGAACTTTTTCTTTTGAGATCTTGTGGCTTCTTTTATGTAATTCTAAAAGATGTTTACTATCTTCTTCATTATATCATTGCTCAAAATCTGTGCAAAAAGGCTGGGACTTTCCGTGTACCCCTGGGGCAAATGAGTCCAGGTTCACTAAAAATTTTTCCAGGTAAAGGCAAATATATGTCTGGAATCTTCATGAATAGGAATTGAGAAAAAGGCTGAACAAAAGTCCACTACCGTAGAGTTAGTGGCTGTACTGGAAATAGAGGAAATTATTGTGTTTGGGTTTGAAACCACAGGATGTCTTTTTATGACATGACTGTTTATAGCCCTTACATCTTGAACAAATCAATATTGGGCTTTTCCATCTGGGCCTATTTTTGGCTTTTTAAGAGGTAAAATAATTGTATTATATTCTGATTTTCATGGAATTATTATTCCTTACTTGATTAATGAATTTATTACTGGGGCGATTCCCTCAATAGCTTCTTTTGATAGGGGGTACTGAGGAATGGAGGGAGTGGGCCCATCTCTCATTTTTAATCTGAACAGGAACAGCTGATTTAAATTTAAGAAAGCAGATTAGGGAAGCAAAAAATCGTGCCAAAGACAACAAGATAAAAGAGGTCAAGGCTGTGGCATTGAGATTGGTACAGCCTAGAGAACAGCAATATAATAATCAAAGTAATAGGAACACAGGTCCAAAAAGATTTTTTTATATAAAAGAATTGGTCACTTTGTAAGAGATTGTAGATTTAGGGGGCAATTCAACAGACACAATAACAGGAATTATTATAATAACAATAGGTACAATGATAATAATGGATATAGGGGAAATGGAAATAACTGAAATAATGGGTATAGACAAAATAGCAATGTTTGCCAGAATGCATGTTCTCAGGGACAGCAAGCACCAAATCTTGCAATGATGTAAGAGTGGGTAAAATCAGGGAATATACCTAAATATAGCCAAGTAGTAGTAGGACAAGCAGGTAACCGGAACCAAGGGTCATATTTGTTATGAAGGTGTACCCAAAACTCAAAAATTTTAAACAAATCAAAGGGAAATGGATTAAGTGATGAAATTGTGTGTTAAGGATAATGATAATGGAATTGTGGATAATGTGGATAATATGAGTGGAATTAATGATAATTTAATTAGTGTTAATAATTGTGAGGAAAGAGAAAATTATGATGTAAATAGAGTTGGAAATTCTAATGATTGTGTAATAATGGAGAATAATGGAAGTTGTAATTTGAATAAGGATATTCTGAATGTAAATGAGAGAAGTGATACCAAGCAAGTGTTGAAAAGGACTAATAAGAGTAGTGAAAATCAGAGAAAGGTGTTAAAGATGAAAAATCCTGGGAATATCATGTAGTTTAAAAAGATGTTAACTTGGATGAACAGGAAATAGGTGAGCTGTTTTCTGATGTTACTGTTTTAGCACCTGTTTTCAAACTATTTCAACCACCAAATAGTACAGAATCACGTGTCTATAAGTATTGGCGACCAGATTTATGGCTTTCTAGTGACACTGGAGCAAGTAAATGAGTTTTGAAAAGTTTTCCTGAGAATTTCAGAGCTCTTGGTACAATGGAACCACAGTGAGTAGCAAAATTAAAACTTAACATGATTATAGTAGGTGCTCTATCTGTGGAACACACATTTCTCTTAATGCCAGAATATCTGATGAAACTTTTGGGAAAAGTTTGCAGCGTAAATTAAGGGTGACTATCCAATGAACTGAATCTGGTGACTTCTCTTTATATCTCCCAGAGGAATCTCTGAAAGTATTTCCATTGCTATTTTTAGATTCAGTCAGTACAGAGGGTACTATCTATCCAATACCTGAGGACATACCTATGTATTTATGGTTAAGATCTTCCACAGATATAGGCTTATTGAAATCAGCTATTCCAGTCACGGTAAAGACTAAGTAAGGACTAGTTCCGTGTGTACCTCAATATCCCTTGACTAAAGAAGCAATAGAAGGTATAAGACCAATCATTGAGAACCTAATCCAAAAAGGAATAATTATACCTTGATTCTCTGAGTTCAATACACCAATTCCACCAATTAAAAAAATAAAAATTGGATGAAAATGGTAAACTGTGTACAGATCCATTCAGGATTTGAGAGCAGTGAATGACTATGTTATCAAAACACATCCAGTTGCACCAAGTTCAGCTACTATAATACTTTCATTCCAAGTCAGGCAAGATATTTCACTGTAGTAGATTTATGCTCTGCATTTTTCTCAATTTCCAAGCAGGAGGATTCTCAAAAGTCTTTGTTTTTACCTGGGAAAAGACCCAGTGGATGTGGAATGATCTTCCAGAAGGATATACCAACTCACCTAGACAATTTTCCCAGATTCTAAAAAGAGATTTAAAAACCATCAAATTCAAAGAAAGGAAATTGGTGCATTTTGTGGATGATATTCTTCTTGCATCCCCAAATGCAAAGGTGTGTCTGAGAGATAGCAAGATTCTTTTGATAGAATTATATGAACGAGGGCATAAAATCTCCAAGGCAAAATTACAGTGGGTTTTACCTCAAGAGCAATATCTTGGACTTGTGTTGTCAGACAGAGGGTTCCAGAAATATCACACAAAAGGGAATAGCAGATATCCAAAAACTGAGTGCACCTAATACCTACTGGTTTCTACAGATAGTGGATACCTGGATATAGTGAAATCACAAAATGTTTAACAGATTGAACAGATCTCACCAGGAATACAGAACTGGAACCTCTGAAACTAAAGCCCAAACATCCTTGTTCTTTAAATAAACTTAAAGAAGCCATATTATCTGCACCACCAGCATTGGGAATCCTAGACTATGCAAAACCATTTCAACTGCTTGTCAATGAGATCAAAGGTATTGCTTCTGGAGTACTTACGTAGACTTTGGGACAACATTATCATCCAATTGGATGCTATAGTTATCAACTAGATCCAAAAGCTGTGGGTACAGTACCCTGTCTAAGCAGGGTGGGGGAGTAGCAGGAGAAGCTGTATTAGTCCAGAAATCACCAGATTTAGTCTTGGGTTGTCCTTTAATGGTCTATTGTTCACATCAAATAGAAGCACTAATGGGGAAATTTCATACTAAAGCTTATACAGACCAGCGAATTTTTAAGTATGAAATTATTCTCTTGGATAGTGAGAACATCCAGTTAAAGAGGTGTAGTGTACTAAATCCAGCTATATTTCTTCATTATGTGCCAAAGAACAGTGAACCACTGCATGAGTATGTTGAAGTAGTAGTGTTATAGGAAAATATAGATTAAGATTTTAGTTAGCAGGGAGCAGACCTGGCAAACTGGCAAGAGAATTTGGAATCTTGTCACAGGGAACTTTCACACATTGATTCTGAGTTGACAGTTGGCTTTGGAAGCAGCTGTCAGGGTGAGCCTGTGTGTATTTTGGGATCTCAATACTTTGGAGTTGGTTCTTTGGACTTGGATATAAGATCTTCTATCAAGACCAGTGAAGTTAGTTGTAGGTAGGAAGTGGTTATATCTATGTTGGTGGACAAAAGATATCCTATCTCCCTCAATTCCCACTTGGATTTTACTTTGCTATGTAACCTGTGTTTCCTAGGTCCAGCTGTGACATTTTGAGACAAACCAAGGACATCTTTGTGAGATTCCCTTACCTCTGTCAAGCCAGACCTTGCCCTAGGCAGTCTTCTAGTAGATTTTTGTGTTCAGAGTAATCTTAATCATCCTTCTTTCCCCTGGCAGTTCTCAGGAGACCTGAGTGGTAGTTTGTCCCACTTCCCTTCACTCCCCATCCTAATTTGTTATTAAACCCCTTTATACAGACATTCCTTGTCTCTCCTTTCTCAGATAATCCTGGCCTAACTGAAAACAAGAACCAACTGACATAACCCCAACTGATTCTCCTATTTGTTTCCCTCTCCTCCATTTCCCCATTCCTCTCCTTTATCAAACCACCCTAGAATTAATCACCCACAGGTTTTAGTATACTGTTAATTAACCCACTATATATATTATCAGCTTTACAGTTTACATTAACAGTAGATCTAGTGGATATGCCTAGGATGGATTAAAAAGATACTCCAATTGAAAATCCAGACTTGGTATTATTCACGGATGGTTCTTCATATTTGTGTAATGAAATCAGATGTACTGGAGCAGCAGTTGTCAAAATTTGAGACACTGTGGTAAGGCTCATTACCTAGTAATCTTAGTGCCCAAGGTGCAGAATTGGTGGCATTGAAGCAAGCTTGTCTCCTAGCTGAGGATAAAACTGCAATTGAAAGTGCATAATGAGAGTCAAATTTTTGCAGTGGTTTGATAAAGGAGAGGAATGGGGAAATGGAGGAGAGGGAAACAAATAGGAGAATCAGTTGGGGTTATGTCAGTTGGTTCTTGTTTTCAGTTTAGTTCATTTTCTAAAGCCTACTAATAAATCTTATAAAACCCACAATATTGTTAAAGTT
Organism: Gracilinanus agilis; assembly: GCF_016433145.1. Taxonomy (NCBI): domain Eukaryota; kingdom Metazoa; phylum Chordata; class Mammalia; order Didelphimorphia; family Didelphidae; genus Gracilinanus; species Gracilinanus agilis. The sequence continues at coordinate 569,777,082 of NC_058132.1, read as the reverse complement.
ATTTTTTATATTCACTTTATTCTTTATAGTAGAGATTCAGTCTCTAATGGAAACCATAGAGTTGCTATCACTGCAAAGTATGCTGCCCAGAATGCTCTAATTTATGTAATGAATTTGTCAACAATTGAGCCACATGATTTGGAAAAAGCTTATGTAGACTCAGAAAATCCAGAAATGGAAAGATAAATTTGCAACAAGGAAAGAACATGAGAAATTAAAACTCTGAGGTGGAATTCAGTGGAACCCAGTAAGAACTTTTTTTTAAAGATCCAATAAGAGAATTTTATTAGAGAAAACAAGTATAATAAATTATTAGGAAAAGGAATAAGGCAATTTGGCATATCATTTTCCTTAAGAAAACTTTATCTCCTTATTTACCATTGATCTCCACTTTAGATTCATTCTCTGATTTTTAGGAAATATCTTTTGTCTTGCTACATATGAGAAGAAACACCTGGAACCTTGAGGCACAGTTACTTGCTTAAATCAAACATATTAATAATTCACTCAGAAATTTTTTTCCTGTTACACACCAATCTTAGAAATTGAAGAGAATTCACACCTCAGGATTATAGGGCTTCTGAGCTCTACTAAGGCAAGGAAACCATATATATATAAAATATGTGGGGTATCTGGTTGTCTCTGAGAGGAGAGGGAAAAGCAGATCCCTAAGTGACTGTACTATTTTTTATTTTAATTTAAACATTTATTAATATTCATTTTAACATGGTAACATGATTCATGCTCCTACTTTCCCCTTCACTCCCCTCACTCCCCCCACCCATGGCGAACGCACATTTCCACTGGTTTTGTCATGTGTCCTTGATCAAGACCTATTTCCAAATTGTTGATAGTTGCATTGGTGTGGTAGTTTCGAGTCCACATCTCCAATCATGTCCACCCCGACCCATGTGTTCAAGCAGTTGTTTTTCTTATATGTTTCCTCTCCTGCAGTCCTTCCTCTGAATGTGGGTAGCGTTCATTACCATAAATCCCTCAGAATTGTCCTGAGTCATTGCATTGCTGCTGGTACAGAAGTCCATTGCATTCGATTTTACCATAGTATATCAGTCTCTGTGTACAATGTTCTTCTGGATCTGCTCCTTTCGCTCTGTATCAGTTCCTGGAAGTCTTTCCAGTTCACCTAGAACTCCTCTAGTTTATTATTCCTTTTAGCACAATAGTATTCCATCACCAGCATATACCACAGTTTTTTCAGCCATTCCCCAATTGAAGGACATACCCTCCTTTTCCAGTTTGTTGCCAACACAAAAAGCTCAGTTATAAATATTTTCATACATGTCTGTTTATTTATGATCTCTTTGGGGTACAAACCCAACAATGGTATGACTGGATCAAAGGGCAGGCATTCTTTAATAGCCCTTTGAGCATAGTTCCAAATTGCCAGCCAGAATGGTTGGATCAGTTCACAACTCCACCAGCAATGCATTAATGTCCTAATTTTGCCACATCCCCTCCAGCATTCATTACTCTCCCTTTCTTTCATTTTAACCAAACTGCTAGGTGTGAGGTGATACCTCAGAGTTGTTTTGATTTGCATTTCTCTAATTATTAGAGATTTAGAACACTTTCTCATGTGCTTATTCATACTTTTGATTTCTTTATCTGAAAATTGCCTATTCATGTCTCTTGCCCATTTATTAATTGGGGAATGGCTTGATTTTTTATATAATTGATTTAACTCCTTGTATATTTGAGTAATTAGACCCCTGTCAGAGTTTTTCATTATAAAGATATATTCCCAATTTGTTGTTTCCCTTCTGATTTTGACTACATTGTTTTTGTTTGTACAAAAGCTTTTTAGTTTAATATAATGAAAACCATTTAATTTACATTTTGTAATTTTCTCTAACTCTTGCTTGGTTTTAAAGGCTTTCCTTTCCCAGAGATCTGAAAAGTATACTACTCTGTGTTCACTTAACTTATTTATAGTTTCCCTCTTTATATTCAAGTCGTTCACCCATTCTGAATTTATCTTGGTGTAGGGTGTGAGATGTTGATCTAAACCTAATCTCTCCCATACTGTTTTCCAAATTTCCCAGCAGTTTTTGTCAAATAGTGGATTCATGTCCCAAAAGTTGGGCTCTTTTGGTTTATCATACACTGTCTTGCTGATGTCATTTACCCCGTGTCCATTCCACTGATCCTCCTCTCTGTCTCTTAGCCAGTACCATATTGTTTTGATGACTGCTGCTTTATAGTATAGTCTAATATCTGGTACTGCTAGGCCCCCTTCCTTCACATTTTTTTTCATTATTTCCCTTGATATTCTTGATCTTTTGTTATTCCAAATGAAATTTATTATAGTTTTTTCTAATTCAGTAAAGAAGTTTTTTGGTAGGTTGATAGGTATGGCTCTAAATAGGTAAATTAATCTGGGTAGAATGGTCATTTTTATTATGTTAGCTCGTCCTACCCATGAGCAATCAATGGCTTTCCAATTGTTTAGATCCAGTTTTATTTGTTTGGAAAGTGTTTTGTAGTTGTTTTCATATAATTGCTGTGTTTGTTTTGGTAGATAGATTCCTAAGTATTTTATATTGTCTAGGGTGATTTTAAATGGTGTTTCTCTTTCTATTTTTTGCTGCTCTAATGTGTTGGAGATGTATAGAAATGCTGATGATTTATGTGCATTTATTTTGTATCCTGCAACTTTGCTAAAGTTGTTGATTATTTCTACCAGCTTCTTAGTTGATTCTCTAGGATTTTTTAAGTAGACCATCATATCATCTGCAAAGAGTGATTGCTTAGTCTCCTCATTACCTATTTTGATACCTTCAATTCCTTTTTCTTCTCTAATTGCAACTGCTAGTGTTTATAGTACTATGTTGAATAATAGAAGTGATAATGGGCATCCTTTTTTTACTCCTCATCTTATTGGGAAGGCTTCTAATTTACCTCCATTGCATATGATGTTTATTGATGGTTTTAGGTATATACTCTTTATTATTTTGAGGAAAGGTCCTTCTATTCCTATACTTTTCAGTGTTTTCAGTAGGAATGGATGCTGTATTTTGTCAAAAGCTTTTTCAGCATCTATTGAGATAATCATGTGATTTTTGTTTGTTAGATTGTTGATATGGTCAATTATGTGGATGGTTTTTTTTATTTTATTAATTTCTCCCTTGATTTTTAGTATTTCTAATTTAGTTTTCATCTGGGGATTTTTAATTTGCTCGCTTTCTAATTTTTTGAGTTTCATGCCCAATTCATTAATCTCTGCCCTCCTTAATTTGTTAATATATGCACTCAAGGATATAAATTTCCCCCTGAGTACTGCCTTGGCTGCATCCCACAGGGTTTGGTAGGATGTCTCAATATTGTCAATTTTTGTGAATGTACCATGTGCAGCTGAAAAGAAAGTGTATTCCTTTTTGTCCTTATTTATTTTTCTCCACATATCCATTAAATCTAATTTTTCTTGGACTTCATTCACCTCTCTTATCTCTTTCTTATTTATTTTTTGGTTTGCTTTATCTAGATCTGAAAGAGGAATATTTAGATCTCCCACTATTATGGTTTTACTATCTATTTCCTTCTTGAGCTCTGCCAGTTTCTCCTTCATGAATTTGGATTCTATGCCACTTGGTGCATATATATTGAGCAGTGTTATTTCCTCATTGTTTATACTGCCTTTAATCAGGATGTAATGACCTTCCCTGCCTTTTTTTAATCATATCTATTTTTACTTTGGCTTTGTCAGAGATCATAATAGCCACTCCTGCCTTCTTTTTCTCATTTGATGCCCAAAAGATTTTGCTCAAGCCTTTAACCTTAAACTTGTGTGTGTCTACCTGCCTCATATGTATTTCTTGTAGACAACATATGGTAGGATTTTGGTTTCTGATCCACTCTGCTATTTACTTCCTTTTTATGAGGGAGTTCATCCCATTCACATTCAGAGTTATAATTATCAGTTGTGTATTCGCCAACATTTTGGTATCCTCTCCTAATTCTACTCCTTCTTCTTACGCTATTTCCTTTTAAACCAGTGGTTTGATTTATACCAGTAATCCTTGTCCCCTCCCTTGATTTACTACTCTTTCTACCCCCTCTGCTATTATTCCCCTCTATTTATTTTTAAGGCTTAATGAATTCCCTCCCCCTTCTTCTTCCCTCCCTTTTATGACCCCCCACTCCCCTGATCCCCTTTGTTTATCCCTTCTGACTTTCTCAGTAGGTTAGATAGAGTTTTATATCCCAATGGATAAAGCTACTCTTCCCTCTCAGGGTTAATTACACTGAGAGTAAGGTTTAACTCTTACCTCTTAATGCTCTCTTCTGCTCCTTCTTATAATAGCATTCTTCCCTTCCCCTTCCCATGCCCTCTTTGTGTGTAATAGAATATCCTATTTTTCTTATTCATTCAAGTTTCTCTTGGTATCCTCTACTATTCACCTCCATCTTTCCCACCCCCATATCTTCTTAGACCATTTAGTATTCCAACCTGTACCTATGAATAATTCTTCTAATTACTATAAGTGAATACTATAATAATGAATAGAGTTCCTTATAGAGAATTATACATAATATTTCTTCACATTGGAATACCAATAAATAGATCATACTGAAGCCCTTAAAGAGGCAAATTTTTAAAAATAAAGAGTTTTCTTTCTTTCCCCTCTGTTTCTTATTTACCTTTTCATGTTTCTCTTGATTTTTGTGTTTGGATATCAAACTTTCCATTTAGTCCTGGTCTTTTCTGTGCAAATACTTGGAAATCTTCTATCTTGTTGAATGCCCAAACTTTGCCTTGGAAGTATATGGTTAGTTTTGAAGGGTAGGTGATCCTTGGTTGTAGACCCAGTTCCCTTGCCTTTCTTAATATCATATTCCAAGCCTTGAGGTCTTTTAGTGTGGAGGCTGCCAGATCCTGTGTGATCCTGATTGTTGCTCCTTGATATCTGAGTTGTCCCTTTTTGACTTCTTGTAAATTTTTTCTTTTACTTGGAAGCTCTTGAATTTGGCTATTATATTCCTGGGGGTTGTCTTTTTTTTTTGGTTGTTTTTTTTAAACCCTTAATTTCTGTATATTGGCTCCTAGGTGAAAGAGTGGTAAGGGTAGGCAATGGGGGTCAAGTGACTTGCCCAGGGTCACACAGCTGGGAAGTGTCTGAGGCCGGATTTTAACCTAGGACCTCCCATCTCTAGGCCTGGCTCTCAATCCACTGATCTACCCAGCTGCCTCCTGGGGGTTGTCTTTTATGGGCCTAGTGTAGAGGGTGATCTATGGATCCTTTAAATGTGTATATTGCCCTCTTGTTGTAGAACTTCAGGGCAATTTTGCTGAACAATTTCTTTTAGTATGTAGTCCATATTTCTTTTAATTTCTGCTTTTTCAGGAAAACCAATGATTCTAAAATTGTCTCTTCTAGACCTGTTTTCTTGGTCTGTGACTTTCTCATTGAGATATTTCATGTTTCCTTCTATTTTTTCAGTCTTTTGACTTGGTTTTATTTTTTCTTGCTGTCTTGAGAGATCATTAGCTTCTAATTGCTCAATTCTAGCCTTTTTGGGATTGGTTTTCCTTTTCAATCTGGCCATTTCTGGTGTTCAATTTGCTTATCAGTTCATTTGATTTCTGAGCCTCACTTTCCAATTGCAAATTCTGCTTTTTAAACTGTTATTTTCTTGCCAGATTTTGGTTTCCAATTTGTTTACCATTTTGTTTGATTTGGGGGGCATCTTTCTCCAATTGGAAGTTTCTGTCTTCTAACCTGTTAATTTCCTTTTTTTTAAACCCTTGTACTTTGGTGTATTGTCTTATAGATGGAAGATTGGTAAGGGTGGGCAATAAGGGTCAAGTGACTTGCCCAGGGTCACACAGCTGGGAAGTGGCTGAGGCTGGGTTTGAACCTAGGACCTCCTGTCTCTAGGCCTGACTCTCACTCCACTGAGCTACCCAGCTGCCCCCTCTGTTAATTTCCTTTTGAGCTATTTCCCACTTCTCTTGCCAAATCTCTTCCATCTTTTTCATCATATCAGATTTGAACTCTTCAATAGCTTGTGTCCAGTTTTCATTATTTTGGGAAGGTTTGGATATGATTACTTGTTTGTTCTCCTCTGCGGTTTGCTCTTTTGTCTGTATTTTATCTGTGTAAAAGTTGTGGAGTGTTACGGATTTCTTCTTGATGATCTTTCTCTTTTGGGGTTCTTGTCTCTGGCTTGCCATTGTTAGCCCTGCGCCCTCTCAGGTTTATCCTCACACTCAGGGTCTGTCTGGTTTCTTTAGGCTTCTGAGGTCTTAGGTTTAGTTGTCCTCAGGGTCAAGCCTCCTAGTGGTCCCCTTACTTGTTCCTCTGCCCGAAGCTCCTTTAACAGTCTCAGGATGCTGCTTCCACAGTTGTGAAACCCTTCTGCACTGGGTCCCCACTCAAGGTCCGTGCCTGCTCTCAAGATCCGAGTCCTCGCCTACTCTCAGGATTCGTGTCTGGGGTTGTGTCCATGCATGTACTCATGCCTGCACTCAGGGTCTGCATTCAAAGTCTGTGTGCGTTTTTTAGCCCCTTGGGGTCTTAAGTCTTGGTGCTCTCAGGAGCAGGCCCTGGTGACCCCAGGTAGCTGCCAAGGTCTTAATGCATGCCCCAAACTTGCTCTAACTCTTCTGCATTGGCTTTGGCACTGTAGGTGGGGTGGGGTGGGAGAGGTGGTTGCTCAACTCATGCTTTAGAGAGAGCTATTTCACCCCTTTATAGCATGGAAATGCCCCAATTCCATGTACCTCCAATGCTGTGCTCTGAAGTGGGGTCCCTTCGTTCCTCTGGATTTGCTTTTATGTCTTCTTGAGGAGTCCTGTATTTTTTGGTTAGGAGAGGTTAAGCAGCTGCTATTTACTATGCCGCCATCTTAAACAGGAAGCACTGAAGCAAATATTATATGTTAGTGTGGGAGATATCTTCTAGGTCTTGGTTCTCAGTTGGCCAGGACATGAGGTTGTCATTTGTCCTGGTTTCCTCCAGGAACCTTGCTTTCTTGGATGGTGTGTAAAATTTATCAAGTAAAAATTCAACATCAACAAAATTTGGATTGAATAGGTCAAAGGTCCTTTTTAGTTACTTCACCGATTTGTATGGTGTAAAGAAATACTTGGGAAACCTCCTCTTGAGCACTTCCAGATCTTGGGCCATTAAAACTTTGTATGTCTTCATATGAACTCTATTGCCTTCCGGCCTAATGTGGCTTTGGGCCCCTATGGGGAACAAAGAAATGGTACTGGGTCCAACTGTCTCTGTCTCAGTCTGCTTGGCATTGGTAGAGGTGGGTTTTGAAGTAGCCAATGGTTTGGAAGGGTTTGCAGCAGCTTGATTATGGGATTTTTCTATATCCTCTATTTGCATGATTGTATGGGAGTCTAGAGCTTCTCCCTAATTTTCTTATTTATTTCAATAAGTTGTTGATATTTTTTATCATTCTTTTCATGATGATGATTCTTTCATCACTTGCAACAGTTCCTCATTAGTATTTCTCTTAGTGCCCCAAACTAAATCAAAGACCTTCTTGATTGCCCATAGTCCTTGAATCACTGATATTATGATAACTCCCATAGTAGGTAGATAAGCTATGAATTCTGCCATTGTCACTGCCAGTCATTTGTATAAATCATATAGCAATAAGATTTTTAGGCAATAGGCTGGAATCACTTCAAACCAGAGATTGTAAATTCTTTGTGTCACTGACCAGATAAGTAAAGTTAAACTGGTAACAATAAATGAAACCCTTGCCAAAGCCATCTTCCCTATACCTATCAGGCTTCAGTTCCCTTTGGCTTCGCCAAAAACTGTTATGCACAAGGGTAGGGTACTAAGAAGGATGGAAGGACAGGAAGGTGCTTCTATAAGCTAGGCCTGACTGGCTGGCCCAAGATCCTCAGGTGGTAATGGATCTAGGCTGAGTGAGGATAGTGATGTCTGGGTAGCCACTAAGGTGTGCTGGTAACCACCAGGGCTTATGGATGATTAACTCAGCTAAGCATATGACTCCATGAAGAGTGCCCAAGCCAAAGTTATTGAGGGAGAAGCTTTATATATTCTTTAACAGCTCCTCTGGTCCCTTGGCTTGGGGTTAGGTTAAATGATAAAGGTTGGTGATGGGCTAGTTGTTGATATTTGATTGGATAATATTAACTGACTGTGATCTTGGTAAATCCCTTTCTCCTTTGGCTGTAGTTATTCATTTGTCCCTTGGAATGAATGCCAGTCTTCACTTGAATCAAGTTTGAATGGGGTTTATTGCTTTGACTCAAAGGGGTTAGGGATCAGGATAAGGAAAGAGGTGTTGGGAATGGATATGCTATATCTAATGAGAGTTAAAGTAATCTAATCAATGAGCAACAAGTTGGTAATTGGCTGGAGATTCTTCTCCCCATCACAGACCTTGGTCAGACCCAGCTGTGATCTAGACCAAAGGAAAGGAAGGGATAGTGATAATCTTCTTGATAGCTCTGTTTTTATTATCTCTCAGCTCTGTTTAATAATAGGTGAATGAACTTCTTGTGGCAATAAGGTATGGATGCTGGATCTTCAGGTCTATAGGCCTACCCACCCTTCACCACCCTCTGACCTCCAGAAATACCCTTCTCAAGACTGAAACCTCAAGTGGCTAAGCCCCTGAGCTTTTATAGAGGTGGTCCCCACTATCTTTTGCCCTTGGCTCATGCCATCTGGGTAAATTACTAGTTCTATAACTGATAATCTGTCACCCAAGTTGTTCTCCATCTCTTTCCAGAAGTTACTTACTACACAACACAACCAATCATGATAACACCTTGCAATATACATATGTACCAATCAATGCTATTACTTTGGTAGTGGTCAAAAAGAAAGTTTGAGGGAAGCAATCTTAAGTCATACTGAATGCACAGGGGAAGAAAAGATTCTGAGTGGGAAACAAACTAGGACTGATATAGCACAAGAGAAGGAATGGGATATCATAGAAACAACAGTTCCAATGGTATAAGTAATACAAGATACTGAAAACAAAGAACCACATGTAATGATTAGGGTTGGCAACAAAATCTACCCTGCATTGATTGACATGGGAACAAAAAGAAGTGTTATGTTGATCTAAACAGAGATATTTGGGAAGCTGAAGAGATGACCTGAAAGTCGACACCTGCAGGACTCACTCCTCCCCCTCCCCCACAGGCTAGAGTGAGTAGGGAGGGGTAGGTACTCCTTACTCTCACCCCACACACCAAGCAATTGGAAACCAGTTGGAAATGGAGGCAGGACTGATGTCTTCTGGCAAGGCTCAGCAAGGCAAATCTCTAATGATGTTCACTTTCTCAACTTATATTTCCCACAGGTTTGACTGAGGGACAATAGGAGAAGCTTGATGTCTTATAGTTATCAGGGACAGACGAATCTAACTTGTATGGGCTGGACAGCTGAAGGAAATCTAGCTGAAGTTGAATGTAAGCATTCCCAGAATAATAAACAGGCACTGCTCTATTAAGGGGAAGTTCCTTAAGAGAAGTTCAGGAAGATTCAGTCTTTAAACTCACCATGTGGACTTCTAAAGAAGATATTGAAAGTAGTCCCACCAAGGTCTCAGAGTTTCAGCCAGTACTCATCCATGAACCAGGAAAGCTCCTTCACCAGTAACCCTCTTCACCAGAAGACCACTCAGTTGACTGAGGAGCTCTTTTTAAAGGTGTCACTTATGCATCACTTCCTGTGCCTCCTCCCTAGTTTGTGTGTCCAATCACAACTGACACTTCTCCTAGGATAGCCTGGGGGCAGTCAGTTGATTCTGATTTGTCACCCACTCTAGCACACATGGGTTATGGAGCTCCAAAAATTGGAGGTGCTTTGACCTTTGGTGATTAAATCTAAAGATGGGTAGTGTAGATTTAATCTAATCATCACACCAGTTTATAACTTCCATAGATAATTAAATGAAAGAAGTTACCTTAGTTTCTAAAAAGACTTTGGTCTAAACTGCTGATCCATTTCAATATCATATATCTTAAAATAGAATCTCTTCATCTTACCAAGACTTGGCAATTGGTGGAGATTCCTTTCAGTAGAGGAATTTTTTTTAATTTAATTTTTATTGTTTAGAAAATTTTTCCCATGGTTCCATGATTCATGTTCTTTCTCTCTCCACCCTCCCAGCCCCCAGTAGCTGATGTGCAATTCCACTAGTTTCTTCCTGTGTCATTGATCAAGAACTATTTCCATATTATTGATAATTATTTTAGGGTGGTCATTAAGAGTCTACATCCAAATTGTGTGCGCATCAAAGCATGTGTTCAAGCAATTGTTTTTCTTCTATGTTTCCACTCCTGTAGTTTTTCCTCTGAATGTGGGTAGCATTCTTTTCCATAAATCCCTTAGAATTGTCCTGGGTCATTGTATTGCTGCTAGTATTGAAATCCATTACATTCAGTTTTACCACAGTGTCTCAGTCTCTGTGTAAAATGTTCTCCTGGTTCTGCTCCTTTCACTCTGCATCAATTCCTGGAGGTCATTCCAGTTCACATAGAATTCCTCTAATCTGTTATTCCATTGAGTACAATAGTATTCCATCACCAGCATATACCACAATTTGTTCAGCCATTCCCCAATTGATGGGCATACCCTCATTTTCCAGTTCTTTGCCACCACAAAAAGCACAGCTATAAATATTTTTGTGCATGTCTTTTCCCCTATGATCTCTTTGGGGTACAAATCCAGCAATGATATGACTGGATCAAAGGGTAGGCATTCTTTTATAGTCCTTTGAGCATAGCTCCAAATTGCCAGCCAGAATGGTTGGATCAGTTCACAACTCCACCAGCAATGCATTAATGTCCCAATTTGGCCACATCCCCTCCAGAATTCATTACTCTCTCCTTCTTTCATTTTAGCCAATCTGCTGGGTGTGAGGTGATGCTTCAGAGTTGCTTTGATTTGCATTTCTCTAATTATTAGAGATTTAGAACACTTTCTCATGTGTTTATCGATAGTTTTGATTTCTTCATCTGAAAATTGCCTATTCATGTCCTTTGCCCATTTATCAGTTGGAGAATGGCTTGATTATTTATACAATTGATTTAACTCCTTGTATATTTGAGTAATTAGACCCCTGTCAGAGTTTTTTGATTTAAAGATTTTTTTCCCAATTTGTTGTTTCCCTTCTGATTATAGTTGCATTGTTTTTGTTTGTACAAACCCTTTTAAATTTAATATAATCAAAATTATTTCTTTTAGATTTTGTAATTTTTCCTAACTCTTGCTTTGTTTCAAAATCTTTCGCAGACATCTGACAAGTGTACTATTCTAGGTTCACTTAATTTACTTGCAGTTTCCTTCTTTATGTTCAAATCTTTCACCTACTCTGAATTTATCTTGGTGTAGGGTGGGAGGTGTTGATCTAAACCCAATCTCTCATATTGTTTTCCAATTTTCCCAGGAGTTTTTGTGAAATGGTGGATTTTTGTCCCAAAATTTGGGTTCTTTGGGTTTATCATAGACTGTCTTGCTGATGTCACTTACTCCAAGTCTATTCCACTGATCCTCCTTTCTGTCTTGTAGTCAGTACCATATTGATTTGATGACCACTGCTAGGCCACCTTTCGTCATGTTTTTTTTTCATCATTTCCATTGATATTCTTAATCTTTTGTTCTTCCAAATGAACTTTTTAATAGTTTTTTTTCTAATTCATTAAAATTTTTTGGTAGTTTATTTGGTATGGTACTAAGTAAGTAAATTAATTTGGCTAGAAATATCATTTTTTATCATGTTAGCTCATCCTATGAGCAATCAATGTTTTTCAAATTGTTTAGATCTAGTTTTAATTGTTTGGAAAGTGTTTTGTAGTTGTGTTCATATAATTCCTGTGTTTGTTTTGGAAGATAGATTCCCAAGTATTTTATATTGTCTAGGGTGATTTTAAATGATGTTTCTCTTTCTAATTCTTGCTGTTGTGATGTCTTGGAAATATATACAAATGCTGATGATTTATGTGCATTTATTTTTGTATCCTGCAACTTTGTTAAAGTTGTTGATTATTTCTACATGCTTTTTAGTTGATTCTCTAGTATTTTTTAAGTAGACCATCATATCATCTGCAAAAAGTGTTAGCTTAGTCTCTTCATTGCCTATTTTAAAACATTTAATTTCCTTTTCTTCTCTAATTGCTACTGCTAGTGTTTCTAGTACAATGTTAAATAAGAGTGGTGATAATAGGCATCCTTGTTTCACTCCTGATCTTATTGAGAAGGCTTCTAATTTATCCCCATTGCATATGATGCTTGTTGATGGTTTTATATATTATAATATTTATTATTTTTAGGAATGGTCCTTCCACTCCTATGCTTTCTAGAGTTTTTAATAGGAATGGGTGCTGTATTTTGTCAAAAGCTTTTTCAACATCTATTGAGCTAATCATGTATTTTTGTTTGTTTGCTTGTTAATATTCTCAATTATGTGGATGGTTTTCCTAATGTTGAACCATCCTTGCATTCCTGGTATAAATCCAACCTAATCATGGTGCATAATCCTCTTGATCATTTGATGGTTTCTTTTTGCTTGTATTCTATTTAAGATTTTTTGCATCTATATTCATTAGGGAGATTGGTCTCTAGTTCTGACCAATTTAAAACACAACCTGCTACAGAAATAGACAAAATAGAGGCAGCTGGGTAGCTCAGTGGATTGAGAGTCAGGTCTAGAGATGGGAGGTCCTGGGTACAAATCAGGCCTCAGAAACTTCCCAGCTGAGTGACCCTGGGAGAGTCACTTGACTCTCATTGCCCATCCTTACCACTCTTCCACCTGGGAGTCAATACACAGAAGTTAAGTGTTTAAAAAAAAAGAAATAGACAAAACAAAACTGATCTGTACATATGGGAATGGGAAGGAAAGATTAGAAAAGAGATCTTTAGTCATGCAAAAAATAATCCCCTCAAGAGGAAAGAGAAAGTGATAAGGCAGATGAGTTTTCAGGAAATAATAATAATTTCAAGGTTGAACCCAAACAGTGAGGAATTTGTCCCTTCCACATCAAGGATGGATTCTATCCCAAATATGCCAATCTTGTCACTTTACAAACACACAGGGATGCAGGTGGAAAAATCATAAAAGTCAAAGAAAGATCAAGAATAGAGATATGTGAAACCTGAGGTGGCAACAGAAGGAAACTAAACTAATACAAAACCTTTGATGCTTACTGAGGGAATAGCAAAAAGTATTTGAAACATAGCTTAACTGAAGTCCATCTTGTAAAAGCAAAAGGCAAAGGAGGAGCCAAGAAACCAAACTGCAAATAATTTCCTGCTACATCTCCCAAGGAAAATTTTGTATCAAAAGTGCCAATTTTTGCACTTTCCAAACACACAGAAATGCATGCAAAAAAATAAAATATATTTAAGCACCTTCAAGAACAAGAAAATGAGAAAACTTTTGAAGAAGCACAGGAGAATGGAAAGGAAAACAGAAATAACACAATTGCAAAAACTGAGGTAACAACACTGGGAAACAAAGCTACTGCAATACCATTGTCATTTAATGAAAGAAACAGCAACATGAATTCAAAACAAAATGTATCTAAATTCAAGCTTGCTAATGCAAAAAGTAAAGAGACAATGAAATCTGGCAATGAAACCTTTAATTACAGACCAATTTTTCTTGAGCCAAACAAAAATGAATATCAAACAGAAAAGATCAAGCATCAAGCACATGAAAGAATCTTTTCCTTACCCAAACCCAATAATAGTAAGAGAATCAAATGATACCATAACTGGTTTTAACAACATCTTGCATGATACATATATAACAATCAATAATATTAATGAGAATATCAGTCGCATAACAACACAATCAATTATGAATACAGAAGATCAAGGGAAGTGAATCTGAAAAGGGAAACAAGCAGCTCTGGAGGGGAACAGACTGGGTTGGATATAGCACAAGGGAAGGACTCTGATATTATTGTCTCCATCAAACTACTGGTACCAGTTCACCAAGATAATGAAAATAAAAACCACATGTGACAATTAGGGTTGCAAATGACACTTATCCTGCATCAATTGACTCATATATTACAAGCGATGTCTTAAAACCATCTTCAAAATATAGCAAAGTCAGTGATGTACCACAAGAGAAGGAAAGGGAAATTACAGAAGTAGCTGCACCCATGAGCTAAGCCATTCATAGGACAGAAAGCAATGGACCTCAAATAACAACTGTGCTACCAGAAAATGACTTAGTAGATGTGGTCATGTAAGCAATTTTAGCATTATATATAGATAATTCCAAGCCATCTCTAACATATCCTATTCACACAGACTTTGATGACATAAGTTCTGAGGATGAAGAAGAAATGAAAAGACTATTTCAAGAAGCAAATGTACCAGTAATCAGGGTACCAGACATAGGCATTGAGGAAAGACAGTCATGGCTAAGTTACCAATATCAACCAGATAACACTAGTACAGATGAAAAAAGGCAAATAGAAAGTCCATATATAAGAGAAACTATACTCAATTTACAACAACAAGAAGAGATAGTAATGATTCAACACCTCACAAACATAGAGTCTGAAAGGCATAACTTCATGGCTAGGAATGAAGTTTATAAGAAGAAAGTCAGCAAAAAGAAAAAGAAAAAAGTCCATATAGTCTGAGGCACATATACATTTACAATTACATAGTGCACAGTACAGGATATGTCAGTGGGGAAGATGTGAGTTAACATATTACACAAATGTACAGACAAGTAATACCAACAAAGTGTGGAGTAGACTGTAGTAGGAAAGGCACAACAGATGGATGGAATCTGAGCAACAATGGGGTGCTAGTTCCAATAATGGAGAACATTATACCTCCAAAGAAACCTGTATGCACATGGATATTGAATCCACAAACTCAAATTACAACAAGGCAAAAGGTTTCAAAAAGAGTGGATACAAGGAACATAGAAACCATCATCTGACAAGTGTAAAGCCAAGATACATAGAACTCGAGAATTCACACATATGTGCACGCATATAAAGAAAGAAAAGCATTTGCAAAGCACCCAAAGCAGTTAAAAACAAACTCAAAATGAACAAATAGAAATCTAAGAAAATGCATAAAACCATTAAGAAAGAGAAATATGACCAAGAACATCCAAATCAAGCAGAAAATAATCAATAAACTCAGAACCAAGAAATACACACACACACACACACACACACACACACACGTATATATATATAGTGGGTAGACAACCAACAAAATGTGACAGGGACACAGAAAAGGTGAAAAGATTCAAGAGAATAGGAAACCAGAACTACTGTCATTATGACACATAATTGACTACAGTCATCATGGAGGACATTATTGATTATTGTATGTATTGTCTGTGGAAATTGATTTGGTTTATTCCTTATTATTTAAAGGTGTTCCTGCATATATTAGTCTGGTTGTGGATGTTGAGATAGCACAATCTACATGGAAAATAACAAAGTTGGATATAGTTACACACATGCCTGTGTTGTTATTGTGTACCTATGGAATATATAGAATAAGATGAATATTTTCTTGTATAGCTTACATGGTAAAGATAATAATTGTTTGGTTCTGTAGAGAATCAGAAGTAAAGATAATGTTAAAGTTATTACAGATCGAAATGCAAAATATGGAGCTGTATATGCACCAGCAACAAGACTTTGGATAAGCACAGTATAAAACTAATGAAACTCCTGATGTGGTAAATACTGAAACTAAGGTAGAGCAGGAAAATAAGGCCTAGGATAATGGTGTAACTCCAGTTACTCTTTTTCCCTTGCGAGATCTGCCAGTGGTGAGGGATGATGGGATTTTCCATGTGAAACAGCACAGAGGACATAGATTTCATTAAGATGAAGGCTCCAAAATTCTAAGATGAGCCAGGGAGGTTTATCAAGGTACTGAGATCTGTGGTGAAGACCTTTCGACACAGATTTCAATGACTTCTGGTTTATTTTGATAGAAATTTTACCTACTCATGATAGAAATTTATTGAGGAAATAATTTTGTGGTTTTTGTTGGTTTGCTTGTTGATATGGTCAATTATGTGGATGGTTTTCCTAATGTTGAACTATCCTTGCATTCCTGGTATAAATCCCACTTGATCACTTGCTGGAGTCTTTTTACTAGTATTCTATTTAAGATTTTTGCATCTATGTTTATTAAGGAGATTGGTCTGTAATTTTCTTTCTCTGTTTTTTATCTACCTGGCTTTGGAATCAGTACCATATTTGTGTCATAAAAGGAATTTTGTAAGGCTCCTTCTTTGCTTATTATATCAAATAATTTGTATAGTATTGGGATTAATTATTCTTTGAATGTTTGATAGAATTCACTTGTGAATCCATCAGGCCCTCAGGATTTTTTCTTAGGGAGTTCTTTGATGGCTTCTTCAATTTCTTTTTTCTGATATTGGATTATATAAATATTCTATTTCTTCTGCTGTTAAAAATACCAGCTTCAAGTGTTATTTATTAATTCAATAGTTCTTTTACTTTTGATTTTATTAATTTCTCCTTTGATTTTTAATATTTCTAATTTAGTTTTCATCTGAGGATTTAAAGAAAAAAACCTTTGACAAAATACAACACCCATTCCTCCTGAAAACACTAGAAAGTATAGGAATAGAAGGTCCTTTCTTAAAAATAATAAACAGTATATATATAAAACCATCAACAAGCATCATATACATTAGGGATTAATTAGAAGCCTTTCCAATAAGATCAGGAGTGAAACAAGGATGCCTATTGTCACTTCTATTATTTAATAACATTAATGCACATAAATCATCAGCATTTCTATATATTTCCAACACATCATAGCAGCAAGAATTAGAAAGAGAAACATGAAAAGAAACAGAGGGGAAAGAAAGAAAACTTGTATTTTTAAAATTTGCCTCTTTAAGGGCTTCAATATGATCTAATTATTGGTATTCCTATGTGGAGAAATATTATGTTTAATTCTCTTTAAGGAACTCTATTCACTATTATAGTATTCACTTAAAGTAATTAGAAGAATTATTCATAGGGAGAGGTTGGAATACTAAATAGTCTAAGAAGATATGGGGGTGGGAAAGAGGGAGGTGAATAGTAGAGGACACCAAGAGAAACTTGAATGAATAAGAAAAATAGGATATTCTATTACACACAAAGAGGGCATGGGAAGGGGAAGGGATGAATACTATTATAAGAAGGAGCAGAAGAGAGCATTAAGAGGTAATAGTTAAACATTACTCTCAGTGTAATTAACCCTGAGAGGGAAGAGTACCTTTATCCATTGGGATATAAAACTCTATTCAACCCTACTGAGAAAGTCAGAAGGGAAAAATCTAATCTATCTAATAATTAATGAAATGCAAATGAAAACATCTCACACATAGCAGATTTGCTAAAATGACAGCAAAGGAGAGTAATGAATGTTGGAGGGGTTGTGACAAAATTGGGACATTAATGCATTGCTGGTGGAGTTGTGAACTTATCCAACCATTCTGCATTGCAATTTGGAACTATGCTCCAAGGGCTATAAAAGAATGCCGGTCATTTGATCCAGCCATATCATTGTTGGGTTTGTACCCCAAAGAGATCATAGATAAATAAACTTGTATGAAAATATTTATAGCTGCACTTTTTGTGGTGGCAAAAAACTGGAAAATGAGGGTATGTCCTTCAATTGGGGAATGGCTGAACAAATTGTGGTATATGTTGGTAATGGAATACTATTTTGCTTAAAGGAATAATAAACTGGAGGAATTCCATGTGAACTGGAAAGACTTCCAGGAATTGAGTCAGAGTGAAAGGAGCAGAGCTAGAAGAACATTGTACACAGAGTCTGATATACTATGTTAAAATTGAATGTTATAGACATCTATACTAGTAGCAATACAATAACACAAGACAATTCTAAGGGATTTATGGAAAAGATCACTATCTACATTCAGAGGAAGATCTACAGGAGAGGAAACAGAAGAAAAACAACTGCTTGAACACTTGGATTGATGAGGACATAATTGGGGATATAGACCCAAAAGGACCACACCAATGTAACTATCAATAATATGTAAATAAGTCCTGACTTATCACACATGTTAAAACCAATGGGAATGTGAGTTAGTGTGGAGATCTCTTTATCATCTCTGATAATCTGATGACAGTTTAGTTGATAAGGAAATAAGGACAGGACAAGGGAAATGTCTTTTACTTCATGCTTCCAGCTCTGGCTCCAGGAGCATGGAGTTTATTATATATATTTCAAGACTCATTTCACACAAAAGAACCCCTCCCCCCTGGAAACTTTGCAGATGCGCAGAAGTTACAAATTATGTCACATCAAAACACAAAATATTGGCTTCAGAATAGACCAAGGCCAAGGCTGAATTTTTACTAGGTTCTTATCAGAAAGCCAAGTTGGGGAGTATCTTGGCCTTAGCTATAACAGGCAGCAGCATTCCTTGCTGTGTTAACAATGTTAACCCTTTAAATTCAGGTTTGATAGGAACTTAAAGCTTTTCAGTATGGCCATAATACTTTTCAAGAAGAAATCACAAGGATCACAAAAGAGGTCAAAAGAGGAGTCTCAGATTTTTATCTATTCTCTTATTGGCTTCCCACAAGTTAGTTATGGGGGGGTGGAGTTTGTGGGGGTGAAGGGTAAAGTAAAAACATGAATTATGTAACCATGGAAAATTTTTCTAAAAATAAAAAATTAATCCAAGCCACAAAAAAATTATTGAGGAGACAAGGAGTACCCTAGACTTGACACCATGGCCAAATAATTTGGGAGGGGCTTGACCTAAATCCTCTCTTTATCTATTGTATGTTGAATCAGGCAAGGAAATTGTTTATCAAAGTACTAGAGAACAATTCAAGGCAGCCCAATGCATGGTCAAAGTTTGAGAACACATGCCAGAAACACCTGAAACATTTCTTGACAGGATTATTGAGGCTGCAGAGACACACTTCGGCCTTGATGTCCAGGATGATACTACCTTGGACCATGTAAACAGAATTTTTTGTTAAAAATGCAGTACCACATGTGAGGAAATTTTTTTGAGAACTACCCAGATTGGGAGTTGTTTAGTCTACATGAATTAAAAGTAAAAGCTACGTATGTTTATGCCTGAGAGAGACAGAGTAAGTGATGAAAAGGATGTGGTGATAGAAAATCTCTGAAGACATCTAAAGGAAGCTAACAGTAAGGCAAAGGATAAGGAAATCAATGAGATAAAAAGCAGTTACTTATTTCAATAGGATGGTAGGAAATCTCTCCAGCCAAACCTAGAAGCTGCACCACCATAAGCTTGCATTAGCTTATCCTATCTAGGGTCAGTTGTTCAGATCTGATAGTCTCATAGTCTGCTATCAAGTGTTATTTACCATCGTCAATCAAATCATTTCACCAATAACATCAAGAAACCATCATTGAAGATCAATCATCATCTGTAACCAGCCAAGTTCAAGTCTGTCATTTGTCACTTAAAGCTTGGCCTAAGTTATCAAGTTAACAACTGTATCAAGATGTTGTTTGAGGCTTCCCCTTTGAGGAGGGCTAGAAGGCTTACCAACTAGTTTAGTTCAATTAGTTCAGTTTATCCTCAATCCTTTTTCCTAACTCAATTTCCCTCAGTCCTTTACCATTCTTGAGTTATCCCAGTTAAAGTTAATTAAAGTAGTTTACCTGAATATTCAAGATCTGTCTAGTGGTTTGTTACTCCTGCTGAAAGAAGAAGAATCTCACTGAGTGCCTTGTCAGTTAGACTGGAACTCTGATTGAGTCAGTTTTCATAGGCAGATATCAACTCCTGCCTGTGACTAATATTAAAATGTTCAAAACCATCTATACAATTGCAGTCAGAACAGTATAATCAATTTCACTGAGAAGGCACTGAGTTATTTAACATCAAGGATTTAGTTAGCTGATCCTAATTGTCAGTTAAGAATCTCAATGCCCACCTTACTGGCCTGTTGTAAGGAGGGATGCTGTCTAGCTGCTGATTTACAAGAATAGCCTGTGCATATTTTCCCATCCTTACATTTCACAACCATTCGTATCTGCCAGAGGGATAGTACCAACTTGCTATAAGAGCAATGCAGGAGGGGTTATAAAATTTCCAATGCTAAGCTACAGTGGGTCATGCCTAGAGTAGAATATCTTGGGTTCATTTTAGAAAAGGGTACAAGAAGAATCTCCCAGAAGAGAGTTGCAGACATACAGAAGCTAAGCATGCCTAGGACTAAGAAACTGCATGCAATCCTAGGAATAACAAGTTACTGCAGACAATGGATCCTAGGCTTCAGTTTAATTTCTAAACCTTTGAATTGACTAGGAACATTGTCTCAGAACCTTATGCTGACAAGGGAGTGCAAGCATGCCATTGAGAAGCTCAAGGCTGCTATTCTATCAGCTCCAGCCATAGAGATTCCCAATGATAACAAACCCTTCTATTTTTTTGTACATAAAGATAAGGGAATCACTTCTAGTGTGCTAATGCAGACTCTGGGGGATAAGCCAAGACCAGTTGCCTATTACAACTCACTCATGAATCCCATTATCAGAGGCATTCCAGCTTGCCTCAAGGCAATTGCTGCTGCAGCAATGATGGTGAGACAATCATCAGATCTTGTATTGGGATGCAGGTTCATAGTATATTCTCCACACCAGATAGAAGTCACTCTCCAGAATAATATCGTGTAAGCTTTTACATCACAGCATTTGTCCCAATACAAAGTCATGTTACTGGGTAATGAGAACTTGTCATTCCATCTTTGTAAGGACATTAACCCAGCCACCTTAATGCCTGATCTATTATTAGAAGGAGAAAGCATCCATAACTGCAATGACACTTTGCAGATGGTTCTGAAGACCAGAGGAGATTTAACTGATATTCCTCTAGACAATGCTGACATGGCATTATACACAAATGGATCTTCTTATATGGTAGATGGGAAAAAGTACACAGTTGCTGCAGTAGTGACCCAAGACAGAATATTGTGGTATGCAGCTCTACCACACAACGTCAGTGCTCAAGGTGAAGAGATCCTGACTCTCACAAAAGCACTCCAAATTGTTTTGTTTTGTTTTGTTTTTAAACCCTTAACTTCTGTGTATTGACTTATAGGTGGAAGAGCGGTAAGGGTAGGCAATGGGGGTCAAGTGACTTGCCCAGGGTCACACAGCTGGGAAGTGTCTAAGGCCAGATTTGAACCTAGGACCTCCTGTCTCTAGGCCTGGCTCTCAGTCCACTGAGCTACCCAGCTGCCCCCATAAAAGCACTCCAAATTGGCAAGGACAAACATATTAACATCCAAAGGGACTCAAAATATGCTTTTGGAGTAGTACATTGCATCTGTCTGATATGGAGACATCATGAATTTATTACCTCTGATGGAAAGGAAATTGCATATGGACAATTAATAAATGATTTCCTGGAAGCTGTTCAGTTGCCTAAAGAAGTCTCTGTAATGCTTTGCTGGAGTCATCAAAGAACAAAAGATACAGAGTCGCTGGGAAATTATTGGGTCAATATCATGGCCAAATATGGAGCCAGGTTTGGACTATCTTTCCTTGGTGGAAGAAGCAGATTTACAACAAGTCTATTCCCCAAAGGAGGGGCAGGACTGGAAGAAAAATCTTGGTGCCAAACTAGTCAATGGCATTTGGCTCTCAGCAACTGGTAAACCCATCTTGGCAAAAGCACTCTATTATACCTTGTGTAATGCATTACATGAGAAAGGGCATTATGGAGCTCATGCCCTGGTAGATTCCATATGAAGGCACTGGATTGCAAAAGGCATTTCAACCTATGACATTAGAATGTGCCAGAAGTGTAAGATTAGCTTACAGTTTAACCAGGGGATAACTAGTATTAATAGTCTAGGAGGAAGACAACTAGTCTATACCCATTTTGAATGTTTGCAAACCAATTACATATCCATGCCTAAATGTCAGGGTTATAAATATGCATTAGTCATCTGACTAATAGACCATCTGATGTAAGAGGGGAAACTAGATATTTAAGGTATGGTGGTCAGGAATTGGATCAACTCGATTCCAAATTAAAATAGTCCAAAGTCAGGATGGCTTTTATGGAAGTTTATTTACAATTAGGAAGGTTAAAGGTAGGGAAATAGCAAGAGAGAAACTCTTGCCTGGACCGGAGATGCAGACCAGATGAGAATTTAGAGGCCCCAGCAAAGGAGCACAGAAGTTAATAAAACAAGGCTTCTAGCCATAAGGTCTTTACAATTAGGGAGGCAAGAGAGGCCTCCTTGAGGGCAGAGCCTCCATAAATGCCAAGGGAGGAGAAAGAAAGTCAGCCTAACTCACCCACGTGACACTTCAGAGGGAAGCTGTTTGGGGTCTCACCAGATATCCTTCAACACCAAGTTAAAAGTGCCAACTCCCTCCACAGGAAGTTACCATCATATTTAAAAGAGCATCTTTTCATCACTTCCTGCATCCACCTTCAATTTCAAGTAGACAAATGGCAGCCTCAACAGTTTTTTGGACTGCCCAAAGGGCAGTCCCTTGGTCTTGATTTGTTCCTTATTGTCATATGTGGGTAACTGATCTTCCCCTCCCCATTAAGTTGGGTGGGGTGACATTATTTTTGATGGCTAGAGTCTAACAATGAATGAGGATGAGCTAATTTCATTTACACACTGACTAATTGGCCAGAAGTCTTGATTTAGGGCTGGGCCAATCAGGCCTAGCCAAGCTGTCAGCCAACCAAGATCCTTAATCAATAATAATCAATTGAAGATTCAACAATGAGCTATTCAACTTAGATTTACTCAGGCAATCCCAATTCCCACTTTCCATCTTTACCCAATTCCTCTTTTCCCTAAACTCTTCAACAATTAAACCATCTTTAAAGAAACCATTTGCCTTTGAATTCTCAAAAGTTCCAGTGGGAGGCTTCAGCTGGTAGAGTCCTGTGACAGCCAGGAAAAAGGGTTTTACTTTCAATATTCCTTCAACCAACAGTTAAGATTAAATCTTCAGTCAGAACAAGTCAATTAATTAAGTAGTCTTGATAGATCAAACATCCAGGTCTATAGTATACCAAGCTAAGGAATATAGCCACCTTAATCAACTTACTAGTGTTTCAGTTAGGGTAAGGGTCATCTGTGTTCCCCAATCAGCTGATTCCTTAGTTCAGACTGTTAGCCCTGGGTTACTGTTTTGTTATCTTGGGTTTTGAGTAAGAAGATTCCACATGTTCTCTTATAATACCAGCTGTATTTGAGTTGAACTGTTGGGGATCACTACTATATCTAGGTATCCCATTAGGATCATTCAAAACTCTCCAATTAATTCCATCACAACTCCCAAGATTTACATAACACTAATTAATTAGTTTTTTGACCTTGAGTTTATTCTTGAGGTCACTAACCATTCAGAATTTAGGAACTAACAATAGTTTAATATTTTACTTATGAAACTAATACATGTACTAACATTTAAAGTTTGTTAAATTCCTTGTTGGTAGCATAGAATTGCTTAATGTTATATTGTTAATGTTGAATTACAGGTTACACTAATCTGTACTTATTACTATAACTGTATTTGTTTTATATATAGGCTGAATAGTAAGTTAGGTCATAAGCTTATTGCAGCATATGCACCAATGCAATGTATTTAGTTTGTTACCATGTTATTTTTATATGTTTGTGTTCAGATTTTGTTTTGTTGTATATTATGCATGTATTTTTGTCATGTAAAACCCCAACCTTCCCAGTTATTTCATTCCTATACTTTGTCTTAGATAGTAAATAAAGTAGAATTAGTTAGGACATAGCATTAGAGATAGATTTATTTTTTGGAGGGTAAAAGACATAGACACCATAGAATTAGTTAGCTTAGAATAGTGTCGAAACATAGCTTAGAATAGTGTAGAAATGTAGAACATAAATTTATGTACAGAAGTTTTTAGGTTAGAAATTCTACCAAAACAAAATCAGCATTATTGTAATTAGTTTTGCAAGAAGCTATCTTGGGCAAACAGTTGCCAGTTGATAGTTCATATTTTGGAATTCCCAGAGCTGACATGAGCTGGCATGAGACTGGAAAAGACTGTTGGAGCAACCCCTATAAATAGGAGGTCAACCCTAAGCCAAGGAACTCAGTATTGAGTGATTGGTGGGTGGATAGTGTAATAGGCAAATTTATAGATTAAGTTAGGCACTAGGCTTATCAGGGAAGGCTGGAGAATTCTAAATGAAATGAGGAAGGAGGAAGCTCTTGGGTTTGGACTCCATGTTGGGAGCTGAGTGCAGTTAGAGACTGGATCAACTGCCTCTGGAGAACTCGGAGAAGAGTGGATTTTGTCTCCTTCAAGAAATTGTCTATCCTGAGAGGAAGTGCAGGTTGAGCATTGGCACAGCTCTGGAGGGTGGACCTCAGACTGCTCCAGCTCATTGACTTCTTCATTTTGTGGATTTATTTTGCTGTGGACCTGTGTTCCTGGAAACTCTTGATCATTGTGGGAATAGAAGGGGACCCAGTTGTGAGGCATTTACTTTCTTCCAACCAGCCCAGCTGAACCCTGACAGCTTATGGTAGTTGAAAGTTAATTGGCCCATTTTACCAATCCCTGAAGTCTGTTCATATTATCCTAGTGTAGAGAGACCTTTCCCTTTCTGCCAATCTATCACCTTTCTTAATAAACTATTTTTTTTACTTCCTATTTCCATCCTTTAACCCCAATAAGAACCCAGAGAGTATATCAATTGCTGTAATAGGGAAATAAGTTTTAGGGGTAGGAAAGCAGATTTAGCCAGGCAGGCTGACAGGAGCTGTCATTCCAAACATTCCAAACTTGGAATTCAGCAAGGGACATCTCACAGGTACTCTCTCTATATGGCAGTTGGGGGTTCGGTGGAGTTTATTGGAGTTTAGCTTCCACTGACCAGAGAGCCTGTGGATTTTTGGATTATCACTGTGCCTTGAGAAACATTTGTAAAGCATCATTTCCATCTATCAAGTGCAAGAAGAGCAAGTTGAGATTAGGTGTCTTGTTTGGTGGTGAAATAAGATACATCTTTCTCCTTGTCTTCCCTGTGGATTTACTAGGTGGTTTACCTATGATCCTGGACCAGCTGATACATCTGAGCAATATATCAAACACATCTGCATGAGAACACATTCTTCTCTTGTGTCCTACCTGCCTGTTTGCCATAGTGTTAATGAAGGGATTTCCCAGCCCTCAAACCCTAAGTTTATCGGAAAGATGTTAAGTGTAGTATGTCCCTCTCTCCCTCATCTTCTTTCCTTAATTTATCACATTAAGTGGTTTTACTTACTTCCTGTTGTCTTCCTCTGCCCCAAGTAAAGAGCCCACTGTTAGGTATCTTCCTAAACCTGAATTTCCGTGGCTAGACTAGTGACCAGTATAACTGTCAACTGTCATTTTAACAACTAATGTGTTTCACCTAATCTCACATTCTTTATGCAGATCCCCAGGTACCCTGTGCCATTCCTGTCACTTATGGGTGTGTGGGTGTGCCCTAGTTGTGAATATCACCCTGATAAGGCAGTTACTTATTTCATTATCCATGTCTTTTCTCCAGCTTGTGGATGACCAGTAACTGCCCAACTACCATTCCTTCATTTACTATTGTTATCCACCTCTAGGTTATTACCTTACCTTAATGATTGGGTTAATGAATGATAATTGGTGAATATACACCTACTGGTCTCTCCATAGATTTAATTTCCCTTGCAGTTTGGCATCCTCAGATGGGGAGTTGAGAGGAGAAGCAGAAAGTGTTCAAATTGAGAGCTAAGTGAACACTGGAAATAGCTTGGAGCTCAAAATTCTACCTCAACTCCTCAGTGGCTGGTTGAGACTTGAACATTCTACACCAATAGGTGAAGACTACTCCCTCCATGAGTTCATTGATAAACATCTCTTAAGATCTGTTAGTACTCCTGGACATTTTAAAACCATAGGAGGAGGGATTTTAACCATTTTTCTTACTGTTTTTTCCCCTATCTGGTGTATTTTTCATCCCTGTTTTTTTGTGTGTGTTGTGGTTATTGTTGTTAAATCTTATTGTGTACCCTTATAAGTCAATTCATTGAGATTTATAATAACACTGTTAGTGTAACACCTAGTTTGTTTGTAGTTCAAATACTGGCAAGAGTTAAAATGGAAGATATAATGGATTATTGTTTGTACTGTGTATTGCAATTGTTATGTTGTATCCCTTATTTAATCTTTAAAGGTATTCCTAACTACATTAAGTTGTTTATAGATGTAGAGGTGTCTAAACCAATCTGGGAAACAACTGTGTTAGACATAGTGGCACACACTCCTGTGCTACTTTGTGTTTCTATTTGCTTTATAGAATAAGATGAAATTTTACATGTATGAAGTATACCTTAAAGATTATAGTGACATGGTTATGCACAAAATCCAAGGTTAAGATGATGATTAAACTATTGCAGATACAAATGCAAAACATGGAGTTACATATGAAACAACAATACAAACAATAGGACAAAGGTTTTGGATGTGCACAGTTTTCTAATGCATATCAGGATAAGGCTTGTGGGTAAACAAAGGCAGATAGGGAACTAGAAACACATGATACTGGTGAAGTCCCAGTAAATCTTTTCCCTTTAAGAGATCTCCCCATGGTCTGGGATGATGGGATTGTCCATGTAAAGCAACATACATGATTTAGACCTCAGATATAGGATCTATTAAAAGGAAGGCCCCTAAATTTTATGATGACTCTGGGAAATTTATTAAACTCTTATGATCAGTGGAAAAGACCTTTGATTCTGACTTTAATGATTTTTGCTTTATCCTTGGGGAATTGTTATCTAGACATGACAGTCAGAAATCCATTGAAGAAACAAGGAACACTCAGGGCTTAACACCATGGCCTTAGAATTGGGAGGAGTTAGATTTGAATTTGGTGCCCATTTGCTGAATGCTAAAGCAAGCAAGAATATCTTTTATAAAAATGTTAGAGAACAATTCCCATCACCCAAATTCAAAAAAAGTTAGGCAGAGAGTTCCGGGTTAAGATGGCGGCAGAGTAAGAAGCAGCTCTTAACCTCTCCTGACCGAAACACACAAAACTCCTCAAGGGGACATAAAACCAAGTCCAGACGAACGGAGGAACCCCACGACAGGGCACAGCGTGGAAGGTACGTGGAATCGAGGCATTTCCATGTTATAAAGGGGTGAAACAGCTCTCACTAAACCGCGGGCTGAGCAACCACCCCACCCCAACCCCCTCCACACACAACATCTATAGTGCCGAAGCCAGCTAAAAAGAAATAGAGCAAGTTTGGGGCACCCATCGAGTCATTGGCAGCTCCTGGGCCTGTTCCTGAGAGCAGCAAGATTTAGGACCCCAATAAGCCAAAGAACGCACCCAAAATCTGAGCGCGGGAGCAGAGAGTGGACGCCAATAGACCGCGGACAGACACTGAGTGCTAGGATAAACCTGAGAAGCTGCTGGGCTAATGATGGCTACCCAGTCTCAGGAAGCTCAGAAGAGAAAGAATAACAACAAGAAAAAGAAGCCTTTAACACTCGACAACTTTTACACAGAGAAAATCCAGACAACCGAGCAAACAGAGGAGGAGAACAAACAAGCATCCGGACCCTCCTCAAATAAGGAAAACTCCTCACAAGCTATGGAAGAGTTCAAAACTGAGATTTTGAGGAAAATGGAAGAGATCTGGCAAGAAAATAACTGTTTAAAAGGTAGAATCTTGCAATTGAACACCAGAAATGACCAGAGTGAAAAGGAATACCAGAAGATTATGGCCGAAAACCAGAGGATTATGGCTGAAAACCAGAAGATTATGGCCGAAAACCGAAAGATTATAGACGAAAATCAATCCCTAAAGGCTAGAATTGAGCAAGTAGAAGCTAATGATCTCTCAAGATAACAAGAACAAATAAAACAAAGTCAAAAGACTGAAAAAATAGAAGGAAACATGAAATATCTCAATGAGAGAGTGACAGACCAAGAAAACCGGTCTAGAAGAGACAATCTGAGAATAATTGGTCTTCCAGAAAAACCAGAAATTAATAGAAACCTGGACTCCCTACTAAAAGAAATTATTCAGCAAAATTTCCCTGAAGTCCTACAACAAGAGGGCAATATAGACATCTAAAGGATTCATACAACACCCACTACATTCGACCCAGAGAAGAAAATGGTTAGAAATATTATTGCCAAATTCAAAAGCTTTCAAGCAAAAGAAAAAATCTTACAAGAAGCCAGAAAGAGACAATTCAAATATCAAGGAGCACTAATCAGGATCACACAGGATCTGGCAGCCTCCACATTAAAAGATTGCAAGGCTTGGAATACGATATTCAGAAAGGCAAGAGAGCTGGGCCTGCAACCACGGATCAACTACCCATCAAAATTGACTATATATTTCCAGGGGAAAGTTGGGCATTCAACAAAATTGAAGAATTCCAGGTATTTGCACAGAAAAG
>NC_058132.1:569494711-569748118 GCF_016433145.1 Gracilinanus agilis | reverse complement strand
CCCAAAGAGATCATAGATAAACAGACATGTACAAAAATATTTATAGCTGCGCTTTTTGTGGTGGCAAAAAACTGGAAAAGGAGGGTATGTCCTTCAATTGGGGAATGGCTGAACAAACTGTGGTATATGCGGGTGATGGAATACTATTGTGCTAAAAGGAATAATAAACTGGAGGAGTTCCAGGCGAACTGGAGAGACCTCCGGGATCTGATGCAGAGCGAAAGGAGCAGAGCCAAAAGAACATTGTACACAGAGACTGATATACTGTGGTAAAATTGAATGTAATGGGCTTCTGTACCAGCAGCACTGCAATGACCCAGGACAATTCTGAGGGATTTATGGTAAAGAATGCTACCCACATTCAGAGGAAGGACTGCAGGAGAGGAAACATATAAGAAAAGCAACTGCTTGAACGCATGGGTCGGGGCTGACATGATTGAGGGTGTGGACTCGAAACTACCACACCAATGCAACCACCAACAATTGGGAAATTGGTCTTGATCAAGGACACATGACAAAACCAGTGGAAAAGTGTGTCAGCCATGGGTGGGGGGAGTGCGGGGGGTGAAGGGGAAAATAGGAGCTTGAAACATGTAATCATGTTAAAAATGATTATTAATAAATGTTAAAAAAAAAAAAAGATGTAGAGAGGATTTGGCTGAAGCGATGAGGCTCCATGCAAGGGGTTCAAGTGCATGCGGGTCCTTTGAGAAATTAAGGGAAGGGGAAGAAGAACACTGAAGCCTATACTTAGAAAGGTTCTTAGAGGCAGGGGAAATTATTCTGGGATTCAAGGACATAACAGCTGAGGATAACATCCAGCATGTCAGGCAGCAGTTCGTAAAAGGCAGTGTAAATCATATCAAGTCCTATTTCAAATTGGATTGCCAACAATGGGAGACCATGCCCATTGAAGAACTAAGAAAGACTGCAGCATATGTACATGAGTCCAGGGATAATGAGCCTAAGCAATCAAAAGCCTCAGAAAAGGATACAATGATTGCTGAGCTAAAAAGATAGCTAAAGGAAGCTCAAAAGGCCAAGAAGATTGAGGAAATTAAAAACATGCCTCTGATGTCCAAACACTCAGAGGAGCCAGAGTAGGCCTAGGCAATCCTCCTATAATAGCAACAATAATAACAACTCTGTCAAATGCTGTTTTTTGTTCAAAACATGGACATATTGTTAGGAACTGTAGATTTATGTCACAGATTAACTTTGGTAATAGAAACAACAATAACCGCAATAGGAGAAACACCTACTGTAATTCTAGGTATAACGACAATAACATCAGGGATAACACCAGATACAGTGACAAAGCAAAGGCCAGATGTTGTGACCATACGTGTGCCAGCTTTATTAATTCCCCTAGTTTGTCTAAGATGGAGGAATATGTGTCCCAAGGAGAAAGACCATGTACCACCTTATGAATCAAGGAAGCAGCATTAGTTTTTGCAATGACAGATATGGGCAATTGATAAGGCAGAGGAAAGTGGGAAAGAAAAAATGGGTGCAGGAGAAATCATAAATTATAGGTTGGTGGATGTAACACAAAGTTACAAAGAAACGACTGAGGAGTTGCAAATGGAGCATGATATAACAGAAATAAAAGAGAGAATTTATGGGAAGGGAAATGGTGATTTGGGGAATGATGAAAGAAAACCAAGCACATCTGCACAAATTCTTGATTCAAGCTTGAAGGAAGTAGCATTCATTAATTCTCACTGTATTGGGAAAGAAGCATTATTATGTAGTTAGACTGTGGATCATTTAAAACAATCGGTAGTATAGCAAGAACAAACAAGGGCAATAGTGTTAGACAGGTGTTCTAATGGGGATCTCTTAGAAACAGACAGTGTCAAAAAGGGAGATGAGCTCCTGCAGACCACTGAGAAGGAAAGTTTAAAATTCTCAGATACAGGCACAACTTCTTCTCTATCACCAGCTAGGGAAGCTGAAAGGGAAAGTGGAAAGAAAAAATTATTAAATACCCATCATGCACAGCACAGGACAGCTCATTCTGGAGAAATCTTGGGTGGTGGGTGGTTTAAGAGAGGAAGGGTGGACCCTATATCTGCAATTCAACTTCCTTGCCTGAGAGTCTTAGAGAGCTATTATATCTACCATCAATAGAGCTGAGAGAGAGCAGTACCACTGTCATTCAAGAAGACCAACAGCCTTCCCTAGTCTTTGGCTTGGCTCTGGCCAAGTCAAGGCAGATTTAGTGAAAGGGTGAAGAATACCCAGCCTCTATCTGATCCAGCAACCTCTATAGCTTTAATCATCTCCTTAGATAATTAGTAATAGCATTCCCATATCCTCTATCCTTTCCCTTGTTCCTAACCCTGTTAAGCAAGAATTAAATACACTTATGTGATACCAAATCAAAGACTGAAGTACCTTTCCTGATTGGTGAATACATCTAAGCCATTAGGAAGGGGAAGATAGTCACACAGTCAGACTCATAGCATTATCCAATGAGCACATCAATAGCCCATATCAACATTCAAACCAACCCCAGGTTGAGGAACTAGAGAAGTTGACAACAGACACAACTTCTCAGTGTTTCCCTGTCTGGGCAAAGGAGACAGCTTGGCAGGCTCAGTCCAGCAGAGTCTGTCAGATGGTTGGGAGAGCGATAGCCCTTCTATTAGTAGCACTCACACAGAGGTCAGTGTGTTTGTGAGCCCTCTCACCCCATTTCCCATTTTTAACAAAACAGACAAAATACTGCTGAGGAGGTTGAAATGTACAGGGACACTGCTCAAATGAAAAAAGAAATCTCTGAGAGTGGATACACATTAGCTGAGAACACTGAGCCAGCACATGCTCCATTACAAGATGGATATGTGAAACACAGAGTTAAGGGTCTGGTCAGGAGCATTGAAAGCTTAAAGCCAGCCAGCCCAAAAGATAAACCTGTGTTTGAAAAAGACTTTATGTTAGGGAGAAATCAAAATCCTATCCTGAATAAAGACAAACACAAAGAGAAACACATTGGCAAAAGAAATGAGCCATATGTAACTCAGACTGGGGAGCAGTGTTCCACAAGGGAGAAAAATGAAACATTTTTACCATTAAGCTCACCCTGAGAAGAAAGTAGCCAGAAAAAAGCCTTAACAAAAAACAGCAGACTTTCCAGCCACCCCACTCAGTAACTGTAACTTAATATCTGTTTTAAACCCCAAGGCTGGTGATTTCATACCTAAGCCCTATACAGGGAATAAATTTAAAGCCAAACTGACTTCAGACAATTTTTTTCTGAAACCAGAACTCTCTAGCTTGCCTGACAATTCTAAGGGACTAAAGGAGAAAACACAGTTCACATCGGACAGAAATTACCATCAAACAAACCCAAAGTTACAGAAGGGACAATCTGACACAGAGAAAGGGGAAGGTACCACATCAAACTCTCACCCTGAAGCTGTAAAAGGAAACTCTCATACTTCTCTAGCTGTAAAAACAAAAGATTAGTCTGTAACTGACTTAGCCACTTTTCACAAGCTAAACAGTCCCTCAGGATTCCAAGCCAGGCACTGTTACCAGGGAGACACATGAGCCTATAAGGATAAAAAATGATAAAGGCTGCTATAAATATATAAATTAGTATTTTAATTAAAGCCATGCTGATAGATAAAGTCATTAGACCACGCGCTTGTATGAATTCAAAACTGCCGCCCTCGCCATTATTGTCTCCTCTCTTCCTGGCCAAGAGGCCACTCTCCCCTAACCCAGGAGATTTAAACTGTTCTGTGTAGAGACGTAGGCGTCCCCATGCCCAAAGAACCGGAAACGGAAACCTGTTGGACCACAGGAAATGTAGTTTGATAATTTCCATGTGTCCATAGAAAATATATATACTTTTAGATAGCATCTCCCAAATTTCACTTTTACAAGCCGGGGGAGGAGGCAGAAATAGAATGTTCAGGTGACCTGTTCACGGAGGCTGCCATGACCATGACAGTGGAGGCAGCCATATTGGATTTGGAAAATTACCAAATATCACCTAATATGCTAACATTGGAATCTGATACCATTGAATTTCAGTCACAAAGACAAACAAATCTACTGCTTCCTTTGCACAAAAATAAAATCATAAGTGAACCCAAAATAAATATTGAGATTAATGGGGAGATATTACAGGGCCTGATAGACATGGGGGTAGAGTGCAGTGTCCTCCAACACTTTTCAAGGGATTCTGAAGAGAGAGAGAGCTAACAGAACCTGTCAGGCCCAAGTGAGGCTTAGCAGCCCTTTCTTATTATCAATCTGCCTCATATTTATGCACAACACCCATAAGAGTTCCCTCATAAGAAGTGGCACCCCAGATGAAGGATTGAGAAGGGAGGAGAAAGTTGTCACTTGGACAGCCAACATAGACTGGAAGTAGTGAGAGTCTGAACATTCCATCTGAGCCTCTCAGTGGTTGGTTGAGGCTTCAACATTCTAACCCAATCAGTAAAGGCTACTCCTACCACTTAATCCATTCATAAAGTCTCTCTGGAATATTTTCACTGCCCCAGAGCCATTTTAAAAGATATTGGGAAGAGATTTTAACTTTTTTCTGTCATTTTTAATGGATTTTTTCCTCCAGATTTTTTCTTTTGGTGTATTTTCTTCCCTTTTTTTTGTTTTGTGATTGTTATTGTTAAAATCTTGTTGTAAACCCAGAATATAAGCCAATCCACCATGGCTTATTACTATTACAACAATATTATTAGTGTAACTCCATTAGTAGTAACAACTATTATGGAGGAAATTGTGGATCTGTGTGTCTATTATATGTGGAAGATGTTTTATTCTTTACCTGGTGTTTGTTAGTATACCAAAGTATGTTAAGTTGTTGGATTTTAAAGCAATAAAACTGGTGTGGTGGCACATATACTAG
Source organism: Gracilinanus agilis (assembly GCF_016433145.1). Lineage (NCBI taxonomy): Eukaryota > Metazoa > Chordata > Mammalia > Didelphimorphia > Didelphidae > Gracilinanus > Gracilinanus agilis. The sequence continues at coordinate 569,743,230 of NC_058132.1, read as the reverse complement.
TGCTACTCTTGTGTTGTTACATGCTGTACCATATGAGATGGATGGTAAAATGCATGTATTACACTTTTAAAGTTATATATATATATATACAATTATATATATATATATAATATAACAGGGAATCAGAGTTGAAAGTTATGATGAGGTTTTTGCAGATCCAAGTTAATAATCTTGAAGTGTATCTGAAAAAGGATAAATTTATGGACAACTGTTGTGGTCAAGCTCCTGGTACAAATGTTAATGATATTAAGGTTTCTGAGGATACTAGGGTAGAGAAAGAACTAAAAGCCCAGAGTACTAGTGACACCACAATTAATCTTTTTCAGCTATAAGATCTTCTGATAATACGAGATAATGGTATTTTCCATATAAAACAGTATACCCATTTCAGAGCTGAGGATGTTGAAGCTATCAAGTGAAAAGCTCCCAATATCATGATGACCCTGGGAAATTTGTAAAGATCTTGAGGTCATTTATTAAGACCTATGACCCCTGACTTTGAGGATTTTTGGTTTATCCTAGGAGAGTTGATGTCCAAACATGAAAGACAAAAGTTCATTAAGGAAACTAGGAATACTCAGGGACTAATAGCATGGCCTAAGAATTGGGAGAACTGGATTTGAATTCAGTGTCAATCTACCGGATGTTAAAGGGGACAAGAAAATAATTTCTGAAACTATTAGAAAATAACTTGACACCCAAATGTATGGTCTAATTTGAGAAGGTCAGACAAACAAGTCAGGAGACACCTGCTACTTTTCTCGACCAAATTATTGAAGCTGCAGAAGCTTATTTAGGCCTGAATATATTAGATGATACCACCACAGAACATGTCAAATGCCTTTTTGTTAAGAATGCTGTTCCCCAAGTAAGGAAATTTTTCAGTGAAAATTGTCCTGATTGGGAACTCTTTAGCCTAGATGAACTTAAACAAAAGGCTACATATATCATTGCCCAGGAGAAAGATAAGATAAATGATGAGAAGGATGCAATAATAGTCTCAAGAAACAGCATAGGGAGGCTGGAGGCTAATAGTAAGGCCAATGAAAAGGAGACCAATGAAATTAAGGCAGTGGCTGCACTGAGGGCCTCTAAGAGGAAAAGTAATAATAATAACTATAGAAGTACTGCCAGTGTAAATCCAAGATACCAAGGACCTAGGAGATGTTACCTATGCAATAAGGTTGGATATCTTGTGAAGAAATACAGGTTTAGAGGGCAATAATTTAATAGACAGATTTAATAATAGATACAATGGGTATAATAATGATAATTATGGTTATAGATGGAACAATTGGAATAATGGCAATAATAATTATGGATTTAATGAAGACTTATGAGGTGTGGGAGTGTCCCCAGTTTGTCTGGCATCTATTTATTCCCCTATTCCCAGTGTGTTCTTTTTCAGTTGGCACCAGTAACAAAGGGTGGCTAAGTCAGGAAGACAGGAAGTTAACTCTTTGAGAGTTAGACACAGACTGGAAGTCAGGGGGAAGTGAAAATTCCGTAAGGGGATATAGCCATTGGGTGTGGACTGAAAGTTCTAAGAGAGCAGTGAACCACTAAGAACTGATATACTCCCTGACCACATTCATTCATAAAATCTCTGAGTGCAGCCAATTTACTACCAAGGCTTAAATAGCCCCAGAGAAAGGGTTTTTCTTCATTTTTTTGCTTTTTACTGTTCATGTCATCCTGTTTCATTGTAAATTGGTATTGTTATAGGAAATCCTGTATTTGTATTAAATATTAGTCTTTAGTCTTTCTGTTGTGGCTAACAACACAACTGTATTGGTGTACCATTGGTCTATTGTGTCTATGTTTGGGGAAATGGTGATTGAAGATTTCATTGATTATTTGTTATTGGGATTATGGCAAGGGATCTTGTTTATACCATATTAGTGGTTAAAGATCATACCCAAGTATTACAAAGTTGTATCGAATTTTGAGATAGCCCAACCTGTTCTTACTATAACTATCTTGGATATTATAGCACCCATATCTATTATTGTTTTAACTGGTTACATCATATACAAGATAAGATGGATATTTTTCTGTATTGGTTATTGTTGCAAGATTGCAGTTACCTGGTGTTTTAGAGATTCAGAAATGAAGCAATTATTAAAATAGATGCAGGTTAAAATAGACAATTTAGAAATGTACATGCAAACTGGTGGTGCTTATGGTCTTGAATAAGAACATCAAGGGGAAGCATCTGGTAATATGGCTAGTGAGAAAACCAAATTAGAACAAGAGCCAATGGCCCTAGAGAGTGAAAGTCAACCAATTCCTCTGCTACCTTTTAGAGATTTTCCAATCATTAGGGACAACGACATATTCCATGTAAAGCAGCACACCAGGTTCAAGCTGAAGACATTGAGGCAATTAAGAAAAGGTCACCTACTTTCTTTGATGAACTTAACAAGCTGATAAAGGAAATGCAGTCTGTCATTAATGTACGGTCCAGACTTTAATGATTTCTATTTCGTTTTGGGACAAGTGCTATCTAAGAGAGACCAGGATAAGTTTATTAGGGAAATAAGATTGTGATTCCAATCCAAATATTTATCCCATGGAGAGAAAATTGGCAAGAAATGGATTTAAATTCAGTGGCAAATTATAGATTACTAAAGCAGGCTTCCAAACCTGTTCTAAAGGCTATGGAGAATAACTCCTGTCATCCCAATGCATGGAGTAAATTTGAGAAAATAAATTCTGGTCAAGACTGGTCAAGAAACACCAGCTTCTTTCCTTGACCAAGTGATTGAGGCCACAGAGACACATTTAGGGCTCAACACTCAGGAAGAGAGTGTAGTAGAGCATATTAAAAGGATTTTTGTGCAGAATTCTATCCCTAATATCAGGAAATTTTTTCTGGATTATTGCCTGGATTGGGAGTTGCTTTCCCTAGACCAGTAAAAGCAGAAAGCTACTTATGTATATGCCTAGGAGAAGGATAGATCCTCTGAAGACAAAGATATGTTGATTGAAAGTCTCCATAAGCAATTAAAAATGCAACTAACAGGGCAAAAGAGAAGGAGATAGGTGAGATCAAGGCTGTAGCAGCACTGAGGGTAGTACAACCATCTGACAAGAAAAATATCAACTATAGGAATAGCAATAATATAGTAAAAGATACCAAGGGCTAAAGAGATGCTTTTTATGCAATTGTGTTGGACAGTTTGTGAAGGAATGCAGGTTTAAGGGTCAATTTGACAGGCAGAGAAACAACAGAAATTATGGCTACAACAATAACAACAAAAGGGGAAATAAATGGTATGGTAACAATAGTAATAGTTTTGAGGGTGTTATAAGAAATTTCTGGGACAAAATGGAAATCATCTTGAGTGACAGGATCATTGGTTGAAGACCTCGGAATGCACCCAGGTGGTGTGAGTCAAGGCCAAAAGGCAGTTGGAACCAACCCTACGAATACCCATCATGCACAGCACAGAGGAGCTCATTCTGGAGCATTCTTGGGTGGAGGGAGGTTCAAGAGGGTGGGTAGGCCTTTGTACCTGCAATCTAACTGTTGCCTGAGAGACATAGAGAGCTGTCATACCTGTTATCAATAGAGCTGAGAGAGAACAATATTACAACCATCTAAGAAACACATCAAAAGCCTTCCCTATCCTTTGGTTTGACTCAGGCCAGGTCAAGCAAGGGTTAGTGAGAGGGTGAGGAAGCTCCAGCCTATCATTGATCTAGCACCATCTATAATTTCTGATTACTTACTTTATATTAACTTAGATTTAGCATCCTTAAAACTTCTTATCTCATTCCTTGTTCCTGACCCCTTCTTAAGTGAGAAATAAACCTTGTTACCAAGTTCAACTAAAGATTGGAGTACCTTTCCTAATTACTGAATATCCAAAGCTATTAGGAAGGGGAACCTTATTTCACAGTCAAAATTTCATCATTATCCATCTAGCATTAATACCAGCCCATACCAACAACAAACCTAACCCCAAGTTAAGATGCTAGAGAAGTTGTCAATACACTCCCAACTCCTTCTTGGCTTCTTGGCTTGGGCAACTGTTAAAGGAGGCAGCTTGGCAGACTCAGTCCAGCAGGGCCTGTCAGCCTCAAGGGGGCATAGCCCTCTCCTATTATACAATTCTACAAAGCTGCTGCCTTTGTGATTCCCCATCTCCCTGTTTTAGCAGTTTTTGGCTGAGCCATAAGGGAAATGATACCTGAGGGTATAGGAACAACGGGGATACCTAGAGTCACCTTCATCATTGCTAGTCTATCCATGTTTCTCTGGTCTCTGATGCAGGGAAATTTTAATCTCTGGTTTCATGTTATTCCAGAATATTGCCTCAAACTATTAACAATTTATGATTCATATAAATACTTGGCTTTCAAGATGGCAGAGTTCATATCTTACCTGCCTACAATTTTAGCTATGGTAATCACAATGATCCAGGGACTTTGGAGTCTCAAAAAGACATTGGAACTGTCACTGGGGACAAGAAAGAATACAAATGGGGAGCTGCTGCAGGTTATGAAGGATCAGATGAAACAAAGAATAGAGATCAATAGGAAAATAAGGGAGGTACAGACTCCAGATTCCCACATAATATTGCAGCTGGGGGTCATAGAGAAAGCTTATAGCCCAACTGCTACAAATGCTGCTAACTCCAAGGCTACAGAAAATCCTACCCAACCCAACAATGACAAACAGGCTACCAATAATCAAACTGAGACGGGGCAGTAGGTCCTGTTATAAGATAAATTAACAAGATTGTTTGAGATTAGTTATTTAGGGTTTTGCAAGCATGTTAGAGAAAACCTTTGCTGGAAATCATGGACATTCTGAATGGAATGCAGGGGGAGAGAGGAGAAAGGAAGCAACAATTATTGCTGGTTTTGAGAGGGATTTGGAGTAGAAGTACAATCAGCAGTCCCTATTTGACCTGGGATCTTGGAGACTGATGAAGATTGTAAAGGTTGCAAGTCAATCCTGAGTAGTGGAGAGGCCTGTGTTCTGGTGGACAGTTTGCAGACATCTTTCCTTACCTGGTTACTTTTGGATCATTGGCTGAGGAGGAGTTGGTTCCTGGTGTCCTGAAGTCATCTCTGGATCGGTTGTGAGAACCACAATCTCAAACCGTCTTCCTCAAGTCCTTGACAAGCTGACAACCTGGCAGAAGCCAGGTTGGCTAAGGAACTTCCCCTTTTGACTCCAGGCCTGGTCAGTTAGACATAGTTTTACTTCTCCCACTCTCCTATCCTTTCAAAATACAATTAAACTCTTTTCCCTGTTTGTTTTCTTTATACCTTAAAGTTTTCATAGTGTTTGTACATAAACTCTATGTTAATCCCTGGCTAGTTGGATCTGTGTTGGCAGTTGAGCCTCCAACTGCCAAACACATTCTAATTGCTTTTCTCAATTTGTTAAGGTAATCCCAGTATATATCAGTCCTTCCTGCCTCTTACATACCTTTCCATAGAACCCAGTTAATCTAATTAAGTAATTTAAGTTAAAACCTCTAAGTTCTTTCTCCTTATAAGAGTTGACTACCCCAGACAGAAGGATAAGAGGAGGAAGTTTACTGTTAGGGAGCTGAAGAGAAACTGGAAGTGAGAAGTTTCTGAACATTCAGAAAGGGAGGATAGCCATTGCCTGTGGTCTGAAAGTTCCATGCCAAGTGGTGAACCACTCAAGACTGCTTACCTCATCCCCCAATTCATTCATAAAATCCCTGAGTGAATCAACTTAACTACCAAGCTCAAGGGAAAGGGTTTTTCAGTCATTCCCCCCTCCCCCAATTGTTTTTTTCTCCTGATCTTTTCTTTTAGTTTTTATATTGTTCTTACTGTATTGTATTATTATTGTTTGTGAATAATTTCTATTTTATTTGTTAAATACCCACAATACAGTGGAGTACAATGCTACTGGTACACTGTTAGCAAGTGTGGTACAGCTAACAAATAAGTTTATAATGATGGTGTGGAATCTGTTGTGGGGTACCTTGTATTTTTTTTTGTCACCAGTATCCCAAAATACATAAAGTTGGGTCTCAATTCTGAGAAGATAAGGCCAATGTGGAAGATTACATTACTGGATTTGGTGGCACACATACCATTGATTTCTTTTTGTGGCTATATTGTATATAGGATGTGCTGGTTGTTAAAACATATGTTGTACATGGTTAAGATCATGACTCAGTGATATACTAGGGAATCTGAATTAAAGTTAATGGTGAGGTTATTATAGATTCAAGTAAATAATATAGAGTTGTATGTTAAACAAGATAAATTTCTGGACAATGGGCATGGTCAAGCTTCTGGTAATGAGGTTAATGATAATGAAGGTGTTAATGCAGAACTTTCCAAGGCTGAATTGGAACAGAATACGTTAAATAAGGGGGACAAACCAGTTAATCTTTTTCTGCTTTGTGATTTACCTATTGTTCATGAGGATGGAATATTCCATGTGAGGCAGCATACAAGGTTTAAAACTGAGGATGTGGAGAGCTTAAAGTGGAAAATCCCCAAATTTCATGATGATCCTGGGAAATTTGTAAAGATCTTTCAGGCATTTATTAAAGTGCGTGATCCTGATTTTGAGGACTGTTGGTTTGTCCTAGGGGAGATATTATCTAATCATGATAGGAATAAGTTTGTGGAGGAAAGAAGAAATACAGAAGGGATGACAACATGGCCTATAGCTTGGGAGGAGCTGGATCTCAATTCAGTTCCTATTTACAGGATGCTCAACCAGGCAAGGAAATCGCTTATCAAGGTTATGGAAAAGAACTCAAGGCACCGTAATACTTGGTCTAAGTTTGAGAAAGTAAGGCAGACCAATCAGGAGTCACCAGCTACATTTTTAGACAGGATAATCGAAGCAGCTGAAATTTATTTGGGCCTTAATGTCTTAGAGGATACCACCACTGAGCATGTAAAATGTATATTTGTAAAAAATGCTGTTCCTCAAGTTAGGAAGTTTTTCAATGGGAATCATCCAGATTGGGAACTTCTTAGCTTAGATTAATTAAAACAAAAAGCTATGTATGTATTTGCCCAGGAGAAAGACAAAGTGAATGATGAAAAGGATGCAGTGATAGAGAGCCTACCACAGTGACTTTGTACCCCATAATTGATCAGGCTCATTTCAAACTGGAAGGAGAAATTGTCCAGATGAAAACTTACAAGGTTTTCACAGCCCAAGACCTAGAAGTCCTTAGAAGGAGATTCCCCAAATACATCCTCTCACCTTATAAATCAAATAAAGAGCTTAAAAGAACCTTTGATTTGTATAATCCCAGTTTTGGGGACATTGAATTTCTCCTGGATGAATTTTATACTCCCTCAGAAAAAACAAGGTTAATAGAAAAAACAAGAACCAATAAGAACCTGACATTGTGGCCAGTACACCACGAAGACCTGGAGATTTTCTCCCATGCAAATATGATGCATCTGCTGCAACTAGAAGCACTCAAAATCCATGCAAAAATACCCAATGCATGGAATAAGTATGAAAAGTTGAGGCAAGCAGAGATGAACATCCAAGTGTTTTTCTGGACCATTTAATAGAAGGTGCTGAGAATTTTGGGGGGTTCCACAAAGATCAAGCTAATGAATCTCTACCTCATATTTGGAGACAGTTTATAAAGTGGATCACCATACCCATTCAAATCTACTTTAAACAGAGCTGTCCTCTGTGGGAAACCCTAAACTTAGAAGAACTCAGACAACATGCAACATATATACATGACTCTAAGAACAAAGAACAAAAGGCTAAAACTGAGGCAGATTCAGAAAAGGATAGAATAATAGCTGAGCTGAAGAGGTAGTTGAAAGAGATGAAGAAGGACAAAGAAAGAGAGGAGTTTAAAAATTTAGCTTTGCAGACAGCAAGACGTCAAACTACAAGCAGACAGAGTCCTATTCCAGTCCTAAAAAAACCTATAGCCAGGTACCAAGGTGCTATCTATGCCAAAAACCAGGTCATCTGATCTGGCAATGTAGACTTAAGAAGCAAATTGACTTTTCAAACAAGTCAGGCAGAGTCTCTAAGAGAATGCTTTATAATGGTAGATGGGGAAATAAATCTGTTGTGAGGAGGATTACTTAGTTATTATTTAGGAGACCTACCAGGAAGGGCTTGAGAATTCCAAATGGATTGGGGAAGCAGGAAGTGTGCCTCTCTCTCTGAGATGGACTCCATGGTGGTTGGGAAAAGCTGTAACTTACCCTGGGAGACATCAGAGGAAGTGGAGTTGTACCCTGATTCTCTGGGATCCTGAAGGAAGATTGACATCTACTTGTGGGAGATTTTGATAGAGACTATTAATCACAACCTGAGTTGCAGGTTAACTTGAGCTGGATTAGCTCCCAGAATCTACTCATCTGAAAGAGTACTGCTAGTGGTCCTGGAGGAGCTGGAACATTACTAGAGTGAGTCTGGACTGTGCTGTGTGGATACCCACTTCAGTCCTGCTATTCTCTGGGCCCTGTCTTGCTTAGGTCTCAGTTGAGTGTAGATAAGTCCCTCCCCTGACCCTGTGATTTGCCCTTAGTCTGAAAGAGTAGAAACCCCTATTCCCATTCTTTACCATAGTTCACTTAATTTGTTATAAAATCTTGTCATTTGCTTGCTAGTTTCCATAGGCCCTTGTCTAGGTGGTACAAGGTAACAGTTAGGGCCTAACTGCCACTAATGTTAACAGACATCTCCTTAGCAGTTAAACCCAGTCTCCTTACATTGTTTGGTCTTGCCTTCTGTCATTCCTGTCTCCCTCGCACCTTTCTGGACCCACATTTAACATTTAAGTCAACTCCCCTGGTTTTCCCCATAATAGTTTGGCACCCTCAGCTAGTTGGGTAACAGGGGGACAGGAAGTTCTCTCTTGGACATACAGAGCTAGACTGGAAGTCAGAAGATTCTGAACATTCTGTGGAGGTGTACAGCCATTGGCTGTGGGCTGAAAGTTCCCAGCCAGTGGTGAACTACTCAGAACTGCTTACCCCCCACCCCAGGTCATTGATAAAATCTCTGTGTGAAGCCAATATACTATCAAGGCTAGAATAGTCCCAGAGAAATGGTTTTCTCCCCATTTGTTATTTGTGTTGTCCTGTTTAATTGTAAACTGGTATTGTTGTGGGAATATTGTAATATTTGTATTAGCTATTGTTATTAGTCATTCGTTGTGGCTAATAATTCCACTGTGATTTTGTATAACTGATTGTTTTTGTCAATGTTTGGGACAATGGTATTTGAAGACTGTATGGATTATTTGATATTGGGGTTACAGCAAGGGATATTATTTATTCCCTACCAGTGGTTTAAGATCATACCCAGGTATTGTAGAGGTATATTGGATTTTGAATTAGCCCAACCTATTCTTAACATTACTATTCTAGATATTATAGCACATACCCCTATTACGGTTTTAACTGGCTATATCTTATATAAAATAAGGTGGATATTTTTTCATGTTAATTACTGTTGCAAGATTGTGGTGACCTGGTGTTTTAGAGATTCAGAGATGAAACAGTTGTTAAAGATAATGCAAGTTAAAATTGATAATTTGAAGCTATATATGAAAGCTGGTGGTGCTTATGGTAAAGCTCCTGCTCATGATAATGATAATGGTAATGGTAATGTGGCTATACTTTGTAATGATGGAAATACTGGAAAAAGTGCTAACTGTAAACTATCTAAAGCTGATTTTGAACAATAGGCAATGAATAAGAGTGACAAATCAGTTAATCTTTTTCCCCTATGCAACCTTCCAATAGTGAGAGATGATGGGATTTTTCATGTAAGGCAATACACTAGAATTGGAATGGAGGATGTGGAGAAGTTGAAAAGGGAAATCCCTAATTTTCATGATGATGCTTGCAAATTTGTGAAAATATTTAGTGTTTATTAAGGCACATGACCTGGACTTTGAGGACTGTTGGTATGTTTTAGGAGAGATCTTGTCCAACCATGATAGGAATAAGTTTGTAGAAAAGACCAGAAATACTGAAGGGATGACACCATGGCTGGTAGCCTGGGGTGAACTTGATCTAAATTCAGTTCCAATTTATAGGATGCTAAAACAGGCAAGAAAGTCACTGATAAAGGTAATGGAAAAGAATTCAACATGCCCTAACTCTTGGTCCAAATTTGAAAAGATTAGGCAGACTAATTAGGAGACCCCAGTGACATTTTTGGACCACATTATCAAAGTAGCTGAGACGTATATACATATGAATGTTCTAGAGGATACCACCACTGGACACATTAAGCGTATGTTTGTGAGGAATGCTGTTCCCCAGGTGAGGAAGTTTTTTAATGACAACTACCCAGATTGGGAACTTCTGAGCCTGGATGAACTGAAGCAAAAGGCCACGTAGTTCTTTGCTCAAGAGAAGGACAGAGGGAATGATGAGAAGGATGCAGTGATTGAGAGCCTGAGGAAATAACTAAGAGAGGCAAATAGTAGGGCAAATGAGAAAGAAATCAATGAGATAAAAGCAGTGGCAGCATTGAGGGCATCAGAGAAAAAAGATAGTGCTAATAATTATAAGACTAATGGTAATGTAAACACAAGATATCAAAGGTAACAATCATGTTATGTGTGTGGCCAAACTGGACATTTTGCCAGAGAATGTAGGTTTAGAAGAATATCATACAGGCAGGGATACAATAATAATAATAATAATAATAATAATAATAATAATAATAATAATAATAATAATAATAATAATAATAATAATTGATTTTTAATCCGTTAATAATAATTATGGATATAGGGGAAATAATTGGAATAATGGATTTAATTATGGAAATGGCCAGCAAAGTGTGTTCCAATGCCAAAATGCATGCTGCCAAGGTGTTAAAGCTCCTAATTTGGCAATGAAGCAGGATTCCATAAAAGCCTGTGCACAGCTGAAATATAGTTACATTGTCCAGGGTGTTAAGATTAAAAATGATAAAGACTGATATAATAATAGAAATTAGTATTTTAATTAAAGCCATGGCCATGTTGGTAAAATATATATATGACCGCGCTTATCTTTTAAATTTACCGCCAGAGACCATCCTGTCCCTCTGGTATGCCAGCCAGCCCTCAGGAAGATCAAGGGCCTTCTTTAGGCCCTCCTCTAGTAGAGGTCCCCATGCCCAAAGAACCGGAAACCGGAAACTCATTGGAATCACGGGAAATGTAGTCTAATAGTCCCCACGTGTCCTTAGAAAATTTGTAACATACTTTTAAATGTCATCTCCCCAATTCTAAATATACAAGGGGAATGTTAATCATGTTAACCTGAATGGAGGGACAGCTTCATTATGAATGTGTGTCTGAAATTCAGAAGTAATTAATCAAATAAATGGGAATAAAGTGAATGTTAATGAAGTTGTATGTGTTAAAGGTAATGATAATGTAATTGTGGATAATGGAAATAGTGCGTTTGGTGTTAATATTGATTTAATTGGTGATAAGAATTTAATAATGGTGATGAGTTGATCGGTGTTAATTTAAATGAAATCACTGATAGTTTAATCAATGTGAATGACAATTTGAAGAGAATTAATGATAATTTGAATGGTGGTAATGTAAAATTATCTGAGTTAACTACTGATAATGGTGTAAATAGTACTTTAACCGATATTAATGGTAATTTACCCACTGCTAGTAGTAATATAACTAGTGTTGTTAATGATTTGATTAAAATTGATGATGATTTTATGGTGTTGATAATAATTTGACTAGTGTTGTAAATAATTGTGAGAAAAAGAAAAATAGTGTTGTAAATGGTGTTAGAAGTTCTAGTAAGTGTGGAATTAAGAAGAATAATTGAAATTTTGATTTGATTCAGAATAATTTGATTGTAAATAAGAACAATGATACCAGAATAGAAGTGAAAAGGACCAAAGGTATAAAATCCTGGGAAAATTGTGTAATTCAATACAATGTTAACTTGGAAGGACAGGAAATAGCTGAGCTATATTCTGATGTTACTGTTTTAGCCCCTGTGTTGGAAAATTTCCAACCTCCCAATAGTACTGAAACATACATGTCTGTGTCTATACTATTGGAGATCAGATTTATGATCTTCTCGTTGATGTGGGAGCAAGTAAATAAGTTTTGCAAAGTTTTCCTGAGAATTGTACAGCTGTTGGTACAATGGATGTTGTTGGTGCTACAGGCATAACTCAGAAAGTAGCTAAATTGCAACCAAAAATGGTAACCCTAGGATCCCTTTTGGTAGAACATGCATTTTTGTGTGTTCCAGAATGTCCAATGAATCTTTTGGGAAGGGACTTGTTGTGTAAATTAGGGGTACTATCCAAAGTACTGAATCTGGTGATATTTCTTTGCATCTCTCAGAGGAATCTTTGAAGGCCTTTCCATTGCTTTTCTTAGATTCCAGCAGTAAAGAGGATGACTTAGGTACTATCTATCCAATACATTAGCATATACCTAAGGACTTGTGGTCAAGATCATCCACAGATGTTGGGTTGCTAAAATCAGCTACTCCAGTCAGGGTGAGGACAAAGGAAGGACCAGTTCCTTGTGTGCCTCAACATCCCTTGACTAAGAAGGCAATAAATGGTATTTGCCCAATAATTGACACCCTAATCCAACAAGGGATAACAATAACATGCTTTTCAGAGTACAATACATGGATTTTGCCTATAAAAAAGTGAAAACCAGATGAAAATGGCCAAACTGTTTACCAATTTATTCAAGATCTAAGAGCAGTAAATGATTATGTCATCAAAACTCATCCAGTTGTTCCAAGTCCAGCTGCTATAATTTCTTCCATTGCAAGTCAGGCTAGATATTTCACCATGATAAATTTATGTTCTGCATTTTTCTCGCTACCAACTCATGAGGATTTTCAAAATATCTTTGCTTTCACTTGAGAGAAGACTTAGTGGATGTGGACTCATCCCCCACAGGGGTATACCATCTCACCTATCCAATTCTCTCAAATTCTAAATCGAGTTCTAAAAATGATTAAATTTAAAGAGATATTCTTTTAGCATCCACAAATGCAAAGGTGTGTCCTAGGAAATAATAAGATTCTTTTGATTGAATTATATAAATGAGAACATAAAATCTCCAAGGCACAATTACAATGGGTTTTGCCTCAGGTGCAATGTCTTGGATTTGTGTTTTCAGAGGGTTCCAGAAGTATTACACAAAAGAGAATAGCTGACATGCAGAAATTGAGTGCACCTAGAACTAAAAAACAACTTAAGAGCTATTCTTGGAACTACTGGCTTATGTTCGTAGTAGATTCCTGGATATAGCGAGATCACTAAGTGTTTAACAGATCTGACCAGGAATACAGAACCAGATCCTCTGAAACTAAAGCGTGGACATTGATTAGCCTTAGATAAGCTGAAAGAAGCAATTCTATCTGCACCTGTGTTAGGAATTCCAGACTATGAGAAACCTTTTAAGCTGTTTGTCAAGGAAACAAAAGGAATAGCTTCCGGTGTGTTGACACAGACTTTAGGACAAAGTTATCATCCAATTGGGTATTACAGCTGTCAATTAGATCCTATAGCTGTGGAGACAGTACCCTGTCTAAGGGGGGTAGCAGCAGCTGTGTTAGTCCAGAAGTCAGCTGATCTAGTTTTGGGATGTCCTTTAAAGGTCTATTGTTCACATCAGATAGAGGTACTTATGAGGAAGTTTCGTACTTATATTCAGACTAGCGAATATCTATGTATGAAATTATTCTCTTAGGTAGTGAGAAGATTCAGTTGAAGAGATGTAGCATACTCAATCCAGCTGCTCTTCTTCCTGATTTACCCTAAGAATGGTGAGGCATTGCATGAATGTGTTGAGGTAGTAGATCTTGTGGTTATGCCTAGGATGGATTTAAAAGACATTCCACTCGAAATCCAGACTTGGTTATATTCACAGATGGATTATCATATTTATGTAATGGGATCAGGTGTACTGGTGCTACAGTTGTCACAGATTTTGAGACACTGTGGTATGGCTCATTACCAAGTAATCTTAGTGCTCAAGATATGGAATTGGTGGCATTGAAGCAAGCCTGTCTTCTAGCTGAAGGTAAAAGTGTAAATATTTACACTGACTCTTGGTATGCATTTTCTGTTTACCATGCAACAGGAATGATCTGAAACAACAAGGTTTTATTACCGCATCAGGAAAAGAAATAGCTCATGCAAGAACAATAACTGTGTTGTTGGAAGCAATCCAAAAGTCAAAACAGCTGGGAGTAATTCATTATTGGAGTCATACTCATGGTAGAGATTCAGTCTCTAAAGGAAATCACAGAGCTGATATCACTGCAAAATATGCAGCCCAGAATGCTCCAATTTATGTAATAAATTTAACATCTATTGATTCTGATGATCTAGAAAAAGCTTATGTAGTCTCAGATATCCAGAAATGGAAGGATAAATTTGGAGCTAGGAAAGAACATGGGATATGGATTACTGATACAGGAAGACCATTGTTACCAAAAGATTTGTATGCCTATTTGTGTCAAGCCATCCACACAAAAGGTCATTTTGGTACACAAGCTGTTATAATTCCATCAAGAGACAATAGGTTGCTCCAGGAATAAGTACTGTTGCAAATAAGATCTGTAATAGTTGTTCGGTCTGCCAAAATTTCAATCAAAGTGCATTCAGAAAGAAAGGTTTGGGTGGTAGGGCTTTAGCATACTGTCCATTTGAGAGTTTACAGATTGATTATATCTGTATGCCAAAAGCTGGAAGATACAAGTATTGTCTTGTGATAGTTGATAGACTAACTAAATAGCCTGAAGCTTTTCCATCAAATACCAACACAGCTAGTTTTGTGGCAAAAGTGTTACTCAAGGAAACTGTGCCTAGATTTGGTGCACCTTTAACCATAGATTTGGATAAGGGATCTCATTACACTCAGGATATCCTTACAAGAGTCTATGAGAATCTAGGAATAACACCTAAATATCATGTTCCTTATCACCCACAAAGTTCAGGTTAAGTGGAGCATATGAATAGGGAACTCAAGACTATGGTTGGGAAACTCTGTGCCGAAACTCATCTCAAATGGCCAGATATTCTTCCCATACCTTTGTTTTACCTATGTATGAGACCAAGAGCAGATCTATATATATCATCGAAGGAGATGCTCTTTGGACATGCTCCACTGCAAGCAAAAACTTATAAGACTGTTTATGAATCACTCTTAGGAGGTGATTGCCAAATTGCTTCATATTTAAGTGCTTTACAGCAGAGGCTAAGAGAATTACAAGATATGGGAGTATTAATTCAATCTGGTCCATTGGATTATTCTCTTTATAATTTTCAACCAGGTAATATGGTCTATGTGAAAATTTTGCCAAAACATCGGCAACAGAATAAAATTGTGTAGGTCCTTATACAGTTGTATTAGTTTCACCATCTTCTGTAAAAGTTTTAGTTAGAGATTTGTGGTATCATTATTCTCATGTTAAATTAGCACATGGTATAGATAATGAAAATGTAGAGATTATTAATAATGAAGAAGCAGAAGAAGCAGAAGAAGAAAAAGGAGAAGAAGAAATAGAAGAAGAAGAAAGAAGAAGAAAGAAGAAGAAGAAGAAGAAGAAGAAGAAGAAGAAGAAGAAGAAGAAAGAAGAGAAAGAAGAAAGAAGAAAGAAGAAAGAAATTATATGTGTTAAAGATAATGATAATGTAATTATGGATAATGGAAATGTGCACTTGTTGTTAATAATGATTTAATTAGTGATAATAAGAATTTAATTAATAATGGTGATGAGTTGATCAGTGTTAATGTTATTTTAAATGGAATCACTGATAGTTTCATCAATGTAAATGATAAGTTGAAGAAAATTAATGATAATTTGAATGGTGTTAATGTTAAATTATCTGAATTAACTACTGGTAATGGTGTAAATAGTACTTTAACCAATGTTAATGGTAATTTACCCACTGGTAGTAGTAATTTAACTAGTGTTTGTAATAATTTGATTAAAATTGATGATGGATTATATGGTGTTGATAATAATGTGATTAGTGTTGCAAATAATTGTGAGAATAAGAAAATTAGTGTTGTAAATGGTGTTAGAAGTTCTAGTAATTGTGTCATTAAGGAGAATATGGAAATTTTGATTTGATTAAGGATAATTTGATTGTAAATAAGAACAATGATACCAGAATAGAGGTGAAAATGACTACTGAGTATGGAAAAGGTGCAAAATCCTGGGGAAATTCTGTAATTCAAGATGATGTTAACTTGGATAGAGAGGAAATAGCTGAGCTTTATTCTGATGTTACTGTTTTAGCTCCAGTGTTGGAAACTTTTCAACCTCCCTATAGCACAGAACCACATGTGTCTAACTATTAGAGACCAGATTTATGATCTTCTCATTGAAACAGGAGTGAGCAAATCAGTTTTGCAAAGTTTTCCTAAAAATTGTAGAGTTATTGGTATGATGGACATAGTTGGTGCTACAGGCATAACTCAGAAATCAGCTAAATTGCAACCAAAAATGGTAACCATTGGCCCCCCTTCCATAGAAAATGCATTTCTGTGTGTTCCAGAATGTTCAATAAATCTTTTAGAGAGGGATCTTTTATTTAAATTAGGGGCTAGTATCCAATGTACTGAATCTGGTGATATTTTTTTACATCTCCCAGAGGAATCTTTAAAGGCCTTTCCATTGCTTTTCTTAGATTCCAACAGTACAGAGGATGAACTAGGTACTATCTCTCCAATATCTGAGGATATACCTAAGGATTTGTGGGCAA
Source organism: Gracilinanus agilis (assembly GCF_016433145.1). Taxonomy (NCBI): domain Eukaryota; kingdom Metazoa; phylum Chordata; class Mammalia; order Didelphimorphia; family Didelphidae; genus Gracilinanus; species Gracilinanus agilis. The sequence goes on along the minus strand of NC_058132.1, from coordinate 569,726,498 downwards.
GATGAACCACAGATGTTGGGTTGCTAAAATCAGCTACTTCAGGTAGGGTGAGGACAAAGGAAGGACCAGTTCTTTGTGTGCCTCAATATCCCTTGAGTAAGGAAGCAATAAATGGTATATGACCAATTATTGAGTCCCTAATCCAACCATGCTTTTCTGAGCTTAATACACCAGTTTTGCCTATAAAGAAGCCAAAAGTCGACGAAAATGGCCAATCTGTTTACCAATTTATCCAAGTTCTAAGAGTGATAAATGATTATGTCATTGAGACTTATCCAGTTGTGACAAGTCCAGCTGCTATAATTTCTTCCATTCCAAGCCAGGCTAGATATTTCACCATGGCAGATTTATGCTCTGTGTTTTTCTTGATACCAATTCACAAGGATTGTCAAAAAATCTTTGCTTTCACTTGGGAGAAAATTCATTGGATGTGGACTCGTCTTCCACAGGGGTGTACAGACTCACCTAGCCAGTTCTCTCAAATTCTAAATCGAGATCTAAAAATGAGTAAGTTTAAAGAGAGTAAATTGGTGCATTTTGTGGATGATGCTCTTTTAGCATCCCCCAACCACCTAAGAAGAACATAAATAGCCTTCCCTATGCTTTGGTTTGGCTCAGACCAGTTCCAGCCTATCATTGCATCTACATAGCAGCATCTACAATTTCTGATCACTTACTTTATATCAACTTAGATTTAACATTCCTAAAACCTCTTATCTCATTCCTTGTTCCTGACTCCTTCTTAAGTGAGAAATAAACATCATTACCAAGTTCAACTAAAGACTGGAGTACCTTTCCTAATTAGTGAATATCTAAAGCTATTAGGAAGGGGAACCTTATTTCACACAATCGAAATTTCAGCATTATCCATCTAGCATTAACACCAGCCCATACCAACAATAATCCTAACCCCAAGTCAAGAGGCTAGAGGAGTTGTCAATACACTCCCAACTCCTCCTTGGCTTCTTGGCTTGGGCAACTGTTAAAGGAGGCAATTTGGCAGGCTCAGTGCAGTAGGGCCTGTTAGGCTGAGGAGGGCATAGCCCTCTCCTACTATCCTGTACTACAAAGCTGTTGCCTTTGTGCTTCGCTATCTCCCTGTTTTTAACATATGTCAAAATGCTTGTTGCCAAGGGATACAAGTCCCAAATATGAACACAATGCAAGATTACTTAAAAGCTGGTGAGAGACAAATGTACAGCCAGGTTGTTACAGGGAATATTAATCATGGTAATTAGAATGGAGGGACATCTTAATTATGAAGGTGTGCCCGAAATTCAGAAGTAATTAATCAAATAAATGGGAATAAAGTGAATATTGATGAAATTGTATGTGTTAAAGATAATGATAATATGATTGTGGATAATGGTAATGGTGCACTTGGTGTTAATGATTTAATTGGTGATAATAAGGATGTAATTAAAAATGGTTGATTTGATCAATGTTAATGATAATTTAAATGAAATCAGTGATAATTTAACCAATGTCAATGATAATTTAAAGAGAATTAATGATACTTTAATTGGTACTATTGCTAAATTAACTAAATTAGGTGGTGTTATTGATGATAGTGATAATTTATCTACTGTTATTAGTACTTTACCCACTGTTAATAGTGATTTGACTAGTGTTTGTAATAATTTGACTAAAATTGATAATGATTTACTTGGTGTTGATAATAATTTGATTACTGTTGTAAGTAATTGTGAGAAAAAGAAAAATTGTGATGTAAATGGTGGTGGAAGTTCTAGTAATTGTGTAATTTAAAAGAATAACAGAATTTGTGATTTGATTAAGGATAATTTGATTGTAAATAAGAATTATGATACCAGAATAGAGGTGAAAAGGACCAAAGGTGCAAAATCCTGGGAAAATTCTGTAATTAAAGACAATGTTAACTTGGATGGAGAGGAAATAGCTGAGCTTTGTTCTGATGTTACTGTTTTAGCCTGTGTGTTGGAAACTTTCCATCCTCCCAATAGCACAGAACCACATGTGTCTGTTACTATTGGAGACCAGATTTATGACCTTCTAGTTGATACAGGAGCCAGTAAATCAGTTTTGCAAAGTTTTCCTGAGAATTGTAGAGCTGTTGGTACAATGGATGTGGTTGGTGCTATAGGCTTTACTCACAAAATAGCTGAGGAGAGAAAAAGTTAAATTTCAAACTATACTTCAAGAGAAGCCATGTTCCATTCTATGCAGAAAAACCCAACAGCAAGGGGGAAGAACAGAATCAAAAACCCCACAGGAAGTGCACATGGGGGCATCCATTTTACCGGAAGTAGATTCATCTCCAGACTACGGTATATCTCCTAATAGAGAGGCATTAGATTCTGAAACCTTTACTGCACAACCACTAATACAAGAGAACCAAATATTACCTTTCCACAATAACACCACTAATGAACCACTGATCACAATAGAAATTAATGGTGAATCCATAGATAGGATAATTGATACTGGGGCAGATATAAGTTGTTTAAAGTATCTCCCTAGAGACTACAAGATGCTAGGAACAGTTATAGTCAAAGGAGCATGAGGCATACCCTAAACTGAACCAAAATTCCAGCATAAAATGGTGAAGTTGGGTCCCATAGAATTCGACCATCAATTCTTGTTCTTATCATCATGCCCAAACAACCTCATAGACAGAGATATTCTATGTAAATTAGCTGCAACAATCTATTGCGAGCCAGATGGTGAAATCTACTTGCATCTCCCTAAAAGGTTACAGAAACATCATCATAATCTGTGCTTAGATAGGATAGCAGATGATCATACCATCTTAACACTGAATCAAGATACCATCTATAAGATTCCAGATACACTACCCAATGGGGTCTGGGCTAGTAGCTTGTAAGACATGGGTAGGTTCCTATCTGCTAAGCCAATGAAAATTAAGGTGAAAGGAGGAATGCCACCACTTAGGATTCCTCAATTCAAGTTAAGCAAAGGGGCTGTGGCAGGAATAAGACCAATAATACAAAGCTTATTAGATCAAGGCATATTGGTATATGGATTTCCAGAATTTAATGCTCCTATCTTGCCAAGAAAGAAGGCAAAATTAGATGCTGAAGGGAAAACCCAGTGAAGAATGGTACAAGATCTGAGGGCAATAAATTTTTATGTGGAGAGACTTCCGGTTAAGATGGAGGCAGAGTAAGGAGCAACAGCTTGATCTCTCCTAACTGAAGCATACAGGACTCCTCAAGGGGACATAAAAATGAATCCAGACGAATGAAGGGACCCCACAACAGGGCGCAGCATTGAAGGTACGTGGAATGGGGGCATTTCCACACAATAAAGGGGTGAAACAGCTCTCACTAAAACGCGAGAGGAAGAAGCCCCTCCCCCAACCCCCACACCACGTACAGTTCAGAGACCAGAGCACAAGAGTTAAAGCAGGTTTTGGGCACCCAGTAAGTCACTGGCAGCTCCAGGACTTGTTCCTGAGACCAGCAAGACATAGGACCCCAAGAGGCTAAAGAACGCTCACAGACTTTCCGGAGAGTCTGCAAGGGTGAAGGCAGTACCCTAGGCTCAGACAAGGATCTCAAGCACAGGCTTGGACCTCGGGTGGGAACCATATGCAGAAGGGAGCACGGCTGTGGAAGCAGTTCCCTGAGACTGCTGAAGGAGCCTTGGACAGAGGGGCAGACCAGGGACAACCAGGAAGCTCTACCCCAAGAACAACAAGACACAAGACCTTGGAAGCCTAGAGAGCACAGATAGACCCTGAGTCTGAGGATAAAGCTCAGAAGGCTCTGGGCTAACAACAATGGTAAGCCAAATCAGGAACCCCAGAAGAGAAAGATTATCAAGAAGAACTCTGGAACACTCGACAACTATTACACAGAGAAAAACCAGACAATAGAAGAGGACAATTAATCATATCCAAACCTTCCCAAAACAATGAAAACTGGTCACAAGCTATATTGAAGAGTTCAAATCTGAGACGTTAGGAAAGATGGACGAGATCTGGCAAGAAAATAACAGTTTAAAAGGCAGAATGTTGCAATTGGAAAGTTAGGTTCAGAAATCAAATGAAATGATAAGCAAATTGAACACCAGAAATGACCAGATTGAAAAGGAAAACCAAAAGATCATAGCCGAAAACCAAAAGATTATAGCTGAAAACCCATCCCTAAAGGCTAGAATTGAGCAGTTAGAAGCTAATGATCTCTCAAGACAACAAGAACAAATAAAACAAAGTCAAAAGACTGATAAAATAGAAGAATTTCAATGAGAAAGTGACAGACCAAGAAAACCAGTCTAGAAGAGACAATTTGAAAATCATTGGTCTCCCTGAAAAAGCAGAAATTAATAGATATTTGGACTCCATACTAAAAGAAATTATTCAGCAAAATTGCCCTGAAGTTCTACAGAAAGAGAGCAATATAGACATTGAAAGGATCCATAGATCACCCTCTACACTAGACCCAGAAAGGACAACACCCAGGTATATAATAGCCAAATTCAAGAGCTTTCAAGTAAAAGAAAAAATCTTACAAGAAGCCAGAAAGAGACAATTCAAATATCAAGGAGCACCAATCAGGATCACACAAGATCTGGCAGCCTCCACCCTAAAACACTGCAAGACTTAGCATATGATATTCAGAAAGGCAAGAGAGCTGGGCTTTCAACCACGGATCAACTACCTATCAAAACTGACTATATACTTCCAGGGGAAAGTATGGGCATTCAACAAAATTGAAGATTTCCAAGTATTTGCACAGAAAAGACCAGGACTAAATGGAAAGTTTGATATCCAACCACAAAAATCAAGAGAAACATGAAAAGGTAAATAAGAAACAGAGGGGAAAGAAAGAAAACTCATAATTTTTTAAATTTGACTCTTTAAGGGCTGCAATAAGATCTAATTATCTGTATTCTTATGTGGAGAAATGCTATGTATGATTCTCTGTAGTGAACTCTATTCACTATTATAGTATTCACTATTATAGCAATCAGAAGAATAATTCACAGGGAGAGGGTGGAATACTAAATGGTCTAAGATGACATGGGGGTGGGAAAAGGGGGGGTGAATAGTAGGGGACACCAAGAGAAACTTGAGTGAATGAGAAAAATAGGATACAGGGAGATCAAAAACAGAGAAAGAAAACTACAGACCAATCTCCCTAATGAACATAGATGCAAAAATCTTAAATAGAATACTAGCAAAGAGACTCCAGCAAGTAATTAAAAAGATCATCCACCATGATCAGGTGGGATTTATACCAGGAATGCAAGGTTGGTTCAACATTAGGAAAACCATCCTCATAATTGACCATATCAACAGTCTAACAAACAAAAATCACATGATTATCTCAATAGATGCTTAAAAAGCCTTTGACAAAATACAAGGAGGAGACTAAGCTATCACTCTTTGCAGATGATATGATGGTCTACTTAAAAAATCCTAGAGAATCAACTAAGAAGCTTGTAGAAATAATCAACAACTTTAGCAAAGTTGCAGGATGCAAAATAAATGCACATAAATCATTAGCATTTCTATACATTTCCAACACACTAGAGCAGCAAGAAGTAGAAAGAGAAACACCATTCAAAATCACCCTAGACAATATAAAATACTTAGGAATATACCTACCAAAACAAACACAGCAATTATATGAAAACAACTATAAAACACTTTCCAAACAAATAAAACTGGATCTAAACAATTGGAAAGCCATTGATTGCTCATGGGTTAGACGAGCTAACATAATAAAAATGACCATTCTACCCAAATTAATTTACCTATTTAGCACCATACCTATCAAGCTACCAAAAAACTTCTTTACTGAATTAGAAAAAACTATAACAAATTTCATTTTGAATAATAAAAGATCAAAAATATCAAGGGAAATAATGAAAAACAATGTGAAGGAAGGGGGCCTAGCAGTACCATATATTAAACTATACTATAAAGCAGCAATCATAAAAACAATACGGTACTGGCTAAGAGATAGAGAGGAGGATCAATGGAATAGACTTGGGATAAATGACATCAGCAAGACAGTGTATGATAAACCCAAAGAGCCCAACTTTTGGGACATGAATCCACTATTTGACAAAAACTGCTGGGAAATTTGGAAAACAATATGGGAGAGATTAGGTCTAGATCAACATCTGACACCCTACACGAAGATAAATTCAGAATGGGTGAAAGACTTGAATATAAAGAGGGAAACTATAAACAAGTTAAGTGAACACAGAATAGTTTACTTGTCAGATCTGTGGGAAAGGAAAGACTTTAAAACCAAGCAAGAGTTAGAGAAAATTACAAAATGTAAATTAAATGGTTTTGATTATATTAAACTAAAAAGTTTTTGTACAAACAAGAACAATGTAGTCAAAATCAGAAGGGAAACAACAAATTGGGAAAAAATCTTTATAACGAAAAACTCTGACAGGGGTCTAATTACTCAAATATACAAGGAGTTAAAGCAATTGTATAAAAAATCAAGCCATTCGCCAGTTGATAAATGGGCAAGAGACATGAATAGGCAATTTTCAGGTAAAGAAATGAAAAGTATCAATAAGCAGATGAGAAAGTGTTCCAAATCTCTAATAATTAGAGAAATGCAAATCAAAACAACTCTAAGGTATCACCTCACACCTAGCAGATTGGCTAAAATGAAAGAAGGGGAGAGTAATGAATGTTGGAGAGGATGTGGCAAATTTGGGATATTAATGCATTGCTGGTGGAGTTGTGAACTGATCCAGCCATTCTAGCTGGCAATTTGGAATCATGCTCAAAGGGCTATAAAAGAATGCCTACCCTTTGATCCAGCCATACAATTGCTGGGTTTGTACCCCAAAGAGATCATAGATAAACAGACTTGTATGAAATTATTTATAGCTGTGCTTTTTGTGGTGGCAACAAATTGGAAAAGGAGGGTATGTCCTTCAATTGGGGAATGGCTGAACAAACTGTGGTATATGCGGGTGATGGAATACTATTGTGCTAAAAGGAATAATAAACTGGAGGAGTTCCAGGTGAACTGGAGAGACCTCCGGGAACAGATGCAGAGTGAAAGGAGCAGAGCCAGAAGAACATTGTACACAGAGACTGATATACTGTGGTAAAATTGAATGTAATGGACCTCTGTACCAGCAGCAATACAATGACCCAGGGCAATTCTGAGGGATTTATTGTAAAGAATGCTACCCACATTCAGAGGAAGGACTGCAGGAGAGGAAACATATAAGAAAAACAACTGCTTGAACGCATGGGTCGGGGTGGACATGATTGAGGGTGTGGACTCGAAACTACCACACCAATGCAACTAAAAACAATTTGGAAATTGGTCTTGATCAAGGACACTTGACAAAACCAGTGGAAATGTGCATCGGCCATGGGTGGGGGGAGTGTGGGGGACGAAGGGGAAAGGAGGAGCATGAATCATGTAACCATGTTAAAAATGAATATTAATAAATGTTTGAAAAAAAAAAGAAAAATAGGATATTCTATTACACAGAAAGAGGGCATGGGAAGGGGAGGGGATAAATACTATTATGAGAAGGAGAGGAAGAGAGCATTAAGAGATAATATTTAAACTTTACTCTCAGTGTAATCAACCTGGAGAAGGAAGAGTAGGTATATTATCCATTGGGATAGAAAACTCTATCTAACCCTACTGACAAAGTCAGAAGGGATAAACCAGGGGGAGCAGAGGAGTGGGGAGGTCAAAAAAGGGAGGGGAGAAGAAGGGGGAGGGAATTCATTTAAAAATAAAATAAAAATAATTAATTCATTTAAAAATAAAAAGAGGGGAAATAACAGGGGAGAGGGTAGAAAGGGAAGTTAATCAACGGAGGGTATAAGAGATACCAGCTCAAATCAAACCACTGGTTTAAAAGAAAATAGTGTAAGAAGAAGGAGTGGGACTAGGGGAGGATACAAAAATGTCAGTGAATGCACAACTGATAATTGTAACTCTGAATGTGAATGGGATGAACTCGCTCATAAAATGGAAGCAAACAGCAGAGTGGATCAGAAACCAAAATCCTACCATATGTTGTCTACAAGAAACACATATGAGAATGGTAGACATACACAAGTTTAAGGTTAAGGACTTGAGCAAAATCTTTTGGGCATCAAATGAGAAAAAGAAGGCAGGAGTGGCTATTATGATTTCTGACAAAGCCAAAGTAAAAATAGATATGATTAAAAAAGACAGAGAAGGTCATTACATCCTGATTAAAGGCAGTATAAATAATGAGGAAATAACACTGCTCCATATGTATGCACCAAGTGGTATAGCATCCAAATTCATAAAGGAGAAACTGGCAGAGCTCAAGAAGGAAATAGATAGTAAAACTATACTAGTGGGAGATCTAAATATTCCTCTTTCAGATCAAGATAAATCAAACCAAAAAATAAGTAAGAAAGAGGCAAGAGAAGTATGCTTGTCAGATCTCTGGGAAAGGAAAGATTTTAACACCAAGCAAGAGTTAGAGAAAATTACAAAATGTAAATTAAATGGTTTTGATTATATTAAACTAAAAAGCTTTTGTACAAACAAAAACAATGAAGTCAAAATCAGAAGGGAAATAACAAATTGGGAAAAATCTTTATAACAAAAAAACTCTGACAGGGGTCTAATTACTCAAATATACAAGGAGTTAAATCAATTGTATAAAATATCAAGCCATTCCCCAATTGGTAAATGGGCAAGAGACACGAATAGGCAATTTTCAGGTAAAGAAATCAGAAGTATCAATAAGTACATGAGAGGGGACAGCTGGGTAGCTCAGTGGATTGAGAGCCAGGCCTAGAGACGGGAGGTCCTAGGTTCAAATCTGGCCTCAGACCCTTCTCAGCTGTTTGACCCTGGGCAAGTCACTTGACCCCCATTGCCTACCCTTACCACTCTTCTGCCTTGGAGCCAATGCACAGTATTGACTCCAAGACGGAAGGTAAGGGTTTGAAAAAAAATAAGCACATGAGAAAGTGTTCTAAATCTCTAATAATTAGAGAAATGCAAATCAAACAACTCTGAGGTATCACCTCACACCTAGCAGATTGTCTAAAATGAAAGAAGGGGAGAGTAATGAATGCTGGAGGGGATGTGGCCAAATTGGGACATTAATGCATTGCTGGTGGAGTTGTGAACTGATCCAACCATTCTGGCTGGCAATTTGGAATCATGCTCAAAGGGCTATAAAAGAATGCCTGCCCTTTGATCCAGCCATACCATTGTTGGTTTTGTACCCCAAAGAGATCATAGATAAAAAGACTTGTACGAAAATATTTTTAGCTGCGCTTTCTGTGGTGGCAAAAAACTGGAAAATGAGGGAATGCCTTTCAATTGGGGAATGGCTGAACAAATTGTGGTATATGCTGGTGATGGAATACTATTGTGCTCAAAGGAATAATAAACTGGAGGAGTTCCAGGCGAACGGGAAAGACCTCCAGGAACTGATGCAGAGTGAAAAGAGCAGAGCCAGAAGAACACTGTACACAGAGACTGATATACTATGGTAAAATCGAATGTAATGGACTTCTGTACCAGCAGAAAGCAATGACACAGAACAGCTCTGAGGGATTCATGGTAAAGAACCCTACCCACAATCAGAGGAAGGACTGTAGGAGAGGAAACATATAAGAAAAACAAATGTTTGAACGCATGGGCTGAGGAGGACAGCCCATTTAGACTCGAAACTACCACACTAATGCAACTAACAACAATTTGTAAATAGGTCTTGATCAAAGACACATGTTAAAACCAGTGGAAATGTGCATCGGCCATGGGTGGGGGGAGATTGGGGGGTTAATGGGAAAGTAGGAGAATGAATCATTTAACCATATTAAAAATGAATATTAATAAATGTTTAAAAAATTAAAAAAAATTCTTATGTGGAACAAATCCATGCTGTTGTTCCAAGTCTATCTCAAATAATTGCCGAAATCAAATTGAATGCTAACTGGTACACCGAAATTGATCTGTCTAGTGCATATTTCAGTATTCCAATACACAAGGAGAGCCAGAAATTATTTGCATTCACATGGGAAAACAAACCCCTATTATGGAGTCGTCTTCCACAAGGATTCATAAATAGTGGAAGCACATTTTGCCAGATATTACAAAAAGATCTTGAATCCATATAGTTTACTGCCAGTAAACTGGTACATTATGTAGATGACAGCCTACTAATGTCACCAACTGGAGATATCTGTCAGAGAGACAACATTCATCTGATAGAGGAACTATACAGAAGAGGACACAAAATATCCAAATCTAAAGTCCAGTGGCTTAAAGATAAAATCAAGTTTTGGGGATTCACATTGCAAGATGGAACTAGAAGCATATCCAAGAAGAGAATAGAGGGTATACAAAAATTAAGCTTACCTAAGACCAAAAAACAGTGAAGAGCAATAATTGTCATGACCAGCTTCTGTAGACAGGGGATCCCTGGCTTTTCTCTTATATCAAAACCTCTCACAGAGTTAACCAGGAAAGACACCAGAGAACCACTGAAGCTGACAAGAGAACACAAAAATGCCATTGAAAAGTTAAAGAGATCAATTCTATCTTCTCCTGCATTAGGCATTTGTGATCACAACAAAACATTTCATTTGTTTATCCATGAGGATAAAGGATTTGCCTGTGCAGTGCTCACACAGTATTTAGGAAGTAATCTAAGACCCATAGTCTATTAAATTCAACTCTTGATCCAGTTATGCAAGGAATGGTTTCCTGTTTAAAGATTATTGCTACTGTAGCTCTAATGGTTAGGAAAAGTTCTAAGCTAGTCCTGGGAGGGGAGCTAAGATTGTATTCCCAGCACCAACTTGAAACCATGCTGAAGAATGCAAATCTGCAAGCTTTTACATTGCAACCTCTTTCCCCGTACCAAGCGATCTTACTAACAAACGAGAACTTGACCTTCCATAGATGCAAAACCTTTAACCCAGTGACTCTTATCCCTGAATTACCATTAGAAGGGGATATCCTTCACAGTTGTAGTAACACACTAAAGATTGTGCAAAAGACCAGAGTGGATTTGTCAGATACTCCCATGGTCCAAGCATACCTCACACTCTTCTGTGATGGTTCGAGCTACCAACATAATGGGCAAAGGTTTTCAGGAGCAGCAGTCACAACCCAGAATGAAACTCCATGGTTTGCAGCACTTGAGCCAAACATCTCAGCTCAAGATGCAGAAATATTGGCTTTGACATGCTTTCTTCAGATAGCTTAAGGCCAAACCAAGAATATTTTTATGGATTTGAAGGACGCCTTTGATGATGTTGTCCATGCATCAGGGGAAATCTGGAGAAATTGATTGTTCATAAATTCAAATGGGAAAGCAATAGCATATAGGAAACTGATAAGCAAATTTTTGCAGGACATACAGTTACCATCAAAACTGTCTGTGATACACTTCTGAGCACACCAAAAGCTTGTGGGACCGGTACAGCTAGGCAATTACAGAGCAGACATCAGTGTAAAGTTTGCAGCTAGATTTTGACCTAAAGCTATATTCCACTTATCCTTAGTAGATAAAGATCAATTACAAGAAGCTTACTCAGAAAGGGAAGCGGAATATTGGCAAGAAAATCTTGTAGCCAATCTAGTAAATGGAGTATGCATGTCTATCTCTGGAAAACCATTTTTCCCAAAATTACTGCACCACAGTGCTTGCACAGCAATTCATAGAAGAGGCCACTATGGAGTTTTGGGAATTGTGAATACAATCCACAAGAGCTGGATTGCTTTAGGTGTGACAACAAAAGCTAAACGAGTGTGTGAAAGTTGTACAGTGTGCCAACAATATAACAGAGCCATAATTAAAACCAAAGCCTATGGAGGAAAACCATTGGAATTGACACTGTTCAAATGCTTACAAATAGATTATGTCATGATGCCAAGATGTGAAAATTATAGGTACAAACTTGTGATAGTGGATAAACTGACAAAATGGCCAGAGGCATTCCCAGCCAAGAAAAATAATGCAGCTTTTGTAGCAAAGATGCTACTGAGGGAGATAATTCCAAGATTCTCTATTACTGATGTCATTTCACCTGACTCTGGTAGCCACTTTACAAACTCTGTTCTAAAGCAAGTCTACCAGGTATTAGGAATCAAGAGACAATTATGTTCCATCTATCAACCTCAGTCATTGGGATCTATAGAATGCATGAATCAGACTCTTAAGACAATGATAGGGAAGCTGTGCACACAAAGTCATCTTAAATGGCCAGACCTCTTACCTATGGTGCATTTCTACTTAAGAAGTCAACACAATAGTGAAACACATTTGTCACCATTTGAACTATTGTACGGACAGCAACCATGGGTGGGAAAAGCACTACAAGACACTAATTACCTGTCACATCTAGGAATTGAGTGCAAAATCTATGAGTATGTCACCTTATTGAAAGAAAGATTAGAAGAATTGCAGAAATTATCTTTAATACAACAATGAGTTCCACTAGATTTCAGCCTACATGATTATAAGCCTGGTGATAAAGTTTATATCAGAAATTTCACCAGAACACCAGTGTTAGAACCACAATGGTATGGACCACATGAAATAATCCTAGTTACACCTACATCTGTAAATATCAAAGGACAAGATTCGTGGTACTATTACTTGTACATAAAGTACTCAGTGAAGTCAAGACTTCATCCAAACATTCAGCCTCAAACACAAAAAACAGAATCTAACATAGAAATTGAGCCTCAAAGCAAAAGATCACTTAGGAATAAAGCCTCAAACAGAAAGAGACCAAGACACAGATGCAAACATGAAGTAAACACAAGATCGCACAGATAGCAAAGACATAGATCACTATCAAGAGCAAGACACTCAAAGCATTGATTTAGATTACACAAACACCTCATTCATACATGAAGATCAACAGTTAAGCCTATCAGAATTCAGCAGTGGTGATGAAGAGTAAACATTAAATTAATAACTTCAAAGACAAGTACAAACACAAAAATCTCATAAGAAGAAAATTTTGTGGCTACACAAAATTTAACACAACACTACAGTCACACACTGGTTCCTGATCCAGGAAATTCTTCAATCAAGTTGACTACTGGCAAGATGTATATCCAGCAAAGGAGAAAAGAGATGAGATTCCAAAGATTCCAAAGTTCCAAAAAACATCGGGACATCAGGACCAGCACAAGGACAACACAAGAGACATTGCACAACAGACTGTACAAGGACCTGAACTGTGACAACACCTATATGACTTGGAGATGTAATAAGGGAATATTAGGATGTAATAAAGGAATATTGCAGGGAGGTAATAAGGGGATTAGGCTATAGATAGTAGCTGGTTGGAATAGGGAACAAGGCAAGGCAAGGGACCAAAGGCTGGAGGTAATTAAGGGGATATGCTAGGTAGTAGGGAAATTAAGGCAGAGGTATGGTTAGAATTGAGGATAGGCATTATGGATAAGGGTTTGTGTATCCCTAAGTCAGAAAGGTGGTTGAGGAAGGCACAATGATGAAGGTTGGTAGTTGAGGTGGTAGGAGAAGTAAGGGAATGTCTGAGTTTAGGGAATATAAACACTGAGGTATAAAGAGTTGCAAGGGAGACGGTGAGTTAATCTAAGGCAGGAAACAGTAGCAGGGAACCACAGACTGGATACTCAGGTTAGAAACAAAACACTGAAGGGAAACAGACTGAGCCCTTCATGTAAAAGGGACACTTTTACAAATCAAGGTTAGAACCAGCCAAGAAAGACTTGAAACTGACTAGACACTTCTAGTCAGTTTCACAGGTTCACTAAGAAAGGGACTAGAGGAAGTATTGAAGTTACACTTCCTCCAAAATGGATATATTCAGCTTCCCTAAAACTCCAGAGAGAATGTTATTCCTCTCTCTCCTCCTCCTTCCTCTCTTATTAATCAATTAATGAAGTAGCCAAAGGGTTTTGATTAAAGACAAATGGGGTTTATTGTTTTTTTCAGGGTTGATGGGAAGGATAGAGGATATTAGGTAACCCTAACAGCTGCCTAAAGAAACCTTCAGGTAGGGGAGGAGACAGGAATGTGAGACTGAGTAGGGACCAGCCTACTCAGCTCTGAAAGGGTTTGTAACAAAAGGGGTAGGAAAGTTGGATACAATGATTCAATAGATAAGTTTGTAACAAGGGTAAGCCCTATTTGACTATCAAGATTTGAAACTAACACTCAGATCTACTCTCCTTTCAAAACTTCTCAGACATTCAGTTAGGGAAAATGAAGATGGGAATAAGGTAGGCTAGGGAGTTTCAAAGGAATTAGCTAAATTAACAATTTTTAAAGGAAAAGCTGCAAAATATAGGCCAGGTTTCAATCCAAAGAAGGAGCTCAGATTGACCTTGATTCTCTCCATGAGTTTCCCAGGGCTAACTGACTTTCCCAAGATTCTAAGCCCCTTATCAACTGACAGAAGAACTCTGCAGAAAAACCTGCAAAGCTGTTATGCACCCTCTCTGCACCACAGTCATCATCACCGGAAGAATCACAAGGAGAGAAGATCAGCAGATCAAGATTAAGTTTGAATAGTGCAAGGTTTTCACATTCAGACACAAATCACAAGGGAAATGCACACACTAGAATGCATGCAAGAGAATATAAGCTGATTGACAGAGAGATTCTGGAAGAAGAAGGTGAGTATGAACCAAACAGCAAATGCTAGGTCATGAGTCTAACACATAGACACAGTAAAGTCACATCACATGTACATAGTGTAAATAGATGTAAATAGATTTGAGTACAGAGTACAGTGGCCAAAATAAGCAAGAGAACTCAGATTCCTTGTAAGGTCAACAGTGTTCATTCATAGGAACATCACATGAAAACCTTGTACATATGTAATGTATTGTTACTAACAAATAATGCATAGATTACTAACCCATAGGGAGAGAATAGTGATAGGTAAATTCAAATGTAGCTAGCATAGGGTCAGTGTAAAAGAGTTATGAAATATTCAAATAGGACTGTCAATAGAAATGTTTTAAACAGACATTGTATAGTGTAGGTTAGTTAGAAATGAAACTAATTGACTAACACATTAATTATAGTTTAAGAATTACTCACAATACTAATTTTCCTAACCATGGGTTAGGGAATAGAGAAAACATTAGAATATATTGTGAATTAGGAATGTTATCTGAAATTCAGTATTAGAAGCTTAAACAAGTTTGTTGCAAGAATTGCATTGACTTAGAAGTAAGAAGCAACATAGCTATTCTTAAATGTTTTAATAATGCTTACATGTTATACTTGTGTTCAAATGTTATTGTTTATGGAAACATTGTATTCAAACCCCACAGTTTCCCAGAAAATCTATCCTAAACCCTTGTCATTAGCATTAGGCTAGAATAGATAGATAAGGCATTAGCTAAGATAACATTTATTATTTTGGGAAGGGTAGTTAGTGGGATAGTAACATATACGTTTAGATAAGCATAGAGTAGAGGTCACCAACAAAGAAGATCATCTGGAAATTTGCAAGTTGAAATTTCCAAAAACAAAATGGCATTCATGTTATACTCAAACTCTGAGAATTGTTGGTCTCACCTTGATTGACAGGGGAGACAGTTGAAGACATTGGAATGTTCCTAGAAGCCATGAGCCAGGGGCAAAAGTCGGTTGGCCTGAGAGTATAAGTACCCCAACAGCCATCTGGGAGGGGTCTTTGGGGTGTTTGACTGTTGTTCATTGGTTCTCTCTCTGAATCCCCCTAGATCTTTTAGGTCTCTGAATCACCATAGCTCTTTAGGTCTCTGGGTCCCTGGGTGGTGAAGGGTGGAAGGGAGGACTGAAGAAGAAGAGGGTGGTAAAGTTTGAATATTTCCTGAGGCTTTGAAAGCTAACACATCAACAAAGCTGATAATAAGAAAGCTGAGAGGAAATCACCAACATAGTTGCTACAAGGGCTGTCACTTCTCTGGTTTGGCAGTGGCCAAGCTGAACCAGAGGGGTTGTGAAGAACAATAGGTCCAGCTTTACTGAATCAATAGCCTCCAGGCCTGAGTGATTATAGATTATAGATATTAGATTGACGGGGTCTCCAATCCCCAATCCGTATCCTGATTATCCTTTCCCTAATTAAGATCATAGATAAAGTATTTAATAAGTACCTTCCTGAGTGGTCATTATATCACAACCCTTGAGGAGGGAGCAAACACAGTCAGATGAACCACATGATCCAAGGCTAATCAGAGCCCAATATTAATAATTTATCCAACCCCAGGTGGGACCTGAAAGGGTTACCCATCCACCTGACCATTCGGGGTCCTTCCTTGGCAACTGTTATTCAGAAGGGGAAATTATAACATCCAACAAGGGTGATTAGGGTTGGTGTTCCCCCATCACCAGCACCTAGGGAGAATACAGAGATACAGCTCCACCTCACCTATATCCATATTCCCCTAGGACAGCCTTTCTTCATAACACTTTTCTGAGATTCCAACAGTACAGAGGATGGCTTATGTATTATCTATCCAATACCTGAGGATACACCTAAGGACTTGTGGTCAAAATCATCCAAAGATGAAAATCAGCTACTCCAGTCATGGTGAGGACAAAGGAAGGACCAGTTGAGGAAAGGTCCTGGTCATCTGCTGGTGGGCAGCAGATTTATCTGCCTTTACTCCATAGAGCTGTTGTGGATTAACTGGCTGTACAAGAACTTGATCCTGTTTAATTTTGAAAGAGTTACCTTAGAAACAGTCTGACAAATGAGCATTTCCTTTCCTTTGGTCCCCTCTTTAAAAAGTTTGCCCATCACTGGAGTAAAGAATTCCCTTTCACATCTGCCTCTTTCTTGTTCCTTCTTTAGAGAGAGATGAATTTATTTCATGAGCCTTGTTTGTTGAAAATCTAGTTGCTTTGTGTTTTGTCATTTGTTAATCCTTTCTTCCTTTATGACTGTGTTCCTTATTGTTGTACTGACATATAGGTATCTTAAAAGGAAATTGGTGTCAAGATTCCTGAGAAGGGTAAGAGACTTTTATAATTGCTGTCAACACTCCCAGCACAGGAGGTTCAAAGTTGTATTGAAAAGAAATTTGATTGATTCATATTTTATAACTTCCCAAATGTAGAAAAAAATAACAAGCTAATCTAGAATAAATGAAACTGGGTTACAACTGAGCCCTATAACAAAGAGAATTTGTTGGGTGGTTCAGAAAGGGGTGCTGGAGTTAGCTCTGTTGAGGCAAGCTACTTCATACATCTTTAGTCCCTTTGTTCCTCCTTGGTAAGTAAAAGAAAATCCTTCTCCTAAGGAATGGATTTGAGAGTGAATCCTGAAAGGAGTTAAAAGAGGAGTGGTTCAGCCAATGAGGGCAGAGGACCAGTGAAAAGGAATTAACTAGATTTCCAACTCACCTCCCTTTCACTTTCTGGCCCCAATATTAAAAAAATCCATAGCCTACTACTAGAAAGGATTAGAATTTTAATGTAATGAAAACAAATACAATCCATCATGACTAGATTTTAAATTTAGCTATAGTTTTATAAACATAATTTGAAGATCTGGCAAACATTTTTCCTTCCTGTTGCTTTCTATATATCCCTAATCACATTTCCTTTTGCCACTGTAAAATCAACACTCTCTGAAGTTGTTATGTTTCTTTCTTGACAGTTTCACATGGTTCCCTTATGTCTTAAGTCATGACCATGTCCCTCTTAAAAGACTAGTGGCATATATAGATGTAATATCAATAGTTTTTACCCTTGGATTCTGTACTTCCAAAAGATTTAGACTTTTCATATAATTCCAATACTTCACAACTGACTCCAAAGTCATCTATCTTTTATAGCTACTACATAGAATAGTGCTATTTTCACTGCTCTAATTCTTACTTTGTTTCTAATAATTGATTCAAGAAACATTTGGTAAGTACTCATGAAGTATAAGTAATTATATTAGGTAATAAGGAATCAAATAAATTAATGAAAAAAATCTATAATCACAAAAAACTTACATTTGTAGTAGGCAACTTCTGGGAAGAAGATGGAGACCAAGTTGATTGTCAGTTATAGAATTTAGAATTTACCAGATGGCATGAGCCAAGGGCAAAAGACACTTGCTACCACCACTATAAAAACCCAGGGGCTGAACCCTTCAGGGTCTCAGTCTTGAGAAGGATTGGGTCCTGGGTGATGAGGGTGGGTAGGCCTATAGATCTGCACTCCAGGATCTGTACATTATTTCCTCAAGTAATCAATTCACCTGTTGCTGATTAGGGCTGAGAGATACACATCAAACATCTACCAAGAAGAACATCATAAACCGTCATTTTACCTGGTCTAGGACACAGGCAGGCCTAACCAGGGTCTGTGAGGGAGAAGAACCTCTTCAGCCAGCTGCCAGCTTGTTAGTGATAGACTAACTTACTCCAGCTCCCATTAGATAAGTGTAGCCATCCCCAACACCACTTTCCTTATCCTGAATCCTACCCCTTTGAATTTAGTAGTATTAAAGCATTAAAAAAAGTGAAGATTGGTGTCATTCTAAAGGACAACCTAATAGATACCTCTAAAATGGATAGGAAATAGTATAAATCACAGTCAACGGCATTAATCTAACCTCATCAATTTTATCCTTATAATAAACCTCATTCATCAACCCAACCCCAAGCTAAGTAACCAGAGGAGCTGTGTGGATCAATATACAGCTTCTCACTTATTCACTTTGGCTTGGGCACTGTTTGTGGGGTCAAGTGCTTAGCTGAGCTGAACATTCATAAACCCTGGTGGTTACCATCAATACCTTGGTGGCCATTCAGGCATCCCTCTACTCACGCAGCTTAGATCAGTATATCATCTAGGATCTTGAGTCACCTTCATCAGGCCCATTCTACAGAAGCACCATACCACCCTGTATACCACATTTAATTGGGGTGACAACAAAAATGAGAAAGCACTAAAAGCTAAGTACATTAAAAAAAACACTAATTTTTAGTCCTTTACATTTAGGTTGTAGTATAATATAATGAACATTTTAAGGGGACACTGGAGACACAATTTGTGGACCTATATTGGCCTCTAGACCTCAGTTTCCTCATCTGTAACTTGAGAAGAGTGAATAATTTGTATAGTAAGATTTTTTCTTTTGATTTGATTTGATTTGATTTTTTCTTGATTCTCATGGGGCCATTAGTTTCCAATTGTACAATTCTGATATTTAAGAAAATTAATTTAGTTAGTGAACTTCTGTACCTCTCCTTTTCCATTTGACCAATTCTATTTTTAAGGTACTTTTGTCAGTTGATTTTTACACATCTTTTTTTCACTTTTTGTGTTTTTATACCAAGTTGTTGCCTTTTCCTAATTCTCTTGCTTCACTCTTTTCCAATTTTTCTTCTACCTCTTTTATTTGATTTAAAAATCATTTTGAGTTATTCCAGGAAGTCTTTTTTGGTCCTGAGACCAATTAACATTTTTCTTGAGACTTCACATGAAGTCATTTTGTCATTGTTGCCTTCTTCTGAATTTGTGTTTTGATCTTCATTATTTTATTTATTAACTTTCATTGATGTGGTTCTTTTTGTTTTGTTTTGCTCAATTTTCTTGATTCCTTGATTTTTATTACTATTACTTGATTTTTAAATTTATGTTAAAATTGGGTTCTGCTCACAATGTGGAGGGGGTACTTTTTCAAGGTTCAGGTTTTTGGTTTTTCTCTTTTCAGAACTAATTCTGAGGACTGGTAAGTTTTCAGTTTTTCCAAGGTCATTGGTTGGTTGGTTGTTGTCCTTTGTATTCAGAGAAGACCAAAATGACATCATTAGTAATATCTTTTAACTTGCACGTAAACTGGATTTAAATGAGGCATAGTTAAGCAAAATCATCACCCTCACTCTGTCTTCCAGAGTCATCAGAGTCTAATGGCAAGGCAAAAGTCAAGATGACATGTTGGTTTGGGATATAGAGTGACCTTGGCCTCTTTGATATCTAACCAAACTCTAAGCCCTCCAAAAGTGTTACTTCCACCATCTTCATGCATGTCTGAATTGTTCTCATCTGCCCTTTCTATGGAGGGAGATCTTCCCATGATTGAGGTAGATAACCACTCTAAAACTCACTGACTTGGTTTATACTTTGCCTGCTGAAATGCTCTGCTCTGTGAGAGACCACAAACATCCTTTTATGTCCTGGATTTGTAACCAGGATGCCCACTTCCCAGCAGCTGCACACTCTGGTGTCTTCATAGGACAACAACCTGGGTCTTGGACATGAATCCCTGCTTGGACAATGAAGCAGAGGCCTGCATGTAAGTGTCAGCAAAGTGTCCCCCGTAATCTCTTTCTGACCAGTTTTCTGCCCCACCCCACCCCCCCTTGACCCTCCTTGTGGGCTAAAAGTGCTGGAAGTCTCTGCTGTTGATTCAGTTGCCCACAAGGCCTGCAACTGTTTTGCTAGAACAGGACCTGCTGTTGTATTGTGGAGGAGCAAGAGGCCTTACTGCTGACTTGTCTGAGCAGCCTAACATGACCCATACTCTCAGTGAGACAGACATTTCC
The DNA here is from genome assembly GCF_016433145.1 of Gracilinanus agilis. Taxonomy (NCBI): domain Eukaryota; kingdom Metazoa; phylum Chordata; class Mammalia; order Didelphimorphia; family Didelphidae; genus Gracilinanus; species Gracilinanus agilis. The sequence goes on along the minus strand of NC_058132.1, from coordinate 569,706,006 downwards.
TTTGACCTTTTGAAGTTTTCCTGGGACTGAAAACTCTTTCATCCTGTCCTTCTATTGGTTCTACCACTGCAGAATTCATTTTGAGGTAGTATTTAAAAATTGTTTAGGGTTCCTGTCTAACATTCTAGGATTCACATGGCTATTCCAAGAAGCCTCAGTTTTCTCAATTGCATCATATCCTTCCCAAACTGATTCTTTTTGGCTCATTTTTCCATACTCTAGTCAAGAGTCCCTAATCCTGGACATTAAAATACACCAACCTGGTACATTTATACATAAAGACTCAAGTAATCTAGTCAAGGCACTCAAAATCTATTGCCCTAATCTCTGGGTATCCATCTGGTCCCTAGCTGAAGAGTTCCTGTTTCAGGGAACTACCAGAGAATTAATTCTGGACATCAAGAGATGAGAGAGGAAGAAACACACCATTTTAATAAATTTTCTAATCTGATGTCTTGATTTAGAAATATTTGTATTTTGATTAAGTCTTTTGTATCTTAAGGCTACTTCTAAATGGAAGTAACCACAACTAAACTAAAATAGGATGCTGAGAATCATATTATTAAAAATGATAAGGGGTGACAGTAAGTATTTTCTGAGGTTTTGTATATGTGAACACATTAACATAGAATATCAAGTTGTTAAATTGGTCTCAGTGAAGTTGCTTGCCTGAAGAGTTCCTTCCCAGAGCAACTTTTGCCTAACTTTTTCATAATCCATTTCAATGGATTAGCTGCACCATCTTTGCTGAATAATTCAGTCAGGGTAGAGTCCAAACATGAGACATTTTTGAGTTCTTTTCATGCTTATACTGCATGAGAGTTCACAGACTTTTCTGCAACTTACTGTCCATTTTGTAGAGTAAAAAGAAGTCTGAAGGGAGTCATGACACTATTAATAAAACATGATTTGTTTTGTAAAATGTGTATTTTTGTCTTATTTTGTTACCAGGGGATGTTTCATCATAAAATAGACCATACATATTATTATAAATCACTCAGCACAAGAGTACATTTGAGATGTGCCAACTTTAATATCATATGTGCCAGTTTTTTATTATTAACTATATATTAACCAGAGATTGTACTTTTTATTCTACAGTGTATGTATATATGTATGTATATGTACACATCTACATATGTGTATATAACATATGTGAATATGTGTATATGTATATATGCTTTCCCATTATTAATATTTTAAGAAAGATCCTTATATTTAATACTAAGAAAATAACTGACAAAATTGAGCTACATATTAAAATCAATTCTATAATATAGGATTTTAACCTTGCCATGTTGGCTTAGGGCAAACCTGTCAGTTGCCCTGGATGGAATATTAAAGGTGGCATGAGCCACTGGGCAAATATCAACTGCCAGTGGGACCAAGAGTATGAAAGCCCTGGAGACCCAGGACTGGGTTCTGTTCTGACCTGACTTTGCCCTGACCACTCACTTATCCCTTACCTTTGGACCCAGGTAGTAGGAGTGAAATGGGTGGTGGGAGTGTGGATTGTGGGTGGGACTAGAATAGGTTAGGATTTTAAGACCCAATCTTCTAGAGCAACACAATATTATTATTATCACTAGCAAGATTAGCCCAAAGATCAACTTTATTTCCTAATCAGAGACTGCATCACTCTGACCAAGGGCAGGAGCTCCTGCCCTTGGTCAGCTTAGATCTTCCAAGGATTTCTACCCACTTTAGTCAGATAATCTTCAACAACAGATCTTAGTATTTCCTAGTCCTCTTACCATTACCTTGTTCCCTACCCAGTTATCAATAAACTCCATAGCCTTAACTAGTGAATCCTGTGGTTATTTCCCTACCATCAAAGGCTAAGGAGGACAGGCAACAGGAAGGGATTCTGAGCAGTTTGGGCTGGAACAAACTCCATTGCTGAGGGGCAGGAAGTTCTACATCCACTTCTTGCCAGCCTGCCATTAACCAATAGGAGCCTATTTCCTCAGTAGGGAGGGGCCGGCTACCTGATATCTTAAAGGAGCCTGGTGGCAAGCAATGAGGTTTCACTGGGCACTCAGTTCCCAGGATTGAATCCTTGTACATTTATAAACAAGTTAAAAGCCCAAAAGAGGTTTGCTCACTCCATCCTTACAATCAGCACCATGCTCCCGCTGGCTTTGCTTTCAGCTCAAGTCCCTTGTGTCCCACTTGTTAATTACAATTCATGCATCATTTAGTGAGTTATAGAAATTCCAGGTAGTTCCAGGATTCACTGGTTAAGGTGTTTCCTTTATTTCAAAATTTGTATTCTTAGAGACATTTTCAATTCCATTTCTTTTTTTTTAAAAGCCATTTAATTTGTGATCAATTGAAGAATAGAGACTAGAAATAATTACTGTAAATTTATTGTGAATGCATCATTATTATTTTCTTTTCCTCTAAAAGGTATTCATTCATTCATTCTATCAGTGAATCAGCAGATTCTTGTTTATAGCTTAATAATTATTAACAGTATGAATACTTGAATTAAATAAGGTTCTGAAGATCCTTTACCCTAAAACCTTCATTTTACTCATGAGAAAACTGAGACCCACTTAAACAAGTCACTTGCCCAAAGTCACACAGATAATAAGTGGCAGAGTTGGGATTGGAACCCAGGTTCTCTAACTCCAAACCCAGCATTCTTCATTGCACCATTTAAAGAACAAACAAATAGTTGGTAGAAAACTGCCAATATTTAGAATATTAGAGGTATATTTCAATTTAGGCGATACTGATTTATGAATATACACTTGTTAGAATGTGAGCCTCTTGAGGGCAGGAACTTATTTCTTTTGGCTTAGCAGAGGGAATGACACTTACTTTTCAAATGATTAAATAGCTTGTAAAATAATTTTTTATGAGTGAATTCAGATGTTAATAGAGGCAGAAGTAGTAGTCAGTTAAAGGAATCCTGAAAAAGTCATTAATCATACCAGGGTTTATAGAAATCTCAATTATTAGTTATCAGATTTTTTAAAAGAAAGCTCACTTTAATGTGGAGAATATATTAAAGAAATCTAATTATCAGTTAAATCAAATCCATGATATGTATAGCTATAATTTTTTAATCCATTTAGTAACTTTTAGCTGCTAGAACTTTCCTTGAAGAAAAAAAATTATCTCATTATTTCTCTGCCTAAGAACAAACAATTGTATATCTATTGAAATTTATTTACCATATTTATTAGATTCCTCAAACTAGATGACCATAGGCTTTGATTTGGATGTTAACAAGATCACATTTTTGGTCATGCTGACAAAATAATTTCTATTTAATTTTGACTTAATTTGTTGCAAATTCTCATTTGTTCATTTTTCAAATGGTTTGATTTCTCTTTTAGAAGTCAGATAAACTTTCACTTTTATTAATTTTAAAATAATCAGTTCTTTATTGAATTAATTCTTTGTGTTCTTATTTTTTTAATTTTCAGAATTTTAATTTTGATGGTTTTTTGTGCTCTTTCTTGATTTTTTGCTGCTTTTTCTGTTTTTTTTTTTGCATGCTTAATTCCTCATTTCAATTTTCCTATTTTTGGTTTATTGAAACTGTTCTATAAAATAAAAATCTCCCCAAAGGACTGCTTTGACCACATATTAAAAATTTTATGCTTTTATGTTAATTTTCTTTAATAAAAACTTTTCCTAAACTACCAATTGTCTGAGATTGAATTAATCTCAACTTAAATTTGAATCATTTTGCTAAACTATTATAATTTTTATTGCTTCATGATCAATAAAGGATATTTCATTTCTCTGACTTTGTGAGATTTTTATGCAGACTATAAGGATAGTTTTTGTAAAGATGATCAGTGCAGCCAATAAATATATTTTTATTCCCATTTTGTAGATGCCAGAGATTTATCTCATTGAAGCTTTCTAAAATTCTTTTCTGCTTCTTAATTTCTATCTTAATACTTTGTTAGATATATTTGTGATAGGGACACATTGAGGACTCCAAATGTTCACAATTATAATTTAGTTAACTTTTCCTTCAAGTATTTAGATTTATATTACTTGATTTTCCAGTAGCTTTTCTACTTTTATATTTTAAACATGTTTGTTTTCTATTGCTTTGCCTTTCCTCTGTCTTATTTGTGTTATGCTATTCCCTCCACTAATTCTTCCATGTTTTTGCAGTCTTCTTGTATACTCAAATTATGGGAAGTTTAGTGTTCTTCATCACTTTTTTAGAGTATATTCAGTTTCTTACTTTTATGAAAACAAAAACAAATAAAAATGTATGTGAATTAAATGAGTGAGACAGTAGATTCCGAAGGGATACTTATATATTTCTTCCCATTTAAGCCTTCATTTTCATTTAGTCCCTTCCAGTTCAAATGTTACTACTAAGTTACTACTGCAATTAACTTTTAAGTCTTCATTTAAAATTTTCAGCTCAGCTTTATTCTGTTCCTCCAGAACAGCTTTAAAGTTTCATCCAACTCTTATGATATTATATTCATTTACAGGCTAAGTTATTTTTGGTATGTTTTTGTTTTCCTTTTTCTTTTTGGGATATCAGAAGAACACCTTTAAAATAGTTGCAAAATGGGCCTGTATGATGTAGGGTGATTTGGGGATTACATTTTACTTTTTCCTCTCATTCTAATAGATCTGGTCAGGATTTCCTTTCATATTATTTCTTGAAATATAATATACAGTTTCTCTGTTTGGTCACATCTATCTTAAATTCTTTTTCTTTATATTGTTTTCTAGGATAATTTTTTTGATAGTAAATCTCTTTTCTGATTTTAAAATTTCAGATAGTGTTGAAATATTTATTTAATTGAATCAATTGAAGTCTGATTTCTAAATTTTATTTTTTATAGAGGCTACCACTTGTATAAGTTTTCTACCATCTATTTTAAACTATTTGTTGTTTAAATTTTTTTTTCTGCAAAAGATCTTATTTCAATTCCAATTTTTACTTTCTATTTCTTGCTTTATTTCCTCAAATCATTCTTAAAATCCTTGGTGACAAAGCATTTGTTTTCCCATTGTGGTTTTACTAGAAGTTGGTATTTGGGTTTCAATTTTGAATTTCTCTCAATTCTTGGCAATTAACTGTATTGTGTTTTCTTCTGTTTTTCAATATTTTTCATAGTAATTCTTTTATATTTGAAAAATGTTTTGATTTTTTTCTTGGTCTGATCTTACTTATAAACCTGTAATATGAATTACTTTATGAGAATGTTCCCATATGTGAAATACATTTTTGAAGACATATTTAGCATAATGAATACTCATTTTTGATGATCATATATATTAAAATTATTTCATTCTATTTTAGCACTAGGCAGGTAGGTGGTACTAGTTCTAAAGTCAGGAAGATTTATCTTCTTGAGTTGAACTTTGGCCTCAGACAATAGTTGTGTGATCCTGAATAAGTCACGTAACCCTCTTTGCCTGTTATTCATTTGTAAAATAAGTTGGAGAAAAAAATGGAAAAACACTCCAGTATCTTTGCCTTTAACCCAAATGGGATCACAATGAGTTGGGCAGGACTGAAATGACTAAACATGACTCAACAACATGTTGGTACTATTAATTATGACTTAGCACTTTTGCTTTTCTTTCTTTACTCTAATTCTCTGAAGAATCAATAATTTAATTTAATTCAGAAAACATTTATTAAGAGCATAATATAGTCACTAATGGTGATATGGTAGTGGAAGAAAGACATCGGAGTCAGGCAGTCCTAGATTAAATTTCTGCTTCTAACCCTTCCTACTAGCTGTACAATCATGGGCAATTCTCAACATAACTTAAAGCTGAATTACCAGTCTAAATTGATGAAGGAATTTTTCTATAACCAGAATTCTTTACAGGGATGATCGTAGGATTAGATTTTGAAATAAATAATATAATGAATCTTTCAGTTGGAGAGGATTTCAAAGATTTTTGTTCCATTATAGTGGAGATCTCTATCCAGGTTGATGCTAAGCACCAGGTAATGGACTTGGGTTTTAAATTAATTTCCTTTTATTTAAAAACATCAGCAAAACACTTTCCCCTTTTCAGCCTCAATTTGCTAAAGTTGTAAAATGAGTATAATAGCTGCAATAGAGCCTACTTCACAAAGTTTTCTTGTGAGAAATAATCATTAAAATGCATTTAGAGTAGAACACTTTTAAAAAATTAAGGACGTTATAAATGCCAATTGGTTGTGGTATGGTTTGCTCATTTAGTTTCAAATCTGTTTATCATCTCATCTGTATATTTCCTTCATCACAAAGAAATCATGAAACAATATGTCAAATACTTGAGAGAAATCAAGATATATTATGTTGGTGGCATTCCCTTGATCTAGGAGTATGAAAACTTTGAAAGCAAAGGAAATGAAGTTTGCCTGATATAACTTGGCCTTGATGAACCCATGTTTGCTCATAGAGAACATTCTTTTCTTTTCCAAGTGTTTACAAACCAGTCCTTTAATTACACATCTAGAATGTTGCCAGAAATCAGTTAAGGTTACTCAGTTGACTCAGTCAAATAGTAGAAATTTGTACGCTCTGACTTCCTATATGAATCAGGAAGGCCATACCTGCTCCTCAGGTTTCCTGGATACCTTGTGGGGTTTGTGAGTTCGGTGATATTTTCTATATTGCCATTGAATCTAGTCCTCACTAGTTGTGCTCCTACCCCCTTTGTAATGAGCACCCCGCATTGTATCTAATCACTTAACATCAAATAGTCTTTTACAAAGGGAGAGTTACTTAGAAGTTCCAGCAAGAGCAAGTATACATTTTCTCCAACACTTCCTTACACCACCTCAGGACTGAATGATTCACTCTCTCAGCTCAGTTCCTACATAGCATTGATTCCTTCAAGTTCATGTTCAAAGGAAGCATTGTTATCACATCAGTCCTTAGTTCATCTACCTCTGGCCTGAAACTGTGATGGATCATTCCTAACTTCACTCTTTGTTCCTCATAGCTGGGATGCTGAGATGGCTACCAAACATGAATGCTGTGACCCTTGAGATGCCAGAGTATCCCTGCTGATCTTTTACAATTCACAAAGTTTGGACCCTTCAATATCATTCCTCTAAAATGGAAAAAAGCAAATTCAGAGGCCATTGGCCACATGATGTCAGAGGGGAGAAGACCCCTGGGGTTGACTTCCATTAGAAGCTTTGGGTAAAAAAAGAGTCCCAACAGATCCACCAAGAGCACAGCAGAAAAAAAAGATTTGTTCAGGATGACAGGATTTTTTGAATGCTTATGTGGTCAATCAAAGAGCGCCCCCCCACCCCATTTACTACAAATTTACCTGGCCAGAATGAGTTACATAGAGTCTATGTGTGCTCCAAAGCTTTTCCAAGAGACTTCAATTCAATGTCATCATAACTCTCCCAGAAACAGAACCTTAAGCTTTTCCACTGTGGAAGACTCCATCCCAGACCCTGTAATGTAGAAGATGGCAGGATGGAATTCCTGCAAAATAAAGGGTCAAGCCTCACCCAGAATTCCAGGGGACCCCCCCTGGAAAACTTTGGGTGAGAGGACAGTTGAGAGGGAGTAAAACAGTTTTTACCTGGGTATTGAGGGGAACAGATATTTGTGCTTACTGCCCCTGATTTGGGGGTTCATCTGGGAGGCCAGAGTGGCAAAAGCCATTGTGGTTTCTACTCAGGACTTTGCCCGTTTAGTAGGATTAGACCTTTCCAGCATCAATATAAAATTATTTAGTTATATAGATATTAGAAGTAATTACTATTAGCTTTGAGAACAAGTTAGCTAAAGGTCTGCCACTCCCTCTTGGGGGGCGGGGGTAGTGGCAGCTTCAATCTGACAGTTCAGGGCTTCCCAGTTCTTATCCAAATTCTTATTACCCGCTCTTGCCTTCCTTTTCCTTTCTTTCTTTTATCAATATAAGCTTTATATTTTTTAAACATTTATTAATATTCATTTTTAACATGGTTACATGATTCATGCTCCTACTTTCCCCTTCACCCCCTGCATCCCCCGAACCCATGGCCTATGCACATTTCCACTGGTTTTAATATGTGTCATTGATCAAGACCTATTTCCAAATTGTTGATAGTTGCACTGGTGTGGTAGTTTCAAGTCTACATCCCCAATCATGTCCACCTCAACCCATGCGTTCAAGCAGTTGTTTTTCTTATATGTTTCCTCTTTTGCAGTCCTTCCTCTGAATGTGGGTAGTGTTCTTTACCATAAATCCCTCAGAACTGTCCTGTGTCATTGCTTTCTGCTGGTACAGAAGTCCATTACATTCGATTTTGCCATAGTATATCAGTCTCTGTGTACAATGTTCTTCTGGCTCTGCTCCTTTCACTGCATCAGTTCCTGGAGGTCTTTTGAGTTCACATGGAATTCCTCCAGTTTATTATTCCTTTGAGCACAGTAGTATTCCATCACCAGGATATACCACAATTTGTTCAGCCATTCCCCAATTGAAGGACATACACTCCTTTTCCAGTTTTTGCCACCACAAAAAGCTCAGCTATAAATATTTTCATGCAAGTCTGTTTATTTATGATTTCTTTTGGGTACAAACCCAATAATGGTATGGCTGGATCAAAAGGCAGGCATTCTTTTATAGCCCTTTGAGCATAGTTCCAAATTGCCAGCCAGAATGGTTGTATCAGTTCACAACTCCACCAGCAATGCATTAATGTCCTAATTTGGCCACATCCCCTCCAGAATTCATTACTCTCTCCTTCTTTCATTTTAGCTAATCTGCTAGTGTGAGGTGATACTTCAGAGTTGTTTTGATTTGCATTTCTCTAATTATTAGAGATTTAGAACACTTTCTCATGTGCTTATTGATACTTTTGATTTCTTAGTATGGAGTCCAAGTTTCTATTCATTTCTGCTTTTTCAGGAAGACCAATGATTCTTAAATTGTCTCTTCTAGACTGGTTTTCTTGGTCTGTCACTTTCTCATTGAGATATTTCATGCTTCCTTCTATTTTATCAGTCTTTTGACTTTGTTTTATTTGTTCTTGCTGTCTTGAGAGATCATTAGCTCCTAATTGCTCAATTCTAGCCTTTAGGGATGGGTTTTCGGCTATAATCTTTTGGTTTTTGGCTATGATCTTTTGGTTTTCCTTTTCAATCTGGTCATTTCTGGTGTTCAATTTGCTTATCATTTCATTTGATTTCTTAGCCTCACTTTCCAATTGCAAAATTCTGCCTTTTAAACTGTTATTTTCTTGCCAGATCTTTTCCATCTTTCTCATCATCTCAGATGTGAACTCAATAGCTTGTGACCAGTTTTTATTATTTTGGGAAGGTTTGGATATGATTACTTGTTTGTTCTCCTCTGTTGTCTGGATTTTCTCTGTGTAAATGTTGATGAGTTTTACAGAGTTCTTCTTGATAATCTTTCTCTTCTGGGGTTCCTGATTTTGGCTTGCCATTGTTAGACCTGCACCTTCTGTGCTTTATCCTCAGACTCAAGGTCTGTCTGCAGTCTCTAGGCTCCCAAGGTCTTGTGTCTTGTTATCAGGGTCAAGCCTCCTGGTCTTCCCTGGTCTGCCTCTCTGCCCGAGGCTCCTTCAGCAGTCTCAGGGTGCTGCTTCCACAGCCGTGCTCCCTTCTGCACAGGGTTCCCACCCGAGGTCCAAGCCTGTGCTCAAGATCCTCGTCCATGCCTAGGGCAATGCCTTCACCAGAGTAGGAGCTCAGGGTCTGTATTCAAAATCCATGTGCGTTCTTTAGCCTCTTGGGGTCCTAAGTCTTGCTGCTCTCAGGAACAAGCCCTGGAGCTGCCAATGACTTAATGGGTGCCCCAAACCTGCTTTAACTCTTGTGCTCTGGCCTCTGAGCTGTACGTGTTGTGGGGGTTGGGAGAGGGGCTTCTTCCTCTCGCGTTTTAGTGGAGCTGTTTCACCCCTTTATTGTGTGGAAATGCCCTGATTCCACATACCTTCAATGCTGCGCCCTGTTGTAGGGTCCCTTCATTTGTATGGATTCATTTTTATGTCCCCTTGAGGAGTCCTGTATGCTTCGGTTAGGAGAGATCAAGCAGCTGCTCCTTACTCTGTCACCATCTTAACCCTCATGCTAATATGATCTTAGAAGGTGCAGGGAGAACTTAGTAGAAGCAATGAGGCTACATGCAAGAGGATCTAATGCATAGGGGTCCTTTGAAAAATTAAGGCAGGGGGAGAAGGAACACCCAAGTATTTATCTGGACAGGTTATTAGAGACTGGTAAAACTATCCTGAGTTTCAGGGACATGACTGTTGACAACATTCAGCATGTCAGGAGGCAATTTGTTAAGGGTAGTCTGAATTACATCCCGGCATATTTCAAGTTACATTGCCCACAATAGAAGATCATGCCCATTGAGGAGTTAAGGAAAATAGCTGCATATGTCCATGAATCTAGAGATAGTGAACCAAAACCATCAAAGACCTCTGAAAAGGATAGGGAGATTGCAGAGCTCAAGAGGCAATTGAGAGAAGTTCAGAAGGCCAAGGAAATAGAGATTAAAAATAAGGCTCTGATGTCCAATAATCAGAGGAGCCAGAGCAGGCCTTGGTAATCTTCCAGTAGTGCAAACAACTTGGTCAAGTGGTGTTTCCTATGCTCAAAATTTGGCCACGTAGTTCGGCAATGTAGGTTCAAGTCCCAAATAAATTTTGGAAATAGGAGCAATAATAACAGGAGAAACACCTATTATAATTCAAGATACAACAAAAATTATAGTAACAACAGGGACAACAACAGATATAGTGATAAAGTAAAGGCCAGATGTTGTGACCATGTCTGTGCCAAATTTAGTGATTCCCTTAGTTTATAAAAAATGGAGGAATACCTGTCCCAACAAACCAGACCTCCTACTTTATGAACCAAGATAGCAGCCTTAGTTGTTGCAAGAACAGATAAGGGCAGTGACAATGATGTGGCAGAGGAATGTGGGAAAGATAAAATGGGTCCAGAAGAAATTGTGAATTATGGCTTGGTGGATGTAACACGAAGTTACAAAGAAATGACTGAGGAGGAGTTGCAAATGGAGGATATAATGGAAATTAAGGAGAAAATTTATGGGAAAAGAAACAGTGATGTGGGGAATACTGACAGGGAACCAGGAACATCTGCACAAGTTCTTGATACAAGCTGGAAGGTAGCATTCATTGATTCTCTCTATGAGGGGAAAGAAACATCATTCTGTAGTAAGACTGTGGATCATTTACATAAATCTGTAGTACAGCAAAGCCAAGCAACAAGGACAATGTTTTTAGACAGGTGTTCTAATGGGGATCTCTTAAAAACAGACAGTGTCAACAAGGGAGATGGGATCCTGCAGACCATTGAGAAGGAAAGCACTAAATTCTCAGACACAGGCACAATCTCCTCTCTATCACTAACTAGGGAAGATGGAAGGGAAAAGGGAAGGTCTAGTAGCTACAATACTAAAGGAACTTTAAAGCTGGATCCTGGAGCTAGGGAATTTGTACCAAGCCTACTTCAGGGTCAAGTGCATGAAGATATAGCACACTTTCAAGCCTGTGATACTCCAAGGAGAGCTGCCTTTGGAGTAGATTCTGAGTTAATGCATTTAAAGGAATTCAATTCCATAAATGTCAGTAGCAAAGAAACAAAATGACATCAATAGGAACAAAGAATCTACACCACTGATTTTTTTTTCTATGCAAAGTACATCTTCAGTTAAGTTTCCTGTTACTGACATGGAGTCTAGGGAACAAATACAAGAAAGCTTAGACTCACAGGATTGGGATGTAGTCATGAACCAAAAATACATTCCCAATTCCGAAGAATTTCCTTTAATGCAGAGAAATATCTCTCCTGAATCTAACTTTGCACAAGTCAAGCAAAGCATGTTAGGTGAAGAGCACAGCACCTTACCATGGTCTGGGAAAACTGAGATATGCTTTGACACCAATAGGCCCATGATGGTCCAGGGATGCCAATTAAGGCACAGGCAGTCAAAGAAGCCACTTTTGAAGGAGACTTACAGTCATTACACTCACAGAATCCTGAGCCAGCACAGACAGAAGTCCTGGAACAAGATCTATGGGATTTGGGGGACATCGAGATAGAAACACTTTTGGCACCTGTTGATCAGACAGCTAAAGACAGGAAACCTTTGGTTATGGTGACAATAGAACAAATCTATCCTCTTATTGACACCAGAGCAACTCAGTCTGTGTTGACATCAGCACCAGAGAATTGTGCACTAATGGGGTCTGTGAGAGTAAAAGGAGCCACTGGGCGAATGGAGTTGGTGCCCAAGCTAGGATCTAAGATGGTGAAAATAGGCCCAATGACTTTAGATCATTCCTTTTTGTTGATACCCGGATGCCCATCCAACCTCCTGAGGAGGGATGTTCTCTGTAAATTAGGTGCCACTATCCAGTGTGGTAAGTCAGGCCAGATATTCCTACACTTACCCAGTCACTCAAGCATCATCCCTTGTCATTCCTAGGGCAAGTGAGGGTGATGAGGAACAACATATGGGGAGTATCTTTGAAATACTGAAAGATATCCCAGAGGCAGTTTGGGCTAAGCATTCAACAGATGTGGGAATTTTAAAATCTGCCACCCCTGTTAAGATCTAGATGGAAAAGGGCACTCCACCTAGAATCCTTCAGTATAGTTTGAGAGAAGAGGTCACAGAGGGTATCAGGCCCATTATCCAAAGTCTTCTGGAACAAGGCATTTTGGTCTATATGGTATCTGAGTACAACACACCCATTATGCCCATTAAAAAGCCAAAGAAAGATCCAAATGGCAAAACACAATGGCATTTTGTGCAGGATCTGAGAGCAGTAAACAATTTTGTTAAGAAGGGACATGCAGTGATACTGTTGTGAGGAAGATTAGATTAGTTAGTTAATTAAGTATTAAGGATGTATCTAGCAGGAAGGAGCTGGATCTGGGAATTCCAGGATGGAATGAAGGAGCAGGAAGGAGTGCTTGTGCCCTGGGAGAGGACTCCATTAGTGGTGGGTAAAAACTGTTTCCAGCCTGGGAGGTCTCAAAGGACAGCCTGCTTCCTGATTTTCCCCTAGGATACTGAGTGCTGGTATCTAGCGAAGAGAGAAGATCAACAGTGCTGTGCCAAGGAAGAGGTGAAATTTGAGATCTGGTGGACAGTGTTTCAAGCAAAACCTTCCCTATTTGGTACCTGAGACCACCTTGGCTCTTGGCATCCAGAGATCATCAGTGGATTGCAGTGAGAATCCCAAAGCCACAAAGCCCCTAGCTGAGCTGCTCAAGCCTGGCAGGTTCCAGGTCTGAGGCAGTCACCCAGAGACTCCACTGCTCCTTGGGCCCTGTCAGTTTAGATTACTATATTAGTGTAGAAATAAGTCTTTCCTTTCCCCGTGGGTTATGTCATTAGATTTAAAGTTTTAGAGTAAATATCCCTATCCCACCTTTTAGTTGTTCATAATTAAACCTAGTTATATCCTGTTATCTTGTCTGTTGGATTAAAAGCCTCAGGCCCAGGGTGACAGTTGGCTAACTGTCCTTTGTCAGGAGCAGCTTGGCTGTTCTGGTCCCCATGTCCAGGTCTAGTCTCTCATAAATCCCAGTATGTGTACCCACAAACCACTTAGTTTATAATATCCCTGGTGACCCCATTACCTTTATTTATATTTCCCACAATACCTTCCCTGGCAAATATTGCCGAAATTCCAAGCAATGCAGCCTGGTTCATGGTCGTGGACCTGTGTTGTGCATAATTTACTGTAACCCTGCATGAGTCCAATCAGATGATTTTTGCATTTTCCTGTGAGGGCCAGAAACTCTGTTGGACCTGAATTCCAAAGGGTTTTTCAGAAAGTGCAAATATCTTTTGCCAGATCCTGCAAAGAGATCTTGAATCAATCATATTCACTGAGAGTAAACTAGTGCATTATGTTGATGAACATTTGCTAATGTAACCAAATGTTCGAGTGTGTCAAAGGGACAGCAAATATCTGTTACAAGAGCTACGCAAAAAGAGACACAAGATTTCCAGGGCCAAGCTACAGTGGGTTTTGCCACGAGTTAAGTACCTCAGTTTCGTGTTGGAGAAGGGTATAAAATGGATTTCTCAAAAGAGAGTTGCACATATACAGAAGCTGTGCATGCCTAAGACCAAGAAGCAGCTCCGTGGAATATTAGGAATCATGGGTTACTGTAGGCAGTGGATACCTGGTTATAGTCTGATCTCAAAACCTCTAACAGACTTGATTAGGAACACTGTCTCAGAACCTTTAAAACTGACATGGGAGCACAAGCATGTGATAATAAAACTGAAAACAGCTGTGTTCTCGAGTCCTTCTCTTGATATCCCTGACCATGCAAAACCATTTCACCTGTTTGTTCATGAGGACAAGGGAATATCCAGTGTTGTATTGATGAAGACTCCTGGGGATCAGTTCAGACCAATAGTCTATTATAGCTCCCAGCTAGATGTTGTGGCTAGGGGGATCCCATCATGTATGAGAGCAATTGTAGCTGCTGCCTTAATGGTTAAGAAATCTTCAGATCTGGTTTTGGGATGTAGGATTATGCTGTACTCACCTCATCAAATAGATACCATCTTGAAAAACGATAACCTGCAAGTGTTTACATCCCAACGCTTATCCCAATATCAAATTGTGTTGCTGGGCAATGAGAACCTAACTTTCCATCATTGTAAAGAGATCAACCCAGCCACACTAATACCAGACTTACTGTTAGAAGGGGAACCCATCCATTGCTGTGCAGATACCTTGGAAATAGTTCAGAAAACTAGAGATGACCTGACCAATATCCCTTTGGTCTCTCCAGACCTAACTTTGTTTACCAATGGTTCTGCATTTGTGGTAGATGGGGAACAGTATACAGGTGCAGCTGTAGTAACTCAAGATGAGACTTTATGGTATGCAGCTTTACCAAAGTCCATGAGTGCTCAAGGTGATGAAATCCTTAGTCGCACCAGAGCTCTAGAAATTGGCCAGGGTAAAAGGTTGAATGTTTTTACCTACAGTAAATATGCTTTCAATGTAGTCCATTGTACAGGCCAAATCTGGAAATATCAGGGATATATATATAACTGCTGGTGGGAAGGAAATCGCCTATGGGAGCCTTATAAATCAACTCCTGCAAGCTGTCTAGTTACCTAAAGAAGTGGCAGTGATGCATTGCTGATCATATCAAAAGGGTGTAGATGAAGTCTCATTAGGAAACAGGACGGCAGATATAATGGCCAAATATGGTGCCCAATTTGGTCCCATCCATGTGCTAAGTTTCTCCTTGGTGGATGAAGCAGATCTAAAACAGGCATACTCCTCAAGGGAAGTGAAGCACTGGATAGAAAATCTAGGGGCCAAATTAGTGAGGGGTGTGTGGTTTTCTAGTGAAGACAAATCCATTTTTTTAAGATCTTTATATAATACCCTATGCAATGCATTGCATGCCAAAGGTCATTATGGGACCCAGTGTCTGGGGGATGGCATCAAAGACACTGGATGGCTCCTGGCATATCCACTTGTGCAATTAGAACATGCCAGAAATGCAAGGTTTGCTTGCAGTACAACCAGGGAGGCAGACAATTGGCATATACCCCATTTGAGTGCTTGCAGATCAATTATATATCAATGCCCAATTGTCAAGGATACAAATATGCCCTAGTCATCATCGACAGGTTGACTCGATGGCCAGAAGTGTTCCCTGCAAAGAAAAACAACTCAGCCTTTGTGGTGAAGACACTTCTGAGAGAGATAGTTCCGAGATTTTCTGTACCAGCTAGTATTGATTAGGACCATAGGTCACACTTTTCCCAAAACATCTTGCATGAAATTTATAAGACCTTGGGGACAAAGAGAAGCTTACATTCAGTTTATCACCCCTCATCCTCAGTGCAAATTGAGGTCTTCAATAAGAGAATTAAAACTGATTGGAAAAGTGTGTTCTGAAAGCCATCTGAAGTGGGTACAAGCACTCTCCATTGTTCTTTTTTATTTAAGAAGTCAACCCTGTAGTGACACAAGATTGTCCTCATATGAACTTTTGTATGGCCACGCTCCATGGCATAGTTCATCCCAGAAGTGAGCTCTCTTGTCACACCTTGGAGCTGAATGTCACCTATATAGATATATAAAAGCTTTAAAGAAAAGACTGGATGAATTGCACTTGGCTTGTTAACCCAGAAATTCCTTTAGACTTTAGCTTACATCAGCTTAAACCAGGAGATATGATCTACATGAGGAACTTTGCAAGAAAATCTGTTCTAGACCCTAAATGGGTTAGGCCTTTCCAGGTATTGGCTAGTCCAACGTGCATAAAAGTCGAGAATAGAGACCCCTGGTTCCATATCACATATGTGAAACCTGTAAAAGAAGATGCTGTACATGAAGAACACCATGAAGAACCAACTGACTTAGTGTAACATGAAATGAATGCACTGCCAGATCCACAGCAAACAGACTACTGTTGAAGATGAACTGCTTGAAATTTAAAAAAAAAAAAAAAAACAAGGAAAAAAACTGCAAAACAAATTTTTTTTTGCAACACAAAAACAACACAATGGAAGTTAACACAATTACATCACAATAACTATTGTTCCTGATTGAGATGACAAGCCAACCACCTGGCAAGATGATAGACGACAAGTATGCGTGCGGTACAGATGAAGAAACGAAGAACACAGAAGCTACAAGCTGCTACAATTCACAGCAGAAGTGGCATGAAGAAATGGACAATCACAAGAGTTTTGTAATCTTTATTAAGTACTGTGCAGGAAGAGGATTGGAACGAGAAATACATAAGGCAATAATATCATGTCATAAACACACATTGCACAAATGAGACATCACATGATAGTTTACATGCCACACCACATAGGCTACACAAGGAGAATTATAGTTCTGCAGTGGCCCAGAACACCAGTGTGATAAGGGGTAAGTATGTGCATGCATCAGTACTCATTAGTTCATTGAACACAACACAAAACTGATTGTTCACCTTTTGACATAGACCTCATATAGATAAATGACAGTCTCTTTTGTATATATGTATTATATGTACATATTACATGTGTATAGCTGTATATAATGGAAGGGTATCCTAGGATCTCTAACATATCAAAAGATCCATTGTTTGTTTTTTGATTTGATAGACTTCAAGGTAACTTCCATCTGTAAATAGAGGTTTTGGATAGCCTGTATTATAATCACTAACCCATTGTATAGGGTTACTAATAGCTTAGGGAAAGGTAGCTTTAGAGATTTTTGAAATACAGAGTTAGTCAGGGAGAGTCACTATAGTCTGTAAGAATAAGTAATATATATATAGCCTTGCATATACTTATAACTAACAAAATAAAATTAACATACTAACGATTTAGAACTTAGAAGTATTAATACCATTAACATAGCTTAAGTAAGGTACTAACATGAAAACTTAGAGTTAAATGTATAGACAGTTCTATAACACTTTGCTTATGGAGTTTTACCATGTTCCTTTTGTTGTGAGTTAGGAGCAAATTAAGAAGCACTGTAGATTTTTTACAACTTTTGCTTTTGACTGTGTTTCAAAGATACTTATATTACATGCTTTAGGGATAGTGATTGCAACTTATAATTGTTGCAGATTTGGTTTTCTGGTTGTGATATTCTGTTACATTTTTTATTATGCTTGTATTTTATACCAAAACATGTTTTTTCCCTTGTTTAACCTTTCCTTTTTCCCTCTTTAGATATGGGTAGTTAGTAAAATAAGCCATAGCACTGGCAAGACTATTAAGGTGTTAGGAATAAGACATTGTTTAGGAATTTGTTTAGTTATAGCGTAGAGAGGGTAAACTGTGCTGAAATATCTTAAGCCTGCAGAATTTACAGTGGAAATTTCTACTAGAAAAGGGGGGGATTGCTGTAATGAAGAAGATGGCAGGATGGAATTCCTGCAAAATACGGGGTCAAACCTCACCCAGAATTCCAGGGGACCCCCCCCCGGAGAACTTTGGGTGAAGGGACAGTTGAGAGGGAGTAAAACAGTTGTTTCCTGGGTGTTGAGGGGAACAGATCTTTCTGCTTGCTGCTCTTGATTTGGGGGTTCACCTGGGAGGCCAGAGTGGCAAAAGCCATTGTGGTTTCTACTCAAGACTTTGCCCGTTTAGTAGGATTAGACCTTTCCAGCATCAATATAATAATTATTTAATTATATAGATATTAGAAGTAATTACTATTAGCTTTGAGAGCAAGTTAGCTAAAGGGGGCTTCTCCGTTCTTATCCAAATCCTTATTACCCACTCTAGCCTTCTTTTTCCTTTCTTTCTTTTATCAATATAAGCTTTATCTTTAATATCTGTGCCTGGGAATTATTTGAGGATACTCACTGCTGCCATTAAGCTTGATTCCTGTTAGTTGCCAGCCTAAGAAGTCTGATCCATCTCAGTCCTTAACATTAAGATATCTAGCTACTACTCAGTCCTCATTCAGACCTGTGGGGAATATAAGTTAGAGAAAGGGAACATCATTAAAGATTAGCCTCTGCTGAATCTTGCTAGAACACACTCAGCCCTGTCTCCATCTTCAACTGAAATCAACTGCTTGGGGGGAGAGGTTTAAGAGCAAGGAGTACCTAACCCTCTCCCTACTCACTCAGGCCTGTCTGTGTGGGAGGAGAATGTCTTGCAGACATCTGGCCCAGGCCAAACCATCAGCTTCCCAACATTTTTGTTATTACAAACATAACAATCCCCTACACATGTGTCGGAAAGAGGCTATAAATCAAGAGCTTACTATTTTCTAGGCACAGTGCTAACAGCTGAAGATACAAAGAAAAATAAAAACCATCCCTGCCTTAATGGAGTTTACATTGTAGTTGGAGAGACAATATATAAATAATTCTATACATATGCTATAAATACAGACTAAATGGAACATAGTATCATATGGGAAGCCTTGGCATCTCAGAGGACCAGGAAACCTCCTGCATAAGGTGACATTTTTGCTGGTTCTTGAAGGAAGCCAAAGATTCTAAGAGGTATAGGTAAGGAGGAAGAGCATCCAGGCATTGGGAGACAGACAATTCAGAAAAAAAGACCAGTTACTCTGGACAATAGAATATGTGAATGGGAAGTAATGTGTAAGGAGACTGGAAAGATAGGAAGCAGCCAGATTGTGAAGACCTTTAAATGCCAAACTGAGGAGTTTGTATTTGATCCTAGAGGTCCTGGGGAGACACTGAAATTGTACTAAGTGGAAAGACAACATAGTCAGAAGTGTACTTAGGGGAAATCACTCAGGCTTGAGAGAGGAAGATCATTTGGAGAGCTGTGGCAATAATAAAAATGAGAAGGGAGGAATGTCTGATCTAGGTTGGTGGTTGTATGTGTAGAGAGAAGCAAATATATATAAGAGGTGTTTTAAATGTATAATTATAAATTCCTGGTAACTGATAAAGAGTCAAAGAAAATGTTGAGGTGCAAAATCTGGAAATGTAGAAAGCAGAACCTACCCTTGACAGTAATAAGAAAATTTAGGAGAGGGGTAAGTTTAGTGAAAGAAATGAGTTGTGCTATGGACATTTTGAGTTTGAAATTCTCACAGGTTTTCCAGTGCAATATGTTCAGCAGGCATTTTGTGATGCAAGACTAGAACTCAGGGCTGAAATTAGGATTGGATTTATTGAGCTAGATAAATTATATTCCCTGAAATCCAAAGAATCGAGATCACCAGAAAGCAGAAAAAAAAATAAAACAGAATGGGCCCAGCATAGAGCCTTGTAAGGAATGGTGAAAGATCCATAATTAAGGAATATGACATATATGGAAATCCATCAAATGTCTGAGTCAGAAGGAAGAATGGCTAGATAAGTATGAGAAAAAACAGAGCAGTGTCAGGAAAAAAACAAGATCGATATATAGAAGGGTGTAGTCAAGATAGTTAGATGCTACAAAGAGGACTAGCAAGCATTCAGATGGAAAAAAGAACTTTTTTTTTTGCAATTGAGATCATTGGAAACATTGGAGAGAGTAATATCAGTTGAATGATGAAGTTGACAGCCATATGTCTTTTTGAAACCCTGCATTACATAAGTTAACAATATAGAAATCCACCACCTATCTGATGGCCCAATAGATTAAAGTATGGAGAAATAAAGAATAGGAACTTTGGAGAGCAGATGCATGGCCTTATTTACTATTGTAACAACTTGTTCATTTGTTGTATATGAGAATGAGAAATCTGCACTTATGTCTAAATAGTTAACTCAATCCTGCATTTTTATCTAAAAGGACTTTTTTCACAATTACAAAAGTAGCTATTTTTTTTCTTTCTTTGGTCTCCTGTCAATAAACAGGGAATCACTTCCAATTCCAGTAATAAATCCTGCCTTTCTACATGGTAAGTAATTCTCTAGAACTCCCCAACCCGACTTTTCTGTCCTGAATGATTTGTCTAAACTTTCCATTGCTGTGAAAATGATACTAAACTATCCAAGTTTCCAAAAAATGTTGTTAATTGGCTGCTTACCCTAAGAAAGCCTGTAAATTTATTGAAACTAAATCTTCACCATAGCAAAAGCTATACTCTGCAATTTCCTTAGCATCCTAAACAGATTTTTTTTCTTTCACTCTGGCCTCCTATTTTTGACCCATACACATTAGACCCCTGCTAATGGGCACATCTCCAGAATGTCTCAGGGGGTTTCAGACAAGAATGTGAAAAGTGGAAGAACTATATATACAAGGATTTTTTCAAGAAATTTATCTGAGAAGTTGTTAGGGATATGTATGGAATAGATAGAGGTAATGTTAGAGATTTTTAAATTTGTTTTAAGGATGAGAGACTTTGGACATGATTTTTTTTGGAGAGGTCAGTAGGGAATGAATTGGTTACTAAGGGAGTAAATTTACTTCCTTTTCATTTTGAAAACTGAGAAAAATAATGCTCCATCTCTAGTCAATCAGCATGTCCTCTAGAATTTAAAACTTTCTAGAGATCACTGATTTGGTTTAAAAAATCACAACCATATACTCTTAACTATTTCTAGATTTCTCTGACATAATTCATCTGTATCTGGTGACAATTTCATTGAGGAAAAGCTATGAACTCTCTAATTTCCTTATATTGGGCTTAATTTTCCTAGTAACCCATTTTTTTGTTCTATATTTCCATGTTTGAATGTCTCTCCTTAACAGAGGAAGCAAAAGCAAAGTAGGAAAATAGCAATTCTGCATTTTCTATATCTTCTTTATCATTGTCCTGTCCATGCAGGTCTGACTCTAAGCTCCTAACATAATTATCAAAGCCTTTTTATTGTCCTTAGCAATCAGCAAATGTTTTCATTTGTTCAGCTGGCATTTCCATGATGTCTTATTATTATTATCAATGACAATAGGTGGATCTGCTACATTAAGACTTCATTACACAATATTTTGTGCTATGATACATTATGGCAATGATATTTAAGAAGTGTAAAGAATAGTGTATGAATAAGTAAAGCAGTTTGGAACTGAACAAAGTGGAGGATTCTGGGAAGATGGTGGCTAAGACGGAGCCAATCTTAAAACCTCCACACCCATACACACCAAGATAGAAAATAATGCACTCCGAGAAGAAAGAGGACCAAATCTAACAATGGGACGGAGCAGGGTGAATCCTACTGCTGGACAGCTAAAGAGGTATGCCAAGAAAAAGGCTTGAATTCTGGAACTGACCAAAAGGAGACTTAGACATTAGAGGTGGTACAATTTCAAAACCATGTGCAATCCTTTTAAAGATCTTTGAAAGAGAGGAACCTCAAATATTAGAAATTGAAGCAACTATTATCCCACATTCTCCCTTTCTTATACATGAAATCTTTATGTGAATGGTTTATACTTCAAATGTAATCTTCTTAAGAACATGAGCAATTTTTTCCTAAATTTTCTAAAACCAGATTATATTCAGTCATATAGGTGATATAAGGATACAGAAAATATTCAATATTTGCTCATTTTTAAAATCATTTAAATTGGTAGAAAAAGTTATACTTTTGAAAGTCATCCTTAAAAAAATAATGTCTCCCACATATGTTAAAATATTAAAAGATATTGTCTATAACAAATATAACCTTGGAGATAAACTTTTTTTTAAACCCTTAACTTCTGTGCATTGGCTCATAGATGGAAGAGTGGTAAGGGTGGGCAAAAGGGGTCAAGTGACTTGCCTAGGGTCACACAGCTGGGAAGTGTCTGAGGCCAGATTTGAACCTAGGACCTTCCATCTCTAGGCCTGACTCTCAATCCACTGAGCTACCCAGCTATCTAGCTGCGCCCCCCCTCCCCCCAGATGAACTTTTCATGGGCTAATTGAGTATAAAGGCAACAGGACCATAGAAAAGACCTGTGTTCATCCCAATGTATGTGTGTGTGTGTGTGTGTGTGTGTATGTGTGTGTATTTTTACTTAGTAATGATAAAGTTCTATGACCAGCTTCTCAGTGTGTTTCAAAATAAGCAAAACTACTTTCATTCTCTCCATTTCCTCCCACATTCCTTTAAGAATAGTTGGAAATCAGGAAAAAAGGAAAACTGGAATATCTTACATGTTTTAAATGGAGAAGATAGGACACATTTAGTGAAGCAGTTAGCTCTGTATTTTAGACAGGTACAACCAGTACTCAAATGGCTGTAACTGAGGCATGAACTCATATAAAAAGAAAGGAAATGCATAGATCAGGTGTGAAACTCAAGATAGTCATTTTACCCAGCACTAGAGGTAGAGGAATTAGGACTATTCAGAAGGACCGTAACTCCAAATGTTTAGTCTATGGACAAAATGAGGGCAATAAAGATTATGTTGGGAACAGTAAAGTCAGTATTTCGGAACATATGTGATAGTGACAGTCAAAATGAAGCCTTTTAAAATTCAAGCTACTATTTTATATCCATGTTGGCGACGCTGTGGGCATGTTTGCCGGAGCATGCTGGAAGGGGCTGTGCCCTTCCCCTCTCCCCCATGCCCGAGGACCTCCTGCCTCTCAGCCCAGCACTCCAATGGAAGTACTTCCTTCCCTTCCCTGCCAGGGGTAAGGCGGGGGGTGGGGGTGGGGCTACTCACATGTAGCATGAGGATTGTAGTTTGGGCCCTCAGTTTCTAAGGTCTCTAAAAGTTTTGCCATCACTGGTCTATATGATATACCTGAATTATACTATTAATTATGTGCAATTTCTCTGTAGTAGTGTTTGCCTAAATTCCTGGTGTGAACAGTATATTGCATTGACAAGAGTATGGGAAAAGGGTGGTCATGATATAATATGAGGATATGTCCTTCTGGAGAAATTTGTAGTTGTCATCTGTTGTATCTTTTCTAACCTTTTGGGGAATTCAGGATTCTTGAAATGTTTAGGTTTGAACTATAGCAGCAAATTCACACTTTTTCAAAATAACTATTGATAGTTCTTGCTTTATTTAAATGGACCTCTCTGTAATTTTTACATAATGTGAATTTGCCTCTACCAATTCACTTCACTTAGTATGTGTAACAAAGGCATACACAAAATAATACTTTTATACAAGTCATAAAATGGACTACAAAATAGAGACTATTAAAACTGCACCATGATAATGAACAAAATTATGAAACAAAAAGTTAGTGAAGTTATACACAACACTGTACTGTAAAGTTAAAATAAGTGTGTAGTGTTATCCCTTCCCACCTAGTACACCTAGCCTTTAACACTTATGAGCAATTTTTTAATTAATCTATCCTGAGATGTTTGCCAGTGGTTCTCTTTTTATAGCTATAAAATATAAAGCAAGCAATAGTATTTTCAACTAGTTTTTGAACTTTAAAAAATCTTAAAGTATATGGAGCTGTTATAGCTAATAAATATTTATATCCAAACTGTTATGGGTAAATATTGATGGAGGTTGATAAAAGCTATGTAGATCAGTTTTGTACACACCACTGACTTTGTTTACTCTATGAGGAGAGGTAGGGATAGGAAACAGGAGGTAGAAGGTACGATAGTAAATCTTTTAATCTTATACTAAATCTTAAACTCACAATTCTATTCTAAAATCTCTAAAAACCCTATATCTAAGATTTTTATTGCCTTACAAGCAGGGCTAAAATTGGCCTACTCTGTCTAATCTTATATTAATTTCACTATCTATCTTAACTAATTGATGAACATTTATCAGTAACCAACTCTTTAAAGTAATTCTTCTGTTAACTGTAAGTTCAAACTGCCTGACCCACACAGACACAAATAGTTTTACAGCTTCTCGCAAAGTGCTGTAGAGAAAAGGCCTCAGAATTAGACCTTTCTCCCTAAAATACCTAGGAGAGAAAACCCCTCAGTAACTAGACTCTTTTCTCAATTGATATTATCTCAAACTCTCAAAGTAACTTAGTTCTTGACAGGGAGAACACTAGAACCCCAGAACTGCTGCTCCCTAGGTAGCAGAGAAAATGGAGTCCGAGAGACAGCAGGAGAGTACAACACTTCTGCTCTTAAGAGACAGAGTGAGATTAAATAAAAACTCTTTATAATAGCCATATTTTCAATACAAGAAAATATTATCTATAAATGATTAAAAGTTTCTCCCAATTTTGGGGGGGTTGAAACTTTTTGGCTCAAGTCTAGTGATGAAACTCCTTTTTGTTTTGTAATCTTTGCAGCTAATGGCTCAAGTAAATCCTCATTTGACAGTCCTCCATAAAGATTCAGTCAACTTTTCCACATATTTGAATCCACTTCTAGCTCCAATTTTTGTGCTAATTTCACAATTTTGTTACTCACTCATTTGAAAGGTTTACCTTTGTCAAATCCACAAAAATCAGGAATAAACTGCAAGCACATTTTTTATCCAAACTCTCTTCATACATGTTTTTGTTACATCTTCCCATGCCTTAGCAATATTCTGGATTGCAAAGTAAATATTATAGGACTCTCACAAATCTGTCTATGTTAAGTCTTTTTCTGTATCCAAAGCTGCAATTAAATAATATGTCTTGAAATTCACAATCACTCCCTGATCCATAGGTTGTAATAATGAGGTAGTGTTAGGGGGAAGATAGACCACTTTTACATTTTTATTAAAATTATCCAGATGGGGAGGGTGACTTGGGGCATTATCCAGAATAAGTAGTATTGTAAAAGAAATGCCATTATCATTACAAAATTTCTCTGAATGAAGCTGTGCATAAACCATTGTTCAGAGATAAGGGTTATCCATGTCTTAGGGTTAAAAAAAATAATGCACATGTAGTGTTGCCTTGCTGGCTCTTTTCAGTGCTTGGGGATTTTCTAACGTGGTTTTTCGGTACATGGTTTCTGCACATTCTGATTTTCTGTATAAGGTTTTAATTTAGTTGCATTCCCTCCAAGTAGAAGGGTAATTTTTTGTAGCTTTATAAGCTAGCATAGGTTTTCCCCGCACAGAGATGTAGGTTTGAGATGATATTCTTTGATACAATTGGTCTGTTTCACCTACATTAAAGATTTGTTCCAACAAGTAGTGACCATCATCTATTATTTTTTGCAGTAAGGTAACTTCTTCTGCTATTTTGCTATCTTCACCAGTGGTCTTTCTTGACACTTGCACATTATGAAATCCTACACAATTTAAAAATAATGCAAACAAACCACTGCTAAATGTAAATACCCATGGTCTTTTAGGACACTTTTAAATCTTCAAAAAGGCTTCAGCCCTGGCTTGAATTATCATTAACCTCAAAGGAATATTATTCTGAATTAGGTCTTCTATCCACATAGTAGTTTATCCATCTTTAGAATAGCACCTTCTTTTTGTTTTGGCAGGTAATTTGACTTCACGAAAATATTGTCGTTTGCAGTGCTCCATTATAGGAAAATTGTAGTCAACACCACAAGACTGCTATCAGTGACAATTTTTGCCTTTCATATTTTCATTTTCATTTCCAATTCTATTGTCTTATGTTTAAGAGATGATTCAATTTTCCCTAAAGAACATATTTGCCACTGGCCATAGTGAAGATATAAAGATCACTACTGATCACTACTGAGAGACTTAGTATTATTGGGTCTGTTTATACTCAGGAATGGACTTAAGAGATGCTTCTTAGCTTTCCACCACTGTTCATGCTGCTCTCATTGTACAGTGTCTTATCATACAGCATCTGCTTTTTGTAAGGAGCTTTTGTAATTTTGAAATGTGGATCTCTTTCAGAATTCTTTACAGGAAGTTGAATTTGCAAAATGCAAATTTACATAAAGCAAGATCTATATACAGCTTTGTTCTAGAGCTATGGTGGTGAACCTATGGCATGCATGCCATAGAGGGGACTCAGAGACCTCTCTCTAGCATGTGTGCTGTTGCCCCAGCACAGAATTCACCAGAGTTCATTACTAGAAAGCCAGAGGGATGCAGGGCCTTGGTGCTCCCCTCCCTGTCTCCATACATTCTTGAGGACATTTTTCACATCACCTGCATCTCTAAAAGGTTCATCATCACTGTTCTAGAGTACTGGTTGTTGATCTGGTGTCTGAAGATAGATTTCAGGGGATATTCTAATTTGGATGAGAAGAAAACTACCTTAAAAAAAACCCATTTCCCCCCTTTGTAATCCTACATGATTTATTATATGTATTTAAAAGCAATATTCTGAGAAGTGGTCTGTAGGTTTTACCAGCCTCGCAAAGGGTCTATGACACACAAAAGAAGAACTCTCTAGAGAGGTATTTAATAGGGCACATTGTAATATAGGCCAAGAGATGTTATACTTCAATAATCAATATTCAAACCTCAATAATGATTTCTATATATTAAATATCTAGAAGAAGATGACCCACTGTGAAAGATTTGTAGTCTGAGGACCAGGGTTAAAATTCCAACTTCGTTACCCTGAGTACATCACTTAATCTTTCTGGACTTCAGTTTCTTCATCTGTAAAATTACGGGGTTGAACTAGATGGCCAGAAAGATTGATTCTAGCTCAAAATTCATGATCCTTAAAACCTAGAATAAGGCATATAATTAATCCTTAAAAAAAAGGATTATACTGGATTATCACTCCTAGGCCCAGTTAGGCATACTTGATCAAATATTCACTAGATTTTACTAGGTGTTGGAGGGGAGGAGCAGAAAAGATAATAAAGGGCAGAAGATATCATATCATAGATATAAAGGGAGAGGCTCTAAACTAAGCTTTTGCTTACTTGACTCAGTTCCAGTTTAGACAAGATTAGTACACCAAGGAAATTCTGGAAGAATGAAACCATGAAACCTAGCCAAGAGCTGTCAGCTAAAAAAGAAATAAAAAGTAGAAGCTTGGCTTCTAGATTCCCTACTCCCTCAGAGGCCAGTAGAGAAGACAGTATGAACAATAAAGCCAAGTCTGATGATTCTGTCTTGGCTCCAGGAAAAGGAAAAATCCCTGACCTCAGCCCAAAGTCCCTTTTCACTACTGTCACAATAGAGGGATGGTGGTGTGTTTATGCTCAGCTGAAGATGAAAACTAGTTACTCTCCTTATCAGTAGTACCCTTCCGTTCCCTATATCAGGCCCCTAGTAGAAGTAGATCCAGTCTTTCCCAACTTCTCTCCCTGCTAGTGTGACTTTTTAAGTCCCTGTCCTTTCCTCCACTTCATGGGAAAAAGAATTTCTTGAGCTTGTTTGGGGCAGCATAAGTTAGTGGAGGTGATTTTTTAAGAGCTTTTGGAGAAAGTTTCTCCTTAGCAAATTTTGGTAGGGCCATTTTAATACTGTTGATATATTTGCGACTAGGAAAATCCATACTTGTCTCAACTAGTATGCCGTATTTCCTTTAACTGCTTTTGTGGAGATACAATATTTATGAATAAAATCACTTTTTATTTGTTGGACAAGATGGTAGGCTAAACATTTTTTTAGTTACCATTCTCTTTAAAAAAAAATAAAATTTATTTTCAAAGAAAGATCACTCTTCTCTCCCTCCCTCCTCACTCCTCTCCTTTGATCACCCAATGAGAAAGAAACAAAAACTAAATCCTTGTCACTAATATGTATAATCAAGCAAAACAAATTTTCATATTGACCATTTCCCAAAACCTCCAATACAGGTCTCAATCTGTTTTCTTAGTTTATCACCTCTTTGCTAGGAGGTAAGCAGCACGTTTCACCTTAAGTCCTCAATATTTTTGATTGGTCATTTTGTTGATCAGATATCCCAAGTTTTCATGTATATACATATTTTTTCATATATATGCATTGGTACATATAAACTATATATAAAATATTTTGTTTTAATAAGCCAAAATCAGACTAGTCTAGAAAAAGAAAGCCTATTATAAACCATGGGAAGTCAGTCACTCAAAACAAATTTCCACATTGGCTATGACCCCAAAATATTTATTTTATTCTGCATTTTGAGTAAATTTTCACTTTTCAGTCAAGAAGTAGAGTAACATGTTTTATCATTAGATCTCTGAAATCCATCACATTTATAGAATATCCTTATATTAGTTATATATCATAACTTATTCATTGATGCCTCAATTTATGGACACACCCTTTGATATTCCTATTCCTTGCCATTTCAAAAAGGTGAGAAAATTTTGTGTGTGTGTGTGTGTGTGTGTGTGTGTGTGTAGGAATCAAGACTTACTTTTGGATATATTTAGGTTAGTAGGAGCCTAATTCCTGTGAAGAGTGCCCATAACACCTACTCTATTTTACCCCAACTCTTCACAAAACAGAAGAAGATGATTAAGGCCATCCAGAGAAGGAGAGGAAGAAAACCAAGGATGGGACTAAAGAACTGTATGTGGCTTCACTGGGGCTCAAGAGAAAAAGGACTTATCCAGCTTGGCATTGTTTTGTTCTCCCAGAATCTAGGGGGAGGACAGGGATCAAAAAGTAACTTCCATAGCATGGAAGGAGGTTGAGGTAGTATTCAAGTTCAACCTGCCATTATGTCCACCATTAAAGGGGAAAGAGTCAGAAAGTGAGTGGCAGGGTGGTATGAGGAAAAATGGTCAAAACCTATAAATATTTCAAGAGGAAGAAAATTCAATTAAACGCCCAGAAAATTTTCAGAAACATCAACAAAGAGGATACAAAAATTAGAATAATAAGTATCATACATCTAAAAGATTACCCACTTCTAAATAAATATTATAAGACAAAGAAAACAGAACCAATGCTTGATGAAAAATAGAAACCTATTAAATATCTAAACATTTCTAGATTTCTAGAATTATTCAAAAAAGCCATTTTTAAAGAAGCATAAAAGAACAAGTTAAAAGAGAAAATGTGAGTCCTGTCCAGCAGGACTAACAAGATGGAGGACTATGAAATTTATCTAGTCTCTACTCTCAAAAAAAAATTCTCCATCAAGGAATTATGTACCAAATGTAGAACAATTATAGCCGATTCCACAGGAATCGGGAAAAGAAAGAATGGAAACAAGTTTTCTGAGAACATTATAATCTAACCTGCTCTCTGGCATACCATTCCCTTACCAAACTTCATGCTCCAGTAGGATGCATAAAACTAATCCTTCTGTTTTAGTAATGAAGTATACTTGGCATTTGTCCAGCTTTTAGTCTCTGTGCACACATACTTCCCCTACTTTCCCTTTCCTAACCTGGGAATCTTGTGGCACCAAGCATATGACCTCAATTCTATCTAGCCACATGGGGAGGAGAGAGAAATATAGCAGGGCAGGACCATGCTCTGAAAAAGGTATTACCATAGGTTTTTCTGGGGCAGCTACTCTAACTCCAGTGCAGAAAAAAATTCTTCCCAGAATAGCCATTTCGTCTTCCCAGAAGCCTGCAAGAAGTAGCAAACACCTGTGCAACCCAAAGATATAAAGAATGGAGAGAATTGTGGAAGAAAGCTAATGTGTGGATTTGTACCAGGCTTGATGGAAAGAGAACTGTAATCTTGCTTTGTTTGGAATTTTCCATCAGAAATCAATCAATCATTAAACATTTATTAAGTGCCTACCATATGCCAGGCAATGTGCTAAGTGTTGGAATTACACCAAAGGGGGGGGGCGGGACAAAAGGTAGTGGCTGCCTTAGAAGAGCTTACAATCTAATGAGGGAGAAAACATGCAAAAAAAGTATATTTAAGGCAATCTATATAGGAAACGATTAGCAGGGGAAAGGCACTAGAATTTTTCAGTAAAAGATGGGAATATAGTTAGGATTTAAAGGAAGCTGGTGAGGCCAGTAATCAGAGAAGAAAAAAAGAGAGCATTCTGGGCATTGAAGGGAGGGCAACCAGAGAAAATCCCCAGAACCAAGATGGATTATCTTTTTTGTAGAATAGTCAGTGTCTGTAGAATAGGCTAGTGTCACTGGATCAAAGTGAGTGTGGCAAGCAGTAAGGGACAAGACAACTGGAAAGGTAGGAGGAATCTGAGTTATGAAGACCTTTGCATGACCAACAGGGTTTTATATTTGATCCTGTTGGCAATAGGAGGCAATGGAATTTATTGAAGGGGGCGAGGGAGATGAAGGGAAGATGACATGATCAGACCTACTCTTTAGGAAAATCACTTTGGTGACTGAATGGAGGATGGATTGAAGTGGGAACAACAAACAGGCCCACCAGCAGTCTATTGCAATAGCCCAGGTGTGAGGCAATGAAAGCTTGCAAGTGGCAGAGGAGTGAAGGGGACTTATTTGAGAGGTTTTGCAAAGGTGAAATGGATAGGCCACAGCAACAGATTGGATATGGAGGGGATGGACAGTAGGAATTAATAATAACTCCTTGGTAGCCAGCCTAAGGAATTGTCCTAGGAAGCAGGGAAGGAGTTAGGAGTAAGTGGGGAAAGAGCTAGGAGGAAATATAAATTCAGTTTTGGAATTCTGGAGATTAAAGATTTTTACTGGATATTCAATTCATGATGTGTGAATGGTAGTTAGGGATGCCAGATTGTAGGCCAGCAGAGAGATTATGGCAGGATAGATATAGACTTGAGGCTTGTAGACATAGAGGTGGTAATTCTATTTAGCCATGGGAGCCAATGTGATCAAGTAAAGTATTATTGAAGGAAAAAGAGATGAGACCCAGTATAGATAACTCTGTGAGAAATTTGTAGTTAGAGGATATGATCTGACTGAGGATGTGACAAAGGAAACAGAGAAGTTGGAGGAAAACCAGAAAGGAGTGTTGTCCTAAAACCTAGAGAGAAGAGTGTATCAAAGAGGAGAGGGTGATCAACAGTGTCAAAGGCTGCAGAGAGGTTGAAGAGAATGAGGACTGAGTAAAGGCCTTTGGATTTGTCAATAAATAGATCACTGGTGGCTTTGGAGAGAGGAGTTTTGGTGAAATGATGAGGTCAGAGACTGGATTGTAAGGGGTTAAGAAAGTGAGAGGAGGCAGAATGGATGTACCTATTATAGACAGTCTTTTCAAGGAATTTAAGTCACACAAATGAAGAGATATAGAATGGTCATTAACTAGAATAGAAGGATCAAGTGAGGTTTTTTTGAGGATGAAGGAGACAAAGCCATATTTGTAAGCAATAGGGAAGCAGTCTCGAGATAGGGTGAGATTAAAAATAAGTGATGGAGTGGAGATAGCAGAGGATGAAGCACCAGGGATTTTAGAAAGTTTCATTCTCTCTCTCTCTTATAGACAACCACATTGTGTCACAAGTTGAGTAAATTAAATATATGCTGACCAGGGTTATATACAGTTTTACATTAATATATCGATTTTTTGAGATTGAATAATATACATTGTAAATTTTAAAGAAACAGCAATGAACTTCGTAACAGATAACCATTCTTCCTCATTTCCTGGAAGGAAAAGGGGAATTTCAGCATTTGTAGTTTCTCGCAAATGAAAACAGCCATGTCATTACTTCTTTGGCTTGGAAAGGTCCCACATCTCATCTTTGATTATGGCAGCAGTGGTAGAAGCAATAGCAAGTACCAGTGCTGGTGGTCAAGCCTGAGAAATTCCTTCCACCTTTTTATTGGTTGTTTCATGAAGAAGCTAGTGATCATTCATCATCCAATCACCCCTTTGGTTCAAGTTTCTTGGGTTCAGAAGTAGAGGCAGAGGAAGCTGGGATCTTGACCTCCACACATCATCACAACTCTTTGCTTTGGATTCAAGTATCTCTTACCCTTGTTAACATCTCTGAATGCTTCTATACACTTCTCACGGGATTTCATCTTCCTTCTCCATGATGGAGGAAGAGATTTATCTTTCTTAATTAAATCAAAGCTCCATAAACTTTTCATACTGCCATTGGACACTATATCTAATTGTGAACAACTGATCAGAAATACATTTCTGTACTATAAAGGGTTAAATATTTTGGGGTAGGAGTTTGAACAAAAGTCAGGAGAGTGGTTTGGTAAAACATAAAAAAGTTTATTTTGAGGAAAGTTCAGAGAGAAAATAGAAAGGAGGAAAGTGAGAGAACTCTTATACTTATACCTAAGATCCAAATCCTAACTAAAAATTTCTACAAAGCCCTAACTCTGCCTTCAAGGGCAGCGCCTTCTGCCAGGCCAGGCCCAGCCTATTCTCCTACTCTGACTATCTAAGAATTTACCTACTAAGTACCTATCTAAGTTAATCAATAAGCAATAATCAATAAGGCTGGCCATATATCTGTTTTCTCTATCTATAACTGTCAGTCAAAAATAAAATCTTAACAGTACCAATAAGTAGGGAGGAGAGAAGGAAAGTTGTTGTGGAGCCATTAGGATCCTATACCCTCAGTCACCAGAGGCAAAGGGTGGAAAAAAATGGAACTATTCCCTCAATCAAAAGAGAAGTGAGAGAGAGAGAAACAGAGAGACAGAGAGAATGAGGTCAAACATCAGAACTAAGTATCTTCGTCAAATTAGTTTGCATGCCAGTATTCACACTGATTCTAGATTTATCTCCTTGGAGATGATACAATGCTGGCCTATGCTGAGAATTTGGTAGTTGATTACTTTATACCAGTGAGAATTCTGATTCCCATAGAATACCACTTTCATCAGTTGAGTCTAGCTGATGTGAATCTGATGTTAGTACCCAATTTGACAATGAATAGTCCCATGACCTATTGGGTAGAGTTACTGCAATGGTGAGGTAGTTAGGGGTAGAATATTCTATATTTTATTTCCCTCCATAAGAAGAAATTTAATTAAGTCATTTTTAATCACTTATAAGGATTTCTCTATAGTAATTTGAGAAGCTGTAACTGTGTGATTTAAATAAGATATAATAGGAATAGTATGAAGAGCCTCTGCAATGATGAAAATTCACGTACATTTGCCCTTTTTTTCTTCTTGCTTAGAGGTAAGGCACTCTAGAGGATGTGACCAGAGGAAATTGGGACCCTGGTCCAGCAGTGTCATAACCAAGTGACCCTATAAGGGAAAGTAAAGGGTGACACAATCATAACCCTCATTAATGGAATTAATTAATCATTTCAATAATATTCCCAACTCACTTAGGACCATGTCCTGCATATTTTCCTTGTTAATTAGCTCTGTTAAACATGTGTCCAAAGCCTATAAAATTCTTGCTATCTTAAAAATCAGATAGTCTCTAGCCGCAGACTGGGCGTGGCTGGCAGACCTCTAACTTTTGTATTTTCTGCCCCCAAAATAAAATTCTGATCCTCGGCTCAGGACCATGGCCCAGTTCGTTTTATTTCTTTCACCTTATCATCTTGTCTATCCCTATAAATCTTCGCTTGATCTCATCAGAAAAAAAGAGAATTGAGAGCGGTTGATCAACAGTGTCAAAGGCTGCAGAGAGGTTGACGAGAATGAGGATTGAGAGGAAGCCTTTGGATTTGGTAATAAAGAAATCTTTGCTAACCAACAGCCGTGTAGCTTCAGCTGCCAATCCTGACTTTACCAAGTTTGGTAGTAACTAAGGTCACAGCTGTTAACAAATCAGTTATTACAATATTACCAAGAAAAATCTCACACAATGTTTAACTGAATAGGGGCAAGATTAGAAAATAGGAACATAATATCTGATTTTTATTAGTGGCAAAAAAGGGACCTGTGATTGCCCAGAAGATAAGGTGGTATTTGCACCTTATTTCATTCTAAGCAATCTAATAGAAAAATATCTCCTCAAAAGAAGAAACACATAGGTTTATTCATTAACTCTAAAAAGTATTACTGCTCATTTGAAACACTAATAATTGCTAGTCATTAGTAATGATAATTTAGTGAGAAATATATTTCAGATTTTTCCTCCTTATGCTGACATTTAATATCAATTAGAACTCTGGTTAGTGCTAAGATTGGGCAGCCAGTGTTTTCAATAGCTAGAACTGGACATAATCTATAATACATGCAAAAATCTATCTTATACTAAAACAATTACAATCCTGAAAGACTTAGAGTATCTGCTTTTAAAAACTGAAATGCACAGGTGGAGGATATAGTTTAAGAGTAAGGTTGTTTTTTATCTTTTAAGGAATAAGTGCAGGAATGATGAACTAGTATTGGAGTTGGGATGTAGGGGAGGATGTTAACACCTTTAAAATACCATTTTTAATGATTCAGTAATGATTTCAAGATTTTAGAACTTTTGATAATACAAAATGCACAATTAAAAAAAAATTTAAAAATATATTCAAGCCCTTGTTCTTCTATATTTTTAATTATTTTTTCCTACCTTTTGGAACAATTTTTTCAGGCACAAGAATCTATGAAATGGGATAATTACCCTGGCTTCACAAAATTGGTAGAAAAGGGGCTCTAGTGGACTTTTCGCATAACGAACTGAAATAAAAAATATATGTGATGTAAGGGCAAATTAAAACAATTTATTTTTATATTCATTGCATTTTGTTATTTTTAATAGATTTCCATTTGCCAAGATTTGGCTCCAGAATGTAAGTTATTTAACAGATATAATTACATTGCTAAGCATTAACACTTAATTATCATATTAATAAACAGTTATTACTCTCTTCTACACTGAGCTATGCCTCTACCACATTAGTATGCATGCATTGCTCTTAGGCAATGGTAATTGTCCTTAAAGGAAATCATTACAATTTAAATGAAATTGGGAGCTACTGGTTAGGGAAGTCTGTAGGGCATGCACAATACATACTAAACAAGGAACTGTAATTTCCCCAAATCACATCTTTTGAGTAATTTCACATCACAGTGCTATATCTATTTGGTTAAGGGGAAAACAGTTTATTTTTTTGCCTTGCAATTTTACAAGGGCAACATTTAACCAAGGACACACAAGCCTCTGAAATGGAAGCAAAGGCAGCTTCAGTAAATCAAATCATTTCATTGGGACCAGTAAACTGCTGTCGGTACTTGGGACACAGTCAGTGAAGCAGTAAGGCATGGCATAGAGGGCAGTCATCAGCTACCATGCCTGCCTCAAGGATGTAGAGTGGCACAGGGCCAGAAATCCTTAGAGGAATACACTGAATAAATTCCAGATGTTGGAACAGCTACCCAAATGGAGGCAGCTGTTCCATTGCCCCAAATATGATTTTTGTTTGTTCCCTTCATTGTGACTTGTCTTACATGACACTATACAGATAAGAAAAAGGACTCTTGTCCTGCAGAACAGTACTTATTTCTCAAGAGTCAAGAACTCCTTATCCTATCTCTCCTCCTACAGTAAAGTGATTTCCTCTGCTATGGAAACAATGAAGAGTTGAATGAAACATCTCTGGATTTTCTTAGTTTTCCAGAGATAATTTACTAATGTTTTACATAACCGTAAATATCTCTTCATTAAATAGCCTCATGATTAAAACTAATAGTGGAAAAGAAAGATAATTTTTAATCATTATTTTAATTTAAAGTATTTAAAAATGTAAAGATTCAAATTTTGAATTCACTTTTGGGTAAAAATTGTTGGGAAAACTGGAAAGCAGTATGACAAAAACAAGATAAAAGACCAGTATTTTACACCATTTACCAAGGTAAGATCAAAAAGGATACATGACCTAAGTATAAAGGGAGGTACATTAGAAAAGGGAACATAATACCTATGAGATATATGGCTAGGAGAAGAATTTGTGAATAAGCTATAGAAAGCATTGTGAAATGTAAAATGGATTATTTTGAATACATTTTGTGAGATACAAAATAAATGATTTTGAATATGTTAAATTGAAAAGTTTTATACAAATAAAACCAGTATAGCCAAGATTCAAAGGAAGGCAATAAGTTGGGAAAAATTTTTGTAGTCAGGTTTTCATATTGAAAATATGTAGAGAACTTTGGCAAATATATAAGAATATGAGCCATTCCCCAATTGAAAAAAATGGTCAACACATATGAATAGGCAGTTTTTGGATAAAAAAAATCAAAGCAATATTTAACTTTTTGAAAAAATAGGTCTAAATCATTACTGATTAGAGAAATGATTAAAAAAAGACTGACATGTCACATCTATTAGATTGGCTAAATGATAAAAGGGCAAAATGAGAAATGCTGGAGTGGGTGTGGAAAAATAAGGACACCACTACATTACTGGTGAAACTGTGAGCTGATGCAACAATTTTGAAAAGTAATATGGAATTATACTCAAAGAGTGGTAAAACTGTGTATACCTTTTGACATTATTCGGTTTATTTCTGCAGGCGGAAATAGGAAAAGGAAGTATATTTTCTTATATATTCATAACAGCTCTTTTTGTGGTGGCAAGAAATTGGAAACTGAAGGGATATCCATCAATGGGGACGGCTGAGCAAGTTGTAATATATTATTGTAATGGAATACTATTGTGCCATAAGAAATAGGATGATCACAAAAAGAGGCTTGGAAAGACTTATAGAAGTCATGCAAAGTAAAGTGAGCAGAACCAGGAGAACATGGTAGGCAGTAATAACTAATGTATGATGATTAACTGTGATTGACATCACTATTATCAACAAGGCAAGAATCTAAGACAACTCCAAGGGACTCATTATGAAAAAGGCTATCAACTATTATAGAAGGAACAATCTAGAATGAGTCTAAATGCAGACCGAAGCATAGCATTCTTCATTTTATTTCCTCTGTGTATTTTTCTCTAGTGTAGAAATAGGTTTATCATATTCTCTGCCTTCTTGGGGAATAAAGAGGAGAGAATGGGAGGGGTGGGAGAGAGTTAGAAAACATGCATTGCTACATTTCAGAAAACAGATATTAAAATTTTTATTGACATGCAATCTGAGTAAAAAAAAGTTTATTGGCAATAATCTCCCCTTGTAGGTGCAAGACTTTACTGGAATTTGACTGTTTTAAGAAACAACTTGTTATAGAAAGAAATTCTTAGGGCACATGCAATCTTTTTTTTCATTTTTCAGATGAAAATAGAAATTACTGAATGAAACAATGAATAGCAGGAAAAAGTGAATTATAGTCTTTTTTAAATTTGATAGCACCATGCAAATTCCATGCAATGTTTTGAATTCATATTTAATCCTCTTTGTTAGAAAATCAAAAATATTTGGTCATGCAACCTCCCATTCCTAATGAGTTTGTGAAGTCATGACAGAAGGATATCTAGGTACCATCTAGCTATTGAAGAAGAGGGAACTGAATTACACAGACTAAAACCTTGTTCTAGTTAATATACCACCAGTATAACAAAATATAAGTAATTCACATTTTCACTCTTATGTTCTTTGAACTATGTTTCATTACTCTTATTTTAGTATTGTTATGGAAAGATTAAAATAAGTAAAAGTTAAAAGAACCCATTGTGAAGCTAAAAGTAACTGGGTTCAAACAAATGTAATACCTTTAGAAAAAGGTCAACCTTTTATAAGATTAGTCCAATTTTGGAAATTTTTACTTTGCTTGCCTTATCAGAATGCATGTGTCTTTCTCCCCTCTTTACTAAGCATGCATCCTTAACCTCAAAGTCTATAACATTCTATAGATAGTTCAGTGATTCCAACTATCAACAAATTAAGGTAAAATACAAAGGTTTTGGGCTATCATTTTTTATATTTTGGGCACAAAAACATTTTGGCTTTTTTTTTCTTCTATTTCAGCCTTATGTCAAATTACTACCCTTTTTGAACTCTGTTGAAGCCAAAGAAGCCTACCAATTGTTCCGTGCACTCAATATTTCATTTCTCTTCTATGTGTCTTTGTACAAGTTGTCCCTCAAGTCTGACCTAACCACCCTCTTCCTCTTCACCACTTGAAATCTCTACCTTCCTTTAAGATTCAGTTCACTCTTTCCCTCCCTCTCATTCTATTATTAAAGACTTTTTTCCATTATTGTATAATTGCTTATCAATGCATATATCTTTTCAATAAGATGTAAGTTTCTTCAGTGCAAATTTTTTGTATTACTATTTCTTGTGCTTAGCATACTATCTTATGCTTAGTAGATGCTTAACAAATATTTGTTGGTTGGAAAAAATTCACCTAATTGCCATGCTATTAGTATTTAATACATGAGAAATATAACATGACAAAAACCCCTATTATTCAGTATTTTTATATGCATTTTTTCACCAGAGCGTGTATATAGGGGAATAGATATGTAGGAACTAGGTATTGCCTTTTTCTAAAGGCTATAATATTTTTGTTTTCTGTGTTATGCTATATATTTGCTGAAAATCGCAATTCTTGGTATGCATACATATTTTAAAATTTCAATTTCATTTCTTCAGTTCCAAATTCTTTTCCACCCCACGAGACAGAAAGAATTCATTAGAAATACATATATATACACATATTTATATATGCATATGTATATACTCATGCCACACCAATTCCCTCATTAACCATATTAAAAAAAAGCAAGAAAAATAGAAGAAATTCCCTTCCCCACTTCAATTATTATTATACTACAACTTGGGAACCACCGATTTTATGAAGCTCTAGGGCTATAGCAGTCTTGTTTTCAGGGGAAAGTATCTAGAAGTACAATGAGAGGGCCTTGACACTTAGAGCCAATAGCTAATGCCTTTAGACAAAGAAGAGGAAAATGAAGGTAACTTTTGAAGTCTAATCTTTCTTTAAGTCATGGCTGGAGCTACTAGATGATCCAATGACATAGCACTAGAAGTAGCAAAAGCTTTGTTTTTCATACAATGTATAGGAATAAAATATCTCTTCCCCCACCCCTGCTCCATCTTATAAATCATCCCTAGCCATTTGTTTTAGGATTTCTATTGGTTATTGAAAACAACACCTTTGGGCCAAGATACAACTTTTTTTTTCTCCCCAGGGATTTGGGTATGTTATCCCTAAGAGTAGTAATTATAAAGTCTTAAGTTAAAAAAAAAAAAAAGCTATGCCCTTTTAGGCTGAAACTAATCTGAGAGGAAAAAGATCCCATTACTGATGGGCCATATGCCATGTGCCATTTGAAATGGGGAAAAATAAAATATTGCCTTATAGATAGAATTAATATAGTAATGTTATTGTTCTGCTTAAGAATTATTACATCTGGCAACAGCCTTCTTTTGAGTTTGGAAATCTTAGGATAATTTGAAAAAAATGTGCAATTGTAATTTTTTAAAAAGTAAAAAAAAAGTCTGATACATATGCAGACTGTATTTGTTCATATATTGGAGGCTAGTGAGCCCGTCTCTGGAAAAGTCATGCTCTTGACTAATAGAAGAACTTTGGAGCTTCTGTGGAGCATATGCAGATATTCTCTACATGGTTCTGGGGCCTGCCAAATACGTGGTGAATGGGAGGCTCTTTGATTGGTTGCAGAGACATTCAAAAGTCTCCAGTGGGCTTCCTTCATGTCTTCCTTGCCTAAATCCTTTTGGAAACTCTATTTGTATTTGGCTCTGGCTCAGAACACCTGTTAAGAGACCATGCAGTAAAGGAAGGGATCTTAGGGCTTTCTCATCTCTGAGTCCGTGTGGCCCTGAGAAATAAAGCTTTAGTCCTTGGCCTCTGTGTTTGTTCTTTTCAGTTTTAGGTGAAGAGAGTGGTGTCTCTGAACTTGTGAGTTTCAAAAGGTCAAGAGAGTGGGCTTCAGGAATCTAGAAGTCAGGCAGGCCAAGTTTTATAGCCATTCTGGCATCAGTGCCATTAAGAAATCTTCTGGAGCGACTTTCTTAATCCAGGCCAACTGGAAGCTGAGAGAGGACAGTCATACCACATCTGAACGTGAACTTGGTGGGACCAATGCTATGTAGGAACTGAGTTATTCCCCCTAAAGACGGAGGTCTGTATAGAGGAAAGTGTATCCCTAGGTGTTGGGGGTGTTTTTTGAGGAATGTTCCTACATTTGTTCTTGCTATATCTTTGAAGTAAACATCCCTTTGTAAAAGCTAATTGATGTTAGATGTCTAAAGGGAACTGGAGACCTAAGCTGGTGGTGCTCTAATAACTAAGGAGGAACACAGATGGATAGGGCTCCAGGACAAGGTAACAGAACATAGGGAAGAAGCAAACTCCCAAGCCCTCAGTGTGCCTTAAGAGCCAGATATGATCACAGCCCAATGCTTAGCCACTAGACCAGAACTTCCTTATTTACAACAGTAACATAACGCTTAGAGTAGAATAAACTTTCAAGCTGATCTAATTTAACCCCCTAATTATCATAACTGAGAAAACAGTGTCCCACAGTAGCCGAGTTTTTTTCTTTGATCAGTCACAGCTTGAACTTGAGGTGCCTGACTTCTGGTGTAGTGATTTTCCCTCTCTGTCCACACTCACTTCTTAAAGTTAACTTTAATCTTAAACTTAACTTTAATCTCTTTTGAAATATTCAAGCAACATTCTTTTATATTTTATTGGACTTGTGTTCTAATCTCCTAGTGAACCATGTGTTTTACTCTTGAATTATTGTTTCATACCCTTTTTTAAAGAAGCAAATAGGTCCTTTTGAGGAAGTAAACCAGATAAGTGGTGGGTTTCCTATATTTTTTTTTTGTTCATTTTGTCATGTGTATGTTTTGGCCTGGATCTATGATTTCACTGATCTTTGGTACTCATAAGTGAGGAAACTCCCTCTACCAATGCAGATCAGCAACTGTTCTGCAATTCACAATCTTAGAGAGTCACTTTGGGGTACTGAGAAGCTGACTTGTCCAAGGTGTCAATCTCAACTTTTTTTCATCAAGCAATTTCCTCGCTCAAGAATAATAGGTCTCTATTATTTACCTTTTTCAGTCTGAGAAGCTAAATTCTGTTGCTCCATGAGAAAATAATTTTGTTCCCATGGGGTTTTCTCTCTATGTTGGAAGTTCAGCTATTTAGCCAAAGATATGAATGTAAATAAAAGGAAATTCCTGATGAGTACACCCAATTACTAAACTTGGTCACTCCACTTGGAAAGCTATAACATAAATCCAGGTAATAAAAGGAATTATTAGATTTTCCCTAAGACCATGTAGAATGCCCCTACTTTCATAGTGATACAAACATACCAGAACAAAGAGTATGTGTGGCAGCCATGTTTCGGAGAGGGGTTCAAGTTGCATTGCCCACAGCGGGAGACCATGCCCGTTGAGGAGCTGGCCAACCAGCCTAGGATTTTTTGAACCTGAGGGTCAAAGTGACATCATGGTTAATCCTCTTAACAGAATGCTTGTCACTCTGGGGAACACTTCAGTGCTGCTTTACAGTCTTTGGAGAGGATGTTCAAATCTCTGGCTTTTTACAATCCCTCAATTTTTTATGGAAGTTTTCAGGGTGTATGACTCATGCCAATAGTTGACCATACTGCTGGGAGAAGCTCTGGCCTATGTACCATCAGGGATGGTTATGATAGTATAATTGTATGGGGCTTTTATGCTATTGGGAAGTTTTTAAGCTTTACTTTTGGGAAGACAGAAGTTACTAACCCGGCTATGGAAACTTTAACAGAACAAATGAAGGTGTTAATAGAAATAAACAAGCAGATAAGGGAAGGCAAGGAGCTAGATGCACGGACCATCATGCAGCTAGAAGTAATTGAGGGAACAGTTTTAACAAATAAGGAAGAAAGCAAACAAGTACACCTTATAAGATGATGTTGACTTGGAGAGAATCTTTGTGGAAGACAAATTGTCATGCAGTTTATGGTTCTCCTTCTGTTCAGCTTTCCTGATCCTGTTCTGTGGAAACCTATTTTCATAGCACCTCTTCCCTTGACTAATTTGAGAATCTATTTTATATCTACCTTATCCTCTAGATTAAGTATTTTTGTGAACTCTTTGGTTTTGGCCTGGGATAGAGTTCTTTCTATTCTTCGGTTAAATCAATTCCTTACCCCCCCTCCTTTTTTAGGTATGTTCTGTTTCTAGGCTTGACAATTATGACAGTTATCCCTAATCACCTCCATGTTATCACCTCCCCACACTGTTTTGTTTTAGTTTCTAAATATCTGGCACACAGTAGGTACTTATAAAAGCTTATTGAATGAATAGAGAGCAAGGATGTCCCCCAGGGGAAAGCAATGGATGCCATGGGCAGTAGAGAGAGAAAACTTGCTAGGAGAAACTACCAGCCAACCTTAGTCATGAAATGACAGTACTAGAGTGATCATGACAGTGGAGAATAATAGTCTATCATTCCAGCAGAGTACTCTGTGTAGCAGATACCGAATTACTAAAGCTTCATTGAAAAGGTTCACAAAACCCAGAAGCATAAAAATAGTTCTTCCAGGCACTATAAGTGAGATTGGGAAATAGTCGTTACAAGATTCTTTGGGACTTTAAGGTATTCACTTGTTGCAGAGAATATGATATTTATTTGCTTTTCTTTATCTTGACTAAAACCTTATTTTGAAACATTAAAGGCTACATGCTTTCAAGTTGAGACTAGTCTAGGACTCTGCTGCATGGAGAGAATTCCTCATGTTTCTGGGCAGGGATTTCAGCTATGAGAAGTATGACACTTGCATAAACTATCTTATTTATCTGTATCTCTGGGTTTTAGGGAAAAGAATAGAAAATTGAGTTTTAGCGAACTCCCTTAATTTATTTGTTGATATCTTGGAGGATCAGCCAATCAAATGATAGACCTGAAAGTAGTATATGAAGAGAAATGTATGAGAC
The DNA here is from genome assembly GCF_016433145.1 of Gracilinanus agilis. Taxonomy (NCBI): domain Eukaryota; kingdom Metazoa; phylum Chordata; class Mammalia; order Didelphimorphia; family Didelphidae; genus Gracilinanus; species Gracilinanus agilis. The sequence continues at coordinate 569,663,165 of NC_058132.1, read as the reverse complement.
TATTCAAAATTGACTAAGGTATCCTAAATAGTTACTCTTCATTTGCCTCAGTGTCAAAGTGTTATCTGAACTATGCCTTAGTCTGTCCCACTTCCATGCAAGTTAGGCTCATTTTCCCTTAAAAGGTATTGAAACTGTCCTAACAATTTAATTGATCCAGAGGACTAAAGACTTACAATTGATATCTTTTTCTGGTTACATGAGTGAAAAATAATCCTAAGGCCCTACATGTGTTCTCTGAAACTTGGCTGACAGGCTACCATAGTAGGGGAAAAAAAAAAGCTTCACTCAGCTAAAGCAAGTCACAACATCTTTGATATTGACTACTCTTTCCCTGATATTGTAAGTAAATCTTTTGTTAACCAGTGTGTCATTTTGTTCTTATATTAGATTTAAACTATGGAGGCCCCTGGCTTGCGTCAGGTTTAGTCCAGAACACAGAGAATAGAGGTGGACCTGATTATTTTATTTTTCTTGGTCTATTAGTGCCATTCCCAATAGAAATTGATATTAAATATAATAATTTTAGTTAAATCAAAGTTTGATCCTTAAAATTCCTTGTGATTTAGCAAGGTTTTAGGGTCAACCCTCAACTATAAGCTAGCAAACGGATCACCTATCTCTCTATTTGCTGGCTATTTCATTTTTCTTTTACATTCTCAATGACAATATCTCTCCCCTTAACTAGTCAGTTAGAACTGAGACCCCCACCCCAATTTTATCAACTATTTAGCCATTTCTAAATGCTTTTTAAAAATTCTGTAGAGGCCAGGGTATTGATAGCCCCAGGGACACAGCTAAAGGGTTAGAGAATATACTTAGTAGGCGATATCACCACAAAAAATCATGGCCATGGAGTGGCCATGTTGCCAGAGCAGCCACAACAGTTGAGAACAATCAACCAATAAACATTTATTAAGCACCTACTCTGTGCCAGAAAATATGCTAAGTTCTGGGGATACAAAGTGAGCTTATCTCAGCATAGGGTAGAAATCAGTCTCCTCTCATGGATTCTCATGTCCCTTCAAAAGATAAGGGTTAAATTCAGTTTTCTCTGGAAATAGTTATCAATACTACTTTTTTCTCTTTCCCACTTCAGCTATCATAATTAAGAGTTTATAACAGCTTTAACATCTAGTCTCTAACAGACTCCTTTCAAAATGACAGATAAACTGTAACTATTCAAGATTCCATTGCCTCTTAAAGATACAGTAACAGTACTGTCTTTTGCAGAGGCAAAAGAAGCTGGTGTTACCAGGGTAAACTAATTTGGGGGATTCTTCAGTTGTTTGTTTGGTGACATCTTTCAGAAGATTTTATCCTTTAGCAGCAAGATTAGCCTAAACCCTAATTAACAATTTAATGGGATTAGTAGGGCCTGGAGAGATACCTGACACTAGCCACACTAATCTACTTATATTACTACTATTCCCTGAAATATGTCCCAATTAAAAATGTATCATCTCAGTATTAGTGAATATTGTGGAATAAAATGCATTTGTAATTCACTATTCTTATTAATGAATAGTTTCATTTCCCTAGCTCATTGCTATTATTATTCTTTTCTACTCAAATAGTGGACACTTCCTTTAAAGATAGAGTCTGACTTTCAAAAATTCCTTCCCCCCTTAGAAAATAGTAATTAACATAAAATTGCTGCTAAATGTTGTGCCTTTCACCCCACTCCTTCCATTACTTCTGCTTTTAATATATTAGAAACTTCTGCATGCACTTAGGGAAACAAATAGGAATTATTTTAATTTTCTGATAGCTTAGTTTAAACAAAATGGGTGCAAACTAGTTTAAAGTGTGGAATCAAACCTTTCTCCAAATAGTTCCAGTCAGTTTACAAAACAAAACCTATAGGGCAGGAAGCCATTACTGCCTTATTTTCTTGATTGAAAGGTTGTATAAACAAATCAAACACTCACAAGAGACTTTGTTGACTGACTTAAAATTTAAATTTGAAGCTCCAATTATTTTTCTCTATAATTAGACCAGCTTAGCTATTCACATTAACTTCAAGGCTATCAAGCATCTATCCCTCCCCATATCACTTCCTTAATTTCCTCTTCTGCTGCTCATTTGCTCAATTTCAGAAAGCATAATTTTCTACCCCTTTTCTCATTCCTGTTCTGCTCCCAAACCCTTGCTTGATTTTACATAATTCTATATAAGTGTAAAAAGAACATATTTAATTAGCCATTCATTAAATATTGAGTAAGTATTACCTATATTTAAAGCACAGGACTAGTTGGAGCTACATGCCATCAAATTGTATTCTATCATTGCTGTTAAAATCAGTGCATTTCAATATAAAGGAAATATATTCATGTGTGTCATAGACTTAGTTTTAAAAAAACTCATATCTGAAGAGCTGGATTCATTTTAAAAAGATTCACCAAAGAATAAATTTTTACTATGTAAAAGGAATATGTATCAGATTCTTTGAACAAATCTCCCTGGAACATTTAAAATATAATTCTACTTATAAATTATTCATATTCCTCTTGTCATGAATATATTTATTAAGACCCAGTTCCTGCCCTTTAGATGCTTATAGTCTCTCATAAATTTCTCATATAATAAATTATTGCCTTACCTCACTTTCAACAGTTTCTTTCAGATATACCCTTGTCAATATATATTTTAAAACCCTTACTTTCTGTCTTAGAATCAATACTGGGTATTGGTTCTAAGGGCTAGGCAATGGGGGTTAATAAGTGATTTGCCCAGAGTCACACAGTTAGGAAGTGTCTAAGGCCAGATTTGAACAGGACCTCCTTTCTCTTGGCCTGGCTCTCAGTCCACTGAGCCACCTAGCTGTCTCCTATCCCTGACAATTTTAATGATCAGAGGACTTTCTGGGATATACCTGACTCTTGGCTTATGTAGTAATAAATGTTTTTCTGAATGCATCTTCATATTTTATCAAAATGTCACTAAACCAATTTTTTTTCTAAATAGGTAATTGTCTTTTAGCTAGTTATAATGAAAATAATGTTGAAATCATATGTGTGTATATATATATATAAATCATAAACACAACTAAAGAATACATGTTAATATATTAAGATAAGTATAAATGTTGTGGGAGAGTTTTAAGGTAAACCATGGATCTGGACAGAATGACAGACTAATAGCTAGCTTAAAAATGAAAGAGATTTATTAATTTTAATGTAAGTCAAATGAGATGGCTTATGGAGGCAGAGTGGGTGGAATGCTGCCTCCTAAAGGAGATGAGTTCTAGGCTTTTTATACCTTTTTGACAACAGAGACTATGTGACTAGAGATAGGATGATGATGGCGTGTTACTGGATCTATGGAACCTGAGATGAGTCATTTGTTTATGTCCTATGCCTCAAAGTCAAAAAGGGGTGAACTGTTCACTTTAAAGGATAATTATATATATGTGATATATGATAGATGCTTATCAGGAGTAAGCTGGGAGGTGCCTATATGTGCTCATCAAGAATGAGGGGAGAGGCCAGAAGAGATCTTCCTCTTAGCTCAAAGTTACCTTTTCTTAGCACTGTAGGAATGAAGGAAAAATGAGTCTTTTATGTACTCTCTGACTGGGGACACTTTCTGAGGTTTTGGGGTGTCTAGGGGAAGCCTGTAACCCCATATCATAAGGTTGTGTGATCGATTTTGATAGGAAAAACAAATAACTTGGTAGTATCCACATGAACATTTCTTTTCTGGTGTGGTTACCTTAGGGTGCTATATACTTAAGTATACTTAAGATGTGGACAGTAACACAGTACCTGTTAACACATTCTTGAAAAAATCATTTTTAGGAAGGAGTCATCTTTTTGAGGATGCATGGATTTATTTATTTTTTTAAATCACCAGGAGTCTTTCAGTGCACTATAAATTATGTGTGTCCTTCTTTGTCCAATGAGCTTTGTTCATTGTTATGTATTTTATTCATTGTATACTATGTTTTGTTATATATACTATACATTTGTATTTATACTATTCATTGGGAATTTAAATGATCCTAAACTCAGGAAGTCCTAAACAAAAGGTGGAGAATTGTGATGGAAAGAATTGGAGGTAGAATCTTACACTGGATGAAAAGTTTATGGCCACAGTAGGCAATAGTTATCAATTTGGTGCATTTGATTCATCAAAAATTGTATCCAAATATGGTAGTTCATTTTAACATAGTAAATAATAAATTTTATGATTGTTTTTGCAACACTAAGATTACAGTTTTAATTTTGTAGGAAAATTGCTTTCATATAAATGATCTTTGAATAGAAAGCAATGTCTGTGGCTTTTTTTCTTTGCTCTTTTTTTTCCCTCTTCCTTATTGTCTCTATCAATCAGGATATAATAAGTTGATTTCTGACTTAATGGCATTTTAGGGTTCTGACTCCCAGGACATTATCCCTCTAATAAAGTCTGTATTATTCTTGAATTTTGCTTGTTTGACTCAATTTTTCCTTTTCAGCTTAAATGTTACAGAAAAAGAGAAAGTATAATAGTTGCCTAACCAAATTATGGGCAGGATGCTGAAAAGGCCAAAATACTAAAACATACTATGATAATTTCTATAAAGTAAAAAGCCACATTTGTGGTATGGATCTGACCCTGACTATGCTAGAAAACCACAAATGTTACCAGGTTCTACTAAACTGGAAAGGTTTCTAGGACAGATTCTGTAACAGAAAGTGTCTTTAATATCCAAGGACCAATTTAGCTATGAGAAGTTCATCACCAGAAGGTCAACTTGGTGAATTTTTATTTTTTATTTATTTTTTCATTTTTTTTTGGCCACAACCCATGAAATAGCAAAGGAAGAACAAATGACTCTTTGTTATGTGTAGCCCTCTTCTGTTGCTTCAATGGAGATAGCATTGAAATAGTTCAAAGGGATGAAGAAAGTGAAAAAACTAAAGCAATAATGAAATCAATTACAAACGATAACTATTAAAACTCTTAATGTGGGATTTTCATTTAAAAAATTAACATTAATACTACTGTCAGGAATAAACCATAAATGTCAATAAGAATAATAAATTTTTTATTCTGTTTATTAATCTATTTACAAGTAATTTAATAAATGCTAGTTCACAGGCTATTTTATTGATATTTTTCCAATTAATGAAACTGGAACAAGAACTAATTGAATACTGATATCAAATTAAATGAATAACTGGGAAGTACATTCACCCAAGAGATTTACTGTAGTCATAAATATACTAGGCAGAATATCAGCAAAAGAGTTATTCTCTCTTGATGGTGGGATTCCCTAAATGTCATTATGATGTCAATGTCCTTTTCTCTTTTTCCTCCATACTTCTTCACTTGGTGATCTCATCAGTTCCCTTAGATTTTATTGATATCTCTATGCTAATGATTCTCAAATCTACATATCCTTTACTAACCTTTCTGCTTGTCCTCCCATCTGGAACTCATTATCTTTCCCTTATGTTCTTCTGAACTTCTTCTCGACTTCTTTATTGCTATCAAGGGCAATACCATCCTTCCAGTCCCTCAGGCTGGCAACCAAGATGTCATCATCAATGCTCCATTATTACTTTCCCCACCACTCCAATCTGGTACTAAGGCCTTTTGATTTAACCTTTGCATCATCTCTGGAATGCACTTCCTTTTCTCCTCTGACACTGCTACTACTCTTGTACAGGCTTCTGTAATTTCACACCTGGACTATTGCAATAGACTGCTGGTGGGTCAGCCTGCCTTAGGTCCCTCTCCACTGTAGTACAACCTCTATTTATACAGCAAAGTAATTTTCCTAAAGTACAGGTCTGATCACATCAGTCATTTACTCAACAAATTCCAATGGCTTTATATTTATTCCAGGATTAAATACAAAATGCTCTGTCAACAAAAGGCCTTTATCATCTAGTCCCCTCCTACTTTACAGTCTTCTTACACTTTACTCAACTATACTGTATTTATACTCCTTGATCCAGTGATATTAACCTCTTGTCTGTTCCATGAACAATATACTCCATTTCTTGGCTCTCAGTATTTCCTCTGGATGTCTTCTATGACTAGAATGAACTCCCTCCCCTGTTTCACCTACTAATTTACTTGACTTTTTAAGTGCTTGTATTTTATATTTGATCTTGAAAGTGACAGGAAACCAAACATTGGCCATGTGTGAGGATGTATCTTTCAGCTAAAGTCCCAACTAGAAGGCTATTCTAATCTCTTAGTTCAAATGCCCTTTCTCTGTTAATTATTTCCCTTTTTATCCTGTAGATATTTGTACTGTACATTGAGTATTTTTCTATTGTTCCCTGTGCAGAGATCCTAAACATGAGCCAAACCTAAAATATAAGTAATTTCCCCCAAAGTGTAGAGATGGTGGTGTAACAATTCAGAAAGTATGAAAAAAAGGAACTTGGTTATTCTTTGAGGTGGTCAAGATCCCCTAGAACTGAACCCGGACCAATTACCGAGTCCATAGCATATGGACCAATTAGTGGAAATGGAGGGAATGCAGGGTTTCAGATGCTTCAGAACAGCATCATTTCTAATCATTAGACAAGTTTCTCTGCATTCTTAATATTTGTAATTTCTTATGGTACAATACTATTTAATTAAATATTAAAATTTGCTCTCCAGTTTTCTAATTGATTGACATCCTCTTTCTTTCCAGTTCTCTTCTACTACAAAAATTAGTTCAAATTCTTGTACATATGGATCTTTTCCATTGATCTCTTTATTATTTTTGCTTAGTAGTGGTATTGCTAGGTCAAAGGGGTTTTTACAGTTTAGTTACATTTTTTGAAAAATTTCAAATTATTTTCCAAGGCCATTAGATTAATTCAAAGCTTTACAAAATAGGATGTTAATGAACCTATCTTGCCACAGACCTTCAAACAGTTACCATTTTCATTTTTTTTCATCTTTAATATGTATTTCTCTTACTATTAAATATCTGGAACATTCTTTCATGTATTTGTTGAGCATAGGCATTTTTTCTTTGGAAGGCTGTCTGTTCACATCTTTTTGGGAATAGTTCTTATTATATATTTATATAAATTATATGTATAGGAATTAGGAGCTTAAAGCCTTTTATCATGGATCCCCTAAAATGATTTTTCCCAATTAAATGCTTCTTTTCTATTTTTAGCTGCATTTGTTCAAGGTAACAAAACATTGTAGATTTATTTAGACACATTGCCAATGAAAATCTATGGGCAAGTAATGATTAATGAAGATATATTATTATTATGATGATTGTGACACATCTGACCTAGAAAAGGGGGCCTGATCATTTAATAAAATAAAGGAATAACAAATAGAAAGGCCATCTGCTGCACTGAAACCATAAAATAATAAAAGAATCAATGGAAGACCTTAAATGCATTAGGAAGTTTCTTTATGGAAAATTGATAGAAAGAAATGGGCATGAATCACACAGAATGAGAAAGTATATATGGACTGAAATTGGAACCAGTGACCTGCATCCATGAAATCTCATAGAACCATGGAATTATTGAAGTAAATATAAAATTATTTCAGGAAGTTAAGAAAAATCAACTCTCCAAGTATCATTGGGTGAGATGATGTTAATACTCAATGTAAACAAGTTGATTGACCTTTTTTGAAGAGGACCAAGGACTTCAAAGGATGGTGCCTTGACTTCTGCATGAATTGGATTTAAGTGAGGCAGAATTATTCAAAGTTATTAGCCTCTTTTTCTCTTCTACAGTCATTGAAGTCCAATGGCAAGACTGGGTATGGTTGTGGTAACAGTGGATAATCTGGTCCTTGATGTCTAAAAAACATTAACGTGTTCTATAGCATCTAATTTAGCTATCTTCATGGCCATTAGAATAGCTTGTTCTCATTCAGCCATTCCACAAAGGAAGTCTTTACATGTTTGGGGTAGAGACTCTACTAATTTACTAATGGGATTGAGGCCCACCAATCATCTTTACTCTGGTTTGTCTGCCAATACGATTTACCAGTATGTGGCTTCTGTCCATGTTATAGCTTCTTGGAACCAGAGGTAAGAGTTGAATGAAAGGGCCATGAAAGGTAAAATCAAGCAGCTCTGAAAGGGACTCTGCAGACCCTCTCCCCAGAGGTGTTAGTTCTCCTAGAATACCCATATGGCTCACAAGGGAATCACGAAGATGAAATTAATCTTAATCTTTACTAAAAAGCATGGATTTTATAACGAAAGAGGTTAATGTCATATATGTGTGCTGTGTTATATCATCAAAGGAATTCTTATTTCTTATTTGGGTTGAAGTAGATTACTTTTGTCATTCCTTCCAAATCTGATTTTTAAAATTCATACAATTATAGATTTAAAGTTGGATGGAAGTAAATGGTCATAAATTTAAACCTCCTTCCTCATTTTATAAATGAGAAAATGAAAGTCCAGAAAGGAAAAATGATTTGCCCACAGGTAACAAGTAGCAGAGCTAGGATTTGAACCCAGATTTAGAGGTTCACTGATCTAAGGAATCTACTAGCATTTAAAAAAAAAGTAATAGAAAGGACTATAATTCACATACAAATAGAAGCAATTATAGTAAAGAATTGTTAAGGACTTTTAATTTCAGTGTGGGTTATCCAATTGTTTTCTTTTAATAACTCACAGAGCCATAATATTATCCATTTGCACAATGTACATTCTACTGATGTAGAACACAAACACATCCATGTCCATAGATGATGTAATTACTTGCTGGGCAAAATTATCATCATCATCACCATAACTAACTACCATGTGCTAGGCATGGTGCTAAGCATTTTAAAAATATTATTGAATTTGATTTTCAAAGCAACTGGAAGGTATTTGCTATAATGAGCCCTATTTTACAGTTGATGAACCTGAGGCAGACAGTGGTTAAATGACTTGCCCAGGGTCATCTAGTTAGGTCAGATTTAAATTCATGTCTTCTTGACTCCAGACCTGTTGCTTTATATCCACTATGCTACCTAGCTGCTAAAATCATCATTGTGATTGTTATAGTTTTCATTGTCATTTTCCTCATCATCATTTTCATGATCATTATTGTTATCATCAGAAAACAGACAAGCAAGCATTTTAGTCAGTCCTCTCAATAAGGCTATGCAAAGTTAAATCGATACCGGATAAATAACAATTCTTTTTGGGGCCTACAAACAAAAAAAGCCTTTCCCTCCAAAAATCGGTAGGACTTCCCAGGATTTACATCATATCAGTTGTTCAGTCACTTGCCTCATGTCTAACTCTTCATGATCCCCATTTAGGCTTTTCTTGACAAAGATACTGGAGAGATTTGTAATTTCCTTCACCTCATTTTACAGATAGGAAACTAAAGCAAACAGGGAAAAGTGACTTGCCCAGAATCATGTAGTTAGTAAGTGTCTGTGGCCAGATTTGAACTCAGGAAGATAAGTCTTCCTGATTCTAGGCCAAGTGCTCTATCTGCTGTGTGACCTAGCTGCCTGTACACTTGTTAATAAGTTCTTTGAAAATCAAGCATTACCTATGTGCCATAAAAAAATAGAATAGAACTTAATGCATGTAATTTTGAAAAATTATTTTGCCCTCCAATATAAATAACATTATATTCATTTGAGTTTCAAGTTCTCTCTCTATAGGGAAATTATGGTAATTTCCACAAATAAGATATATATGAATATCATTTGACATAACATTATCATATAAGTTAATTACACTTCCTATAGTATCTAAAAGGTCTGTGCTGGCTATCTTAAGTTCCATAGTAAGACATCAGTAGAAGAACTTATATACTCAGTTATTGTGAGATGGCTTTTTAGTCAAGCACTCACTCATATTCTGTCATTCATGAAATTAAGTAAGAGCTCAATTTCAAATAAACTTGGATGTATTCTCACAAGTCTGCCAATTTAAAGAGGACAAGGAGAATGCAAATCTTGAGAATGGTATTTTCTTGTTACCAGAATCATTTTAGGTGGAAGGTAAAGCTGTTGACCTATTGATATTCCAATAGTGGCTCATATTGAGAGTTTCTGAAGGATGTTTCTAAAATGCCTTTTGTGGCTATTCAAAAAATGTCCTAAAATTTATCAAGAAGAGAAACTTATGTTCTTCCTAATATTTCCTCCATGATGGTTATCAAGACATCATAAAAATATTAGTCAATGTGTGTGGGATGGAGCAATTATATTTCAAGAATTCAAATTGCTTTCCAAAATGTTTCTATATGCTTTCTGATTTTCTTCTCTCAGGGAGAAGACATATTCATATCAATGTGCTCAGAGTAAATGCATGCTCATGCTGGGAAGGATAAAACATCTTTCCCCTTTTGAAGGATGACAAGTTTCTATTTAGTCCAAGAAGGGGATGTAACCTAGTACCTGGGGCCAGTTGCTCACATTTCCAGAGCATCTCTGTTTTTTAAGCTTCCTACAAAGGTCAGAGCTCTGGAATTTCTACTAAATTCTTTCTTGTATGTTTTAATGAGAGGTGCTTAAAGATTACTACTGACTTCTGCCTTAATTCCCTTAGCCAGAAAAACATGGACTGATTGGAACACTTTGGCTTATTGTGAAGGTACCAAGGGAGACTCAAAAGTAAGATGTCCCTACTAAAAGGCAGCAAGAGGAAGGAAACTGTAAACAACAATAGATTCTGCTGACTCCAATTTCCTTTGCCTTTTACAGTAAAATTCCCATTAAAACTTTAGTTGTAATGGCTCCATGGAATGCCTAATAATTATTCAAGAAAATATTTGTTTTCTAAAGCTACCAAATATATCTTTAAAAAAGTTTCTGCATCGACAATTCCAGGGGCCCCCTGATGAAAAATGCTATTCACTTCCGGAGAGAGAACTAATGAACTCTGAGTAAATGCTTTTTTTCACTTTCTTTATTTTTCTTGTTTTTTCCCCTATATGTGCATTTTATTTAGCAACACTTTAATATGGAAATATGTTTTACATCACTTTATCTGTATAATAAGTATCATATTGCTTGATTTCTCAGGAGTGGGAGAGAGGAAGAGAATTTTTAACTTAAAATAAAAAACAGATATTAAAATCTTAAATATAATTGAGAAATATTTATAGAAATAAAGTATATTTAAATTTTTATCATAGTGCTAGCCTAGTTTTCTTACATAAATGTTTTGTTTTATTAATTTTTTAGATCCTAGGAATATGTGATGATTTTACAATAATTAATATTTTTAGGAAAATAATAACTGGTCCATCAGCAACTGTTGGCTAATAGTCTGACTATTATAGAGAGCTTTCTCCCCTGAAGTATGCTTTTTGGATCTCTGCATTCACTATTGCAAAAATCACACCAGTATTTTGGTTAGTTTATGACCAACAAGTACACACTTAGAAAATATTGGTTGTAAAAATTTATTAATAATATTTTATTAAAATGGATTTTAGGCAGAGTTTCCAGAAATTTGTGCATTTTACCAAGTCAGTTGAGGGTTTTACCCAGTCTGCTGGATAAATAGCCATCACTCTTAGCTGAAGTAAAGATCTGAGAAAGAAAGCTTACACAATGAAAAAGATAGATAACACAATGAAATCACACACATATAGCTGGACTGGGAGGATATGCTGACATTAATGAAGGCTAGAGATTCAGGTAGAGGTGTGGAGCCAAGGAAAATAGATCTGCAGTAGTGGGAAATGAGGAATCTATTGGAAAATATTTGGAATAGAAAGAATATTAAAAGTTGAAGGGATCCAAATATTCATCTAGTTCAACTTCATCATTTTAAAGATTAGGAAACAGGGACCCAGAGAAATGACTTGCCTATGGTCATTTGGAATTAATTGACTCTGACTCAAATGATGCTAATTTCCCTAAATGACAGAATCTTTGAATTAGAAGTAAGGTCACCTAGTCCAAGTACTACGTTAATAAGGATTGCCACTGTAACATCCCTACTATCCTAATTTCTTGAAGACCTTGAATGGTGTAGAAATGTATGATATCTGAGTCAGTATATTCCACTATTGAACAATGATGAATGTTTAATTCTTTCTGTTGTGACAAAATCATCTTGTCTGTTATTTCCACTCGGCTATGTAGCCAAGATGATAGAGTGCTGAACTTGAGTCAGTAAGACCTAAATTCAAAACCACTCTCAAACATTTACTAGCTTGTTGATCTTGAGCAAGTCACTTAACTCCTGTTTATCTCAGTTTTCTAAACTATAAAATAGAGATAAAAAACAGTATTTACCTCTCAGGGTTGTTGCAAAGATCAAGTGAGATAGTTGTAAAAAATGCTTAGCACAGTGCCTCACACACACACAACACACACACACACACACACACACGCATATATGTGTATGAATGTGTTTATATCTGAATATATATGAAAATATGTATGTATAGAAATTATTTCCTTCCTTTCCCTTCTCCCTCCTTACCCACTGGTCTTGGTTCTGCCCTGTGAGGACAATCAACAGATTTAATTTTTTTCAATGTGAAAGTCCTTTAGGTATTTGAAGATAACTTTTATGCTCTAACAAAATTTACCTAGAAATAGTTATAGTTCCTTATCCTGATTCTCCTATGGCATAGTCTCCAGTCCTATCATCATTTTCTAAAATACTAAACTCATTTTTTCCCTAAAAGGTGGAACCCAGAACTGAACACAATACTCCAGATAACCTGACCAGTGTGGAAGACAGTGGGACTATGAATGTCATGTATAATATTGATTAAAGCAGACATTTACCAGTAATTAGAAAAAAGCCTAGTCAAGAGAAGTGTAATTTTGTTCTTGGACCGGAGTTGGGGAAAAGGATATGGGACTTGAGTGGGGCAAGAGATATGAGATCTGTATTGGGAAGTGAAGAGTGTAAACTAAAAAGCTAGTCTGAGCTAGTTTTTGGAGTGTCTGAGGTATGCAAAGATCTATGGGACTAAGCAAAGGGGTGAATCTATTATGGATCATAGAATTCAACATGTAGGCCATCTGCCAAAGATTAAGAAGTTAGCAGATCACATATGTTGCATTAACTTCAGGAGGAAATTGTAAGGAAAACACTTTGGAAACCTTAAAGAGCTACATCAAAGTGAGTTTTTCGTTTACTTGTCTAACTTGACCTAAGTGCCCATCATGTGTATTTAAACAGTATGACCTCTAGCTGCCACCGATTCCCTGAATGGTCTGTATTAGGGGCAAACATGTCCTTTTAATTTCAAATATGTATCACTGCATATACCATATATATTTTATGGTATGTATACATACATGCATGTTTTACATGCACACATATATGCACATATATAGATTGCTTATACACATACACAAACACACACTTCATACCACAGTGCTTCCCAAGGCCTAAACCACTTGCTGGCTTGGCTCACAATTTAAACTGAAGGATGAAATGGAATATCCCATGAAATATGAAATCTATTCTCTATAATTTTTAGCTTTAAACTACACCATGTAGAATATTTCCAATGTAATTATAGACTCAGATACTATGCTATGATCACTTTTTTAATTGTATGTAGATAGCTAAATCAGATCAAGCATTCCTAATAACGAGATTATTGCTTCCCATCGTCTATTTGTACATAGCTCTCCTCCTATTTTCTCCCTGGTTTTTAGGTGCATATAGGGATAAAGATGGGATATATCCAAATATATCCAAGGCTTACAAAACAGTGATTTATAGAAGGGACGTGCTCACTCTGTCTCAGGATCCTGGACTAGAAAGGGCAAGTTCCTTCCCAATGTTTGGTAGCCAAATGGTATTCTAATAGCGCCAATTTTCATTTGTTCTGAGTATTGTTGGTCCAGAATGTGCCCCCTACTTTTCATTTTGCAGTGATTCCCAGAGTGCCAGCATCCCCAGTCACAACTTTGGCTCATGATACTGAAGTTTCTGCTCTGCCATCCGGCACTGCCATCTCAGATCAAGTCCCACTTGAATGTCAGCAAAAGGAAGAGGAAAAGAGAAAAAAGAACTTTTCAAATTCAGTTACCATCTCTTTACACTGTTAAGTTACTTCTCCTCATGTTGCCATCATGACCTTGGTGGAAAGAAGGTGTGATGAGTTTCCTGTCCTAAAGTCATCAGTGTGACTGTCTGCCTTGGCTCTCCACTGCCTGAAGGTCTGCCAGGATACATTTCATTCCTCCTTTCAATGTCCTCCAGTACCCTGGAATGTGTAGATCTTAACACAGATGGTTTCAACCCTCAGTTAGGACTCACTTATGATGTTCCCTCTGATTTCAGGTGTGGCCTCCTGCCCTGTAATTCCATTTAACCAGTTAATAATCAAGTTAGATTTTATAAATTTAAATTTTATGAAGGAATTTACAAACTTCAAATAGTATGATAACATTACTCTTTAGCTGATCAAGATGACAGAAAAACAGCAAAGAAAGTCAGCAGCTTGGAGACTTTAGATACACATATCTCATCCTTAGAAGTTATAGGGCATTGTCTTAAGTCTATTTAAATGCAAAAGAACAAATGCAAAAAGTACATTACTACTTGCTAGCAATCTAGTGGTGACAGATGTCTCACACTAAAGTAAATATCAGTACTTAGGTAGGACTCAGTAGCACAGAACTATCACTATTAGATATCAGGCAATATGTATGCAGAATTTAATAATACGAACAAGTATTGGTATTTAAACAGTCAAGCAATCAACAAATTAAAATTTTGCAAAATTGTGCAACGGAACTGACTTTTGAGGGACCACACCCAAGGGAAAAAAAAGCTGCATTTTTAGCACTGAAAAAAGAAGTTGCCCAATTTCCCTGAGATCTCACAGGAAAATATATCTCAACAATCAAAAGTTTTAGACAGAGAATCTCTTCAGAGTCTCCTCAAAAGTAAAGGGTCCAATTTGCTCCCAGACAAGGCCCCACATAAAAACACTGACTACCCTGGCTTCCAATGCCTGAAGATGGGGTATATTATACCTCTTCTCTCTCCCAGGGTTCTCTGGTACTTTAAAAGGGATTAAGGTGTGTCTAGGCTATGCTATGGTCAGCTAGGTGGTGCAGTGAAGAGAGTGCTGGTCTTAGAGTCAGAAGGACCTAAGTTAAAATTTATCATTATACAGTTACTAGTTGTGTGTTCCTGGGCAAGTCACTTCATCCTGATTAATTCAGTGTCCAATGCTCACAGTCTAAATATAGCGATGTTGTGGGAAAAGGGCTAGGATCGCTTGGTTTTAGTTACTTTACCTACTCCACTCTGTGGGTAGGTTTGGGCTTTATTTCAGCTTGTTCTACTTATAAGAGGGCTCTAGTCCAACCCTTGGTTACCACTCTTGTTCCTCAATCTTGACGCTAGTCAGTAAACTATAATAAACATTTATTAAATGTTTACATTGATGTGCCAGGCAACTGTGGGAAAGCAAATAGAAACAAAAAGTTACTCCCTGCCCTCAAAGAGCGCGCATTCTAGAGGAGAAATAAGAATGCATAAAAGGAAGCTAAAAAGGAAGGGGAGAGAAGGTACAGGACTAGGCTGGGGAGGTTCGGGGGGTGGTAGGGCAATTTGGAGAGGTTCAAGAGTAATGCACACTAGTGGATAATGAAGAGGTGGCTGTCCAGGGCACTCTCCTTCAGTGGTGGAAGTTCTAGGAGGAGCCCTTTACCCATCAATCAGAAAGAGGAGCTCCAAGGGCAGAGGGCACTTCTGAGCTATGATCACCAGGATTGAAGTAATCTTCTAGGATGAAAAAAGGAATTTTATGAGGTATAATGGAGAACTCAGAGAACTATAGCATGGTGGGAAATGAAGAGATTCTGAGCATCTTCTTAAAATGCAATTACTGGAATAAGGCCTCTAACTTTCAGCCAGAGGAACAGAAATCTAGACCCTTTATCTTATTGTATGTCTGCAGAGGTGGTCCACTCCACACACTTAGGAACTTCCTATTATTCTCTCACCATTATATACAGAGATTCCTCACCTATCATGGAAGTTACGTTCCGGAGATCCCTATGTATGATATGTGAAAATCCATGAAGTAGCAGGCATTCACCACCATAAGCCTTAGAAGGCACAGAATGTTTGGGTGGCATAGGGCTTGAAATAAATTCAAACTTTTACAAAAACTTCACAAAAACACAACACCACAAAGCAACATTACTCAAGTAATCAGATATTGATGTGAAGTGGACAAGGAGAGATGATGAATGTGCTGAATGTACGGCATAGTGTGGGAGAGCAAACAAATGCTACAGTTACTGAGCCAATCAGCATCCAGGATACAGAACACAGAACTGTGGTTGGTTGCCTTTCATCCCACTAGCCAATAGTGTGTTGTATACAATCTCACACTGGCAAACTTGAGCAAGTAGTAGTGGCGTACTGCATTTCCATTGGTTACAGTATGGCATTCATCTGTAAAATCCTGCAATATAGCGAAAATTCCATGATACAGAATTAGATATATTTTTTTAAAAATCACAATACTGTGAAGCCACAATAAGTGAATTGCAATGTAGTGAGGGATAACTGTAGATAACAAATATTGGACTTATGTTATCTGTCCAGTTCTGCCTTCCCTTTATATCTTGCCTTTATATCTCAGTATGGAATTGTCTCACTTTTTTTCTTCTGATAATGTTCTTTGTGCCTCTTCTCCTCTGTAATTCCTTATCTTTGATCATACCCACCACACATCTTTTCATTATTCATTCCCTTTACTTAGTTCTTTTTATAATAAATTTATATTTTTTCCAGATTATATAACAATTCTTAATATTTGCTTTCTGGTGTTTTGCAATCATTGTTCTCTCTCTCTCTCTCTTGTTCTTGTTCTTGTTCTTCTTCCTCTCACCAAGAAGAAAGGTAAGATGAAATATGTTATACATATATTATCATATAAAACATATTTCCATGTTCACATTGTCATGAAACAAGACACATATTAATTACACTAAATAAAAATTCACCAAGGAAATAAAGAATGGTGTTTCAATTAGCATTCAGATTCTGTCTGTTCCTTCCATGATGGTAGATATATATATATATATTTTTGGTCATGAGTCACTTGGAATTGTTCTGGATACTTCCCTTGTTGATAATAGTTAAGTTGTTCATAGTTGTTCATCATGTATTATTGTTGTTACTATGTACAACGTTCTCCTTGTTCTGTTCACTTCACTTTATATCACTTCATATAAGTCTCTCCAGGTTTTTTTGTGATCATCTTGTTTATCTCCCCTTAGCTCTTTAAGAACCATAGTGTTCCATGACTTTCAGTCATACAATATCATTAGAATATTGCTGTTAAAAGATAAATCTTTGCTTAATCAAGATGCTTTACCAATGAATTCAGGGATCATTGAATTAGTGAAGAAATCAACCTCATTTTACTGGATTTCTTATCTAAATGTTTTCTTTTTATTCTATCTTTTCTCAGTTTCATAAATTTCATTGGTATACAAACTAAAATTCTTATAAGTAGATGATTTATTAATATACATAAAAATTTATATCTAAAAAATCTCAAGAATTATTCACTTATATTAGTGAAAGTAAAATATCTTCTTTCCATTTTTACTCTTTAATTAACATTACCTGTTCAGTAAAGTAATCTTAAAAGCACATATTTGAACATGTGTGATTTTATTACTATTCTCTATCTTTAGAAATATCTAGTGTTTTAAAATTTTCATCATTGCTCCTTTTTCTCATTTTGCTCAACTTCACATTTTCTGTGCAAGTCTATTATAAGAATAGGTTTCTCATTAACTATATATAATGCCCTATTAAAGGGAACCCTTCATGCAATAAGAACAAATTTATAATCTCCACCAGATTTCTCACTGATGTTGGCATCCTTTCAAGAGTCTTATAAGACACAGGTGTCAATTTCCTAAGGGTCTTGACTCAGGGATGGAAACAGTATATCAAAAAGGCCATATTCTTCAGTTACTTATTCACCTCTCACATTCCTTTCAAGACAGATAGAGCTTTAGTAGGTTGTGAGTTGAGGCATCATTTGGTACATCAGAGTAATAAGACTGGGCTTCAAATTGCACACATCCTGTGATGCACTTCTGGAGCATGAGTCCCTCTACTTAGACTTACCTTAAAGTGGCTCATTATTTAGAGGCCGTGTCAGAAAAGTATTTCCTCTGGATAGGGAAAGGAGTCCTCTTCAGAGGAAAAATGATTTAATGCCTCCCAGGTGTGTAAGAAAAGTGAAAAACTATAGCACATCTGATATAGTACTCGTAACTTACTGTGCTTATTAGTTTCTCGAATGAAGAGTCATCTGCATTGTATTTTCTTGGTCTAATTTAATGGGTAGTACTGCCCCCCTTCACCCCAAATAAAAGTAGGCTTAAATAAATGCATTAGACTCTTGTGCAAGTAGCAAAAGAAAAGAGATTTCACAATCTTTTTATATCTTCAAGATATGTTGTTTCAAACAATCCCTTCTCTTGCTAACTTTATTATTCTTTTATCTGATTTTCATTGCCATCTGGCTCAGTGTGTGCATGGGAGGATTGTAAGGGGAAAGCAGAGCTAATTTTCTGTGTCAGCTTAACAAATAAAAGCTTTGCCGTATGGATAACAATCATTAAAGGTATCTATCATGAAAAATTGATCTGAAATGGGCTACTTTTTCCAATGTTTAGATATGAGGTGGTAATTAGGATTGCTTGAATAAAGGGGAGTGTTAATCTGGAATGTAGCATGTTGTATTGATTTAGGAGGATAGCTTATTTTTAAACATATCTGATATTTTTCTAAGCATTTCTCTGAAATGAATCTTCCAGTGATTTCATATAGTCAATTCTATTAGCTGCAAATGCAATTATCGCCAGTTTTGGATTTGGCAATCTTGCATATAGATCCCATTATTTATGACATTTTAGAGGGTAGAAAATATTTTGAGTGAATAAATACCATTCTGTATTTAGATTCAATTGTTTATTCTTGGTTCAGCTTTCAGTCGAAAACCTAAACTTGGGCATGCTAATGGACTTAGTAGTAGAGACACAGTTTCTGTTCAATTCTCAACTTACTGGCATTCTGTGTTATCTAAGATAAGTCAAAATTTTTCTGTATGGGACCCTTTTCTCTGACTTGAGATAAAAATATTTCCCTCTACATTAGAATAACATTAAAATTAATAATATTATAGTTAGGAGAATATTAAAATTGTTATTAATAAACTATAGAATCATAATGAAATATTATTACCATGAAACATCCATTTTAAGAGGGTCTTTCCCCCCATATTCTTTACAATGTTGAGTTTCAAAATAATTGTGCTTATTAATTTTAGGGCATTTTACAAACAGTAGGCAAGGACCTGCAAACTTCAGAATATTGTTTCTTAATTTAAATTTGTATAATTCATAATAATGTATATGTTATAGACCCTTAGAACTAACTTCCATTTTCAGATAGCTGTTCTCTTTGCAAATGGACCAATCTGCTTTAACCAAATGTGGTAGAGCATTTGGGGCTCTTCATAATCTCTAGAAATTCTGGCTCTGATTAAAAAAACAAACAAACAAAAAACAGTCCAAAAGTCTCTGCTCAGCTGAACTAATTCTGTTGTCTTTTGCTGCCTTTATATTCAATCAAAGATAAGATTTTAAGGTCAAATGTTCCACAACTATCTTCTAATTCAATTAAATTTCTCATTTATTTAGAACCTATTACATGTAAGATACAGTGCTAAATGCAAGGGAAGTAAAGATGAAAAATGGCACAATCCTTTACTATCCAGGGAGTTCATGATCTAATAGGATAGGAAGAAATAAGACAAATCCACAAGTAAGCATGAAGCAAGTTAGAATATATTGATACACAATGGATAGGGTAAAAGTTTGGGTGACTAGGATGATGGGAGCATCACTAGGCATTGATAAGGAGGAGAAGATGTGGCAAAAATATTTAGGCATGTTCAGCTTGGAGTATGATGCTACATCCCCATAACAAGTTCACTAGCAAAAGGAAGTTCAGAATTGAGAGTTTGGAAATAGAGGTCAGATATGTCTATTTACGAGTAATTCTCTAGATGTGATTATTGATGCCATGGGATTTTGGGAAATCTCTAAGGGAAAAAGTTTAGTAAAATGCAAAGCCTTGTGTTGCCTACATTTAGGGGGCAAGGGGAATACAGTGCAGCTGTAAAATAATCATAGGTTAAAAGAACAAAAGTAGGGAACAATGTCAAAGATAAATGGGTAGTTGGGTTTCATGAAAAGAGCAAGATCAATACTACAAATTGCTGAAGAAAAATGCAAAGTGGTAAGTTTTTTTTTAAAAAAAAAGGCTGTTGGTTTTGAGGTTTGGAGTCTAGCGGTTTTATTTATTCATTTATTACCAGTTTATCCCAAGTGCAGATAAATATATATTTGCATTGATAATAAACTCATTTAGTGTATGAACAATATTTCAGATGACTTGGGGTCATTTTAAATTTATTTCTGCATTTAAGGATAATTTGCTACTTGGTAGACTTAACTATAAATCAGCCAATTTTTAACATTAGTCATAAGATTCATAGAAATATAAAATCATATAATATCAGAGGACCTTAGAGATTTTCTAAATTGAGATACTCATTTTATGACTGTGAAAACTGAAGCCCAGATTATTTTACTATCCAAGGTCATACAAATAGTAGTAGAGTGGAGACCTGGTATCCCAAAATTCTGTATACTACATGAGATATAGAAAATATCATGATATTGGCCAAAATTTTCTTTCTACACTGAACCCATGGCCCTAAAAGGGAGAAATCTTAAATAAGACTAATAGATTAGTAGGACATTATAACACTTACCCTAATGACAAGATTTATAGTTGCAAAGAATAATTCCTGAACTTAATCCATAAGGATTCCATAAATTCATAGGATTTGAGCTGGAAGGAATTTCAGAGGCCATTTTAACTCCGTCCTTTGACAATAAAGAAACTGATGCCACTAGAAGTGCAGTGATATGTTCAAAGTCACACAGGCAATAAGTGTCAGGCATAAGATTTGAAACCAGATCCTCTGATTTTAGATATTTTTAAGCAAAAAAGAAACTTGCACAAGGTTACAAAATAATTATTAGTCCTGGGACTTGTATACAGATCTCCAAATATAGTATACTCTATTGTACAAGATGTAGCCATAACTGTGATATATATGAATTACAAAATAAGATGTTTGGAAAGGACTTCAGAGGCCAGATAAACCAAACCATATATGACTATAATGCCCTCTACCAAGTTTTTGAGAAATTCCTGTCCAATATTTGCTTTAGGATCTCCACTGAAGAGAAACCCATATTTTTCAAAGCAAACCACTCCATTTTTATATAGCTCTCATGGTTAGGAAGTTGTTTTTCATATCAGGTTCAAACTTACTACTTTTTTATACTGTTGCTAATATTACCCATTTGGAATCAAATAGGGAAAGTCTACCATATATCAATTCTGAGACTTTGATCATGTCTTGCCAAAGTCTTTCGTTCTCTGATATTTTCCAGCCCTCATACCTTCCTGGGAACCATTTTTAGATGTGATCTCATGTGTTTGTGATTTTATTAAAATGTATCACTAGGGTAGAGCACAATAGAATGATTCGTCATTCTTGATAGCATGCCTCTCCCCATAGTCTTAGCTTTTTAAATGCTCCCTGTCTCTGTCTCTATCTCACACACAAATGAACTTTTTTCCCCCAGGAATAAATTTCTCTTCTCCTACTTATAAAGTTGAGTGTTTTAATTCAAGTATGAAAATTTACATATATCTTTATTAATTTTCAACTTTTTTATTTGGACCATCATTTTTTTCTATCAAGGTATTAGATCTAGAATAACACTCAATATGTGGAATATCTCTACTAGCTTCATGTAATCTGCAAATCTGACAAACATACCTTCTACAAATACATTCAAATGACATGTTCTCAACAGCAAAAGACCAATATATTAGAAAAATGAATCAAATTTATAAGAATACAAAGCACTCCCAAATTGACAAGTGATCAGAGGATAGAAATAAGCAGACAAAAGTGGTAAATTTGAAGAAATTAAAACTATATTTAGTCATATGAAAAAATACTCCAAATCATTATTAGTTAAAGAAATGCAAATTAAAACAACTTTGAGATACCACCTCACACCTATAAGATTGGTTAATATGATAAAAAAGAAAATGATAAATTTTGGAGGATATGTGGAAAAATTGAGACACTAATACACTGTTTGTGAAGCTGTGACCTCATACAACTATTCTGGAGTGCAATTCAGAACCATGCCCAAAGGATGCATACCTTTTGACCCAGCAATACCACTACTGGGTCTGTATCTCAAAGGCATCAAAGATAGGGCAAAAGGACCTACTTAAACAAAAAAATATTTATAGCAGTTCTTTATAGCAGAACTGGAAAATGAAGAGCTATCTGTCAGTTGGAGAATAGTTGAACAAGTTGTGGCATATTATTGTAATGGAATACTATAGTGCCATAAGACATGACAAACAAGATGATAACAATAAAAAAACACAACAACCTGGGAAGACTTACATGAAATTATGCAAAGTGAAGGGAGCAGAACCAGGACATTATACACAGCAATGGAAATAAATAATGATGATCAAATGTGAATGATTGAATTATTTCAGTAAAGCAAGGAACCAAGAGAACACCAAGTGAACCATGATGAAAAAAGCTATCCACTGGTATAGAAAGAACTGATGAATTCTGAATATAGATTGAAGCATACCACTATTCACTTTATTTCCTCCATGAATTTTTGTTTAGTGTAAGTGAAATGTGACTTCTTTCATAACATGATGAATATGGAAATGTGTATTGTATAAAAACAAAAGAACAACCTGTAAAATATTACTTGCCATCTTGAGACAGGGGAACTGGTGGAAAGGAGAGAACATAGATCACAAAATGTCAGAAAATGATGATTCAAAATTGTACTGATGTAATCTGGGGAAAAAATAAAAAACTTAAAACTGACAACAACATCAAAAAACAAATACAGCAAAGGACCAGAGGAACATGTTTCTAGATACCTAGATACCATCTTCTAAATCAGAAGTAAATTTTTTTCCCTATAAATGGCCAAATAATAAGTATTTGTCTTGTAGGTTAAGAGGCAATATAAATTATATCATTTAGGTGTATAAATATAAATATGTATGGGAAGATAGAGAAATTTCCACACATTTTTATTAATGACATCAAATATAAAAACAATAATAATTATTTTTGTAAGAATTAGCACTTTTAAAAGTTATTTTTTTATTTTATATTTTTAATAATAAAATTTCTATTATTTTATATGATTTATGCTTGGTATAAATTATATTAATAATGTCATTTTATTAGTAATAAAACAATTATATTTTAATGATTTTTTAAAACATTACTAATTAGAAATGAATTCTTTTTTGAGGGACATTTCAGTTAATTGGGGTTAAAGTTCTATGTCATCAAAATCATTTGAAAATGTTCATTTCTTAATACTGTTCTCTAAAGGATTTTACACATTTCATCTTTAAAAAATGTCTATTCACATACACTGATTTTGCCAAATATTGATATCAGTGCACAAGAATACAAATTTAACTGAGCTAAATTGCCAATTGCCTTAAGGAAGTTTTTCTCCGAACATATTTCTTCAGCTGCCCCAACTAAATATTATTGAATTAACTTGAACGTATTACCTTATCCCTAGGCATTTTGAGTTTAGTCACTCGTGTTCTGAATCTGAATAACTGTATTATCACTTTGAGTTCATATTTATAAAAAGCATAATGTGATATTTCATTAGATGTTTTGCTGAAACTCAAAGTATCTATATTTACATCATTTCCTGTAAAAAAGAAAATAATATTAGCCTGGTATTAATGGTTTTGATCAAATTATACTTGCTTTTAGTGATTATTGATTCCTTTTCTTTAACAAACTATTCTTTTAATAACTTCTAGAGTTATTGATAACAAAAATGTTTAATAGCTTCTAAAGTTTGCCTTGGATCAAAGCTAAACTAGAGTTTGTATATAGAATCTATTTTCTTCCCATTTCTGAATATCAAGATCTTTGCAATTATGGAATCCTGGGGCTTCTTTCCAATTTTACAAGATCTTTCAGTAATCTTAGTCAATTGCACAGAAAATTTAATGTGCCAGTTCTTTCAATAAACTGTCATATAGGTGCTCTAGGTTTGATGACTTGAAGTCATTATCAATAGATATTAGCTTAACATCTCTCTTTTCTTGACTTTCCATTTCCTGTTAACCAGTACCATTGTCTTGCTTACTCTAGGAATCCTTTTTCTTAGAAGAGGAAATATAAGTAGATTTAAGATTTGCATTCATCTTTCTTATTGTCCAATAACATCCTATCTACTTTAAATTCTCCTTTTTGAATCTCCTCTTAATCCTTCATATAAGTAAAACAATCTATTCCTTTTAAATTCTCCTCTAAACCTCACTGTCCCTCCTCCCCAGACACACTGGCTAAGGAAAAAACATCATCTAGAAAAAAATTTCCTTTTTCTTGAAGGAAATTAGACTTGCAAATACTTTATAGTCTTCTTTTTAATGCAAGTTAAGAAAAAGACCATAATGAAAACTATGCTATTGCTTTCTTAACAAAATGAGAATAATAAATGATCCCAGAGGTTTTTATTCGTGTCCTTGCTTTGTATAATTTTCTATCTTGCTTTTCCAAGGCTTTTCCCATTTTATGAGGTTTCTTCTTTTTCTCGTGATTATGTCCAGACTGAACTTGACTAAATCAATTTTGTACCAAATATGTAAACAATCATCACCATCCAGTGAATGTCAAACACTTTTTTTCCCTTTATTTTTTTAAAGTTGAGAAAACAGAAGGAAATGGATCATTTGTTGGTTTTTGGAAGAACACAACAGCATACATACAGGAAATCCTAGTTCACTTTACAGAGTAGACATTATGCTGTATACTGATAAGTCTGAAGAAGACAGGTCATATCCTAACTTGCAACCTATATATTCAGTTGATGGCTTTTCATCTGCAATGTAGAATTGAAAGCTTTTATTGAATTTTTCTATCTGGGAAGCACAGTGTCTGTTAATGGGCAAAGTAGGAAATTAAATAAAGAAGCATATAGTTGAGGACATTTTTAAAACAGTGAGTAGCTCTTACATGGTATTAAGCTTCATGCCTAAGAGTCTACTGAGTGATAAATAACATCCAACTTTCAATATAGATGGAAATGGTAAATCTGCCACTGCCAAATACAACTTCTTTATATCCTCTACCTGTTTCAGTTCAAAATTAAATGCCAAAACTGGAACCTTAACAAGGTTCTAGAACATAATCCATAATGGACCTATCACTCACTATAATACAGATCCATGGGCTGTAGGAAATCAGAACACTAGAAAATCTGATATAGAAAGTAGAACAGGAAAATTCATTGTCATAATGAAATGTGTGAATCCTCTGGCATTTAGAGTGATTAGGTTTTAAAGGATTCTATGAATAAAGGAATTTGAGAGTGCCCATAATGGGTATCTATAATGAGATGAGGAAGAAGGATGTGCTATAATATGATTTTCATTTGCTTCCCTTCCATTGGCAGATGATGGACAAGTATTATTTTTAAAATTGTTTTTCTTTTTTCCTGTTATTCTTTCCTATCTCTATTCTCCTTGAGCAGGAAAGAGAATGAAGAACATATGTAGTCGGCACTGGGCTGAATATGAGCCACTAGTTTGGAGGATCATAGGATATTCTGGGCTGAGGTAAATTCCAGATGTGCATTTTCATCCTTCCAAATCAGATTTAAAATTATTGCTCAGATATCAAATCATTATAGAAGTCTTGACATGATGTCCAGTGGCCTGCTAGTTGTCACCAACACCCTATAAATAATTGCCCATCCTACTTGCCTCTAACTTTCTTCAGTTTCCCAAGAGCCCTAACCATTTCATGCTTTATCCATTTGGTCCAAAGTTCCTGCCAGGAGGTACAATGCTCCACAATTCCTCCTTCCTCTTTCCACTGATCAAATCTGCTAGTCACTGAGATCATCTCAGCTAAGATTTGAACATGTTGGAGCAACACTAATTGACAAATGATACATTGAATTCTTAGGTTATCTTTATATCCCACTCATCCCCTATCCATTTAGCTTGTAACCTGAATGAATCTTTAGTTGAATCAATGTGGTTATATTTTTCTTGGGTGACTTATTTGACCCCCAAACAAGTCTGATGTTCAATCTAGCTTGGGAGCAAGATACAATATGTATAAAGTTACATAAATACAAGTTAATTTGAACAGGGGAGAGAGAACATTCATAACTAGGGGATCAGGCAAAGCTTCCTGTAATATACAGCATTTGTTCTGAGAGAGAAGATCTTCAGAAAAAGAAATTCTAAGATAGGGAAACAAGGAAGGACTGCATTCCAGGCATAGTGGACAGCCTGTGCAAAAGTATGGAGATGGGAAATGGAATATGAAACATTGAATTTAGGTAATAGTACATTATTTTAGTTGGAACATAGAGTACATGATAGAGTAAAATCTTGTTATAAAACTAGAAAAATATTCCAGCAGAGGATAGAAATAGAGCTGTACACTAATAACAGTAAAGAAATCATATCACATAATAACCTGCAAATTGTATATGTAGGTGAAGACTTTTCATCTAAAAAGTAACACTGAAAGGTGTATTTGACTTTACTTCCTCTTTTGACACTAAGATTGATCTCCAGGGAGAAGAGCTTCTATTTTTGATTGTGAAAGCTTTGGTTCATAGATCAACAATAAATCAACAAATAGATAGGCTCTCTGCATTAGAATAGAACTACAGATACTTAGGAGAGTTTACTTAGAAATGATCTTTTCTTTAGCACTTTGTTTCAGTCTTAAGGTTTGAGGTCCTATAGTTATGTTATAGAGACTTAGTAATACTGCTTATTGATGGATGTATCATGTGTCTTCTTGAATTATAAGCTCCATAAGGGAAGGACTTATATCTGAAATGCCTTTATCTCTCCCAACAGTTAGCATATAGCATTTCATATAGTGGCCACTTAAGAAGTAGATGGATGGATGGATGGTTGGGGGGACTGGTGGATAGTTTTGAAATACTAGGACACAAACAAAAAGAGCAATTAGAAGTTCTGCAGTCAAAGATGAGGTGGCTCATTTTAAACAAAAAAAGGAACCTTGAAGAGAGGTACAATAGCTGTTGCCATCTAGACTTTGCCTTCATAAGAATATAGGTTCAAGGGAGAAGTTTTATTTATTTAAAAAAATTAAATAATAATTCCTCAGAATGATTCCTGCTTTTAGGAACTAAGTTTTTTTAAAAAAGGAATTGCAGTAGTGATGGGGGAAAATTTGCCAAATATTTATAAAGTTTTTTCCAGTAACACCTATTACCTTTTCAAAAAGAGAATGTTATAAGCACAGAAATCTGGGGTTGGGAATGTTTGTAAGAAAGATATGATATTACTTAGTCATGATTTGTTAGTAAGAAGGTTATCTCATTTGCATCCATAATTGAAGTTTTTATTACTAATAATTCTTAAAAAATATATGAATACAGAAAAGCAGTTTTATTCTCAGTGTTGCAGATAGAATATCCAAAACTGACTATTTGATGTAACAGAAACAACTATGAAAAAATGTTCTTTGGTCATTTAAAAATATTATGGCAGGCACTCTTTCTAGTGGCAAAAAATTGAAAAATGAAGGGATGCCCTTGGATTGGGTAATGGCTAAACAAATCGTGGTATCTGTTGGTGATGGAATACTATTGTTCTGAAAGGAATAATGAACTGGAGGAATTCCATGTGAACTGGAAGGACCTCCAGGAATTCTTGCAGAGTGAAAGGAGCAGAACCCCAGGAAAACCAAATGCACAGAGATGGATACACTGTGGCACAATTGATTGTAATGGACTTCTCAACTAGCAGCAATGTAATGATCCAAAACATTTCTGAGGGACTTATGAGAAAGAACTCTGTCCACATCCAGAGAAAGAACTGTGGAAGAAGAAACACAGAAGAAAAACAATTGCTTGACCACATGGGCCTATGGGGATATGATTGGGGATTCAGACTCTAAATGATCACCCTAGTGAAAATATAAATAATATATAATTAAGTCTTGATCAATAACACATGTAAAACCCAGTGGAATTGCGTGCTGGCTATGGGAGGGGGGGGAGAAGGGAGAGGAGTGAAAGAATATGAATCATGTAACCATGGAAAAATAATAAAATATTATGACACAATGGACTATTGGGTACATAATAAGTAAAATTTCATTTTTAAATATGCCTTTGCCTTTTTTTGAAACATGGGCAGCTAGTGGCACAGTGGGCAGAGCACTGAGCCTGAAGTCAGGAAGACCTAGGTTTAAATCTTGCCTCAGTCACTACCTGTGCAAACCTAGGCAAGCCACTTATCTGCAGTCTGCCTCAGTTTCCTTCCTTAACTCTAAAATGAGGAGATTGATGGCACCTATATCCCAGGGTTGTTGCCCCAAGTGAGATATTTGTAAAGTATTTAGCATAGTCCCTGGTACATAGTAGGCATTTAATAAGTGCTTGTTTCCTTCTTTCTTTTTAGCACAGTTCTACCATTACCTAGCTGTGTTACCTTGGGCAAGTTACAGAACATTTGGGTTGCGTTGGTTTTCTCATACATAATTGGAGTGGACTGAAATGTATTAGATGATTTCTAAGGCCACTTATACATCTAAAATTTGATTCTACTAACACTATAATAACTTCACGTAGCAACTTAGGATCAGATAAGGTACCAAACATCATGGAATATAATTATTCATAAAAGTTTTCCTTTATCCCTCTCATGCCCAGGGCCTTAAAGCCCTATTCACTGCAACTGGAAAAGAAAATTCATGGGAGCACACCTAAACCCCCAACATTACAACTTCTGATTTCAACTGTGGAAAAGATTTCATTCTACAAGACTTCTGATAGTAATACTTCGTTAGCAGAGAAGGTCACACAGTCTGTTCATACAGTTTTACTACTTTAGGTGCAAGGAACAAGTTCATACTATCCATTGCTAAACTTCCATCCCCATTTTAATTGCTTTTATTTCTCCCACTCTATGCCTTGTCAAAATCTTATAATACATTTCCATTTTAAAGGGTAATTCTATAGGTTTCTTGATTACTTTTCTGCTTTTGCATTTCTCATTAATTATATAGAATTTTTATATAATCACAACGGTTAGAAGCAGGTTGATGATACAGGAGATAGAGTGCTAGGTTTGGATTCAGGAAGACCTTAGACACTTACCAGCTCTGTGACTCTGAACAAGTTACTTATCCTCTGCTTCAGTTTCTGCAACTGTAAATTTAGGATAATGTGTCACTCACCTCTCAGGGTCCTTGTGTGGATCAAATAAGATAATATCTCTAAAGCATTTAACACAGTGCCTGGCACATAGTAGATACTTAATAATTGATTCTTTTCTTTCTGAATTGTTGTTTCATACATACTTTCCTTATTTTCCCAAGCCAATTGAAAGCTACTTGAGGGCAGCCATCCTTTTCTATTCTTTTTGTATCCTCTTTATGTTTCTAATGGAGTTGTGAATACAATAGTATCATAAAATTTTATAGTCAGAAGGTCCTTGGATATTCTCTGATTCCAGATACTGTTTCAGGTGAAAGAGCTCATTTTACAGAGAAGTGAATCCTCTGAGCTAGACACTAGCAGATCTGTGACTAGAAGATGGACCTCCTAATTCCTCTTTCTACTGTATTATCTGGCTAGATGATATATAATGGAATAGATGATTATTTAACTACTTGTTCAGCTGTACATTATATAGAAGAAGCCAACTGGATTTACAAAGAAGGTAGTGTGTAGTAAGAATAAAAATGGAAGAAGAAAGAGAAACAGGTGACATGGGTGTCTATAACCTTGACTTAATAGGGAAAATTCAAAATAATGTTGTTCAAGAGGAACTGTGAAAGTAATTAATTGTCTTCCTTCTAAGAAGTTCAAATATAGGCCCTGATTCCTAGGAAGAAAAATAAGCTTCCAGTTGGCCCTCTTTCAAAGTGGGCAAAAAATCTGAAACCAGACTGTCAGTTTAAGATTCTTTAAAGGAAGGGTGAAACCTTCTAAAAGGAAGTGAATCAAAGATCTGAATGTGCAATACAATGAGATTGTCTTTCATTTGCTCCTTCAGATCAAGAATAGATTTCTTTTTGGTTTTCACTTGAATTTTTGTCTTTATCCTTAGTATTGTTTAGTGTCTTATGTATAGTGTGTGCTTAATAAGTGTTTATTGAATTAAATTGCTAGGAAGATATACATGAAGTAGATTCTGAGTGAGATATAAAGCCTAAGCTTCCTGTCTCAGTTGTTCTTTCTCTTATAAAATGAACTTGAGTGTTCTGTCTTTGAGCCTGAACAACCTGTATCTTTCGTTAAATCTCTTTATGAGGTGCGAGATGTGGCAGAGAGAGGTCAAAGTAGACAGCAACATTTGTCAAAATCCAGGCGCTCATTGTACTTGTTACATGAAACCTGACTCAGTAAATGCATGTTCCTACACATACATATTCACAGGAACAAACTACTAAAATTTTTCTCTATGCAAATCACATTAAAAATATGAATAGAAGTTTAAAGAATTCCTTCTTCTTTCCTGACCAGCATTTGGGGTTTGGGATTGGTACAGCTATTTGATTCTCTTTGGGTTGGTTGCTGGAATGTCTTTTAGAGATTAAGTTCCTCAGGACTAGAGCTCTTTCTAAATTTCTCCTTGGGGAGCACAGGTGGTTGAATAATAAATACTTCTTGCTGATCTAATGTTTTCTACCAAAGGCAAAGCCTCTGATTACTTAATATTTCAAAATTATTTAAAAAAGATGATCCAGGAATCCAATTAGTGTACAATGTGTGCATGACATTTAACTAGGTGCTTGGGAAAATGGCAATTAGGATTGGATCAACACGACAATATGGATCTCAAGAGTTTACATTTTAAGACCAATAATACATTAATAGAAACATTGTCAAATAAGACTGGCATTTGGCTCAATAGGAAGTCTTGCTTAAAAGACAGAACAGAGAAATAATGTTTTAAATCTCCTAATAAATAACACTAATAATTTGCATTTATGTAGTAATTTGTGACTACAAATTTGTGCTATGTCTAGGCTCTCAAAACATGTCCTTAGGGTAATGTGGTTGAACCAGTGAAATGTAAGATACTAAAGCTTTTTTCTAAAGGCCTTTTTGTCATAGTGTCAGTCCTCACCAGAATGCTCCCTGTAGGCTGGGATTATGCCTAACACTGCTACATGACAATGGATACCTGGAGAACCTAGACCTATTTCCCCTCAGAGAACAATTCACATCACAGAAAGACACAGAATATTTTGCCTTGTAACAGTTCTTCCTGTCCATATTTACCACTTAACAATAAGATCTGGACAACTTTTTCTTATTTTACCATGCAAAACAACTGTCATATTTTAAGGCTTCCTTCAGGCATATCAGGCAGTTCATGGCGTTTCCTACTCTTTAAACACTACATGTTGTCTGCTACCCTTGTGCTAAAACATTTTGCTAATGGTAGCATAATTGCAACTGAGAGCATCCCTTTCTATGGCTCTTCTTTTCTCCCTAGGCAATGAGGGATGATCTGGAATCCTTTGGTGTCCCTCAGTGGTACTTGGCTCACGCAAGCAAGGGAATGGGCATTCTCCATCTTTTCTTGGGTATTCCATTTGGTTTTCAAAGTCTCTGCAACTACCAGCTGTTGCTGATTGTCTACCTTCCTTGTGGTTAGCCATTTCAAACAACTAAAAGCCTACTTTGGATGTCTTCACATTCTCACTTCCAATATTCCCTTCTTATGGCTCTTCCTTTTAATCTTTGTTTTGAAGGGCTATTTCAGTTATGATAGTGATTCCAGCTGTACTCTGCTCCAAAGGAGCTTTTCAGAGATCTACCAGGTAGAACACAGTCCTGCTTCCTGCCTATTCTTTTCTTATTTTTCACCTAGGGTGGAGGTTTGACTTAACCAACCCAAGATTTTGACCTCACTCTTCTAAAAGAAAAAAAAAGTCCTAGGTTCAAAATATGTAGGTAATTGGTCAGTTTTTATCCTAAACTATTTTGGCTCAAGGTTTTAGCATGTAAAAGACTCTTGGAGGGCACTGAAGCCTTACATTCATGGGACTGGCTCAAATAAGGTTCCTGAGCCACAGCTCCAAGAAGAGACGGGGCTATTCTTACCTAACTGAAGCAGTTTTGTAATCATAATGTATATATTTATAGCATACATAAATAAATACAAAATTATCTATTAGATAGTGTACATAAAGTACTTTCTGAAATTTTAAACACTATATAGATGTTAAACATTATTATCGTTAGTAGTGTCGATGTGGAATCTAGAGGCCCCAAACTTGTGGTTTAGTGATATCTTATGAACTCCAAGTTTTAGGAATAGCTTGCAGATTGGAGACCCCCCCCCCAAAGCTTGTGCTTGTTCCCTGTTCCTGGGAGAATCCACCCTGAAAGGCTAGCATTTGTAGACTGAATAGTGGACCCTAGGGTAAATGCTAAATACCCTTTTGTATTAGGTAGTCTTCCCCATTGTATCAGAGACCCTTTCCTAGGAAGACACACCTTGGCAGGGACCATTCTTTAGTATCCATTATAAGTAGCCCTTCCCTTACACCCTAGCCTCTGGCTATGATTCCTTGATAATGTCAATCATCTTTCCCAGCCCAGGATCTTCAGGAATGGTATATAAGTACCCCAATTTCTTTTGTTTCCTAGGAGTCATCATCTAGCTAGGTGGCAGTCCCAGGGGGGTCAGGGACCAGAGCAAGCAGTGTTCAGTCCTTGGACTCTGTATAAGGCACATGGCACATGGCTTTGGAGTGGAGGCCTAATCAACTCTGTTCCCCATTTTCCTTAATTAAAGAGGGGCTTTTATGACTATTTAATAGTTCTGTGTTTTTTCAAAGTTAACAAATGGAGGTTCCCCAGCAAGATTCCGAAGTTCCAGCTGCCTGAGCCTCCCTTCTAACAAGGACCCCAAGACATGAGGTACCCACACAACCCATTTAGGGTTGAGTCAGGGATCCAGTTAGCAGAGGGGCCGGGTAAGCAGCTCTGGGATAAAAGGACTCCTGTATTTGGGAATGACCCACTCTTTAATTAAGGAGGTTTCAGCAATGGTCCGTAGTCTTACAGAGCATCACAGAACCAGAACCACCAGGGGGTGTCTGGATTTGGGGGAGCAGCATGTCTGTGGCCCCAGGAGGTGGGGGGGGGTGGCCAGCAGCCCAAGGAACCACCTGGTAATACTCCTGAGAGTTAAATGTAAATACATGGCAAATGGTCCCAAGGTAAATGGGCCAAAATGGAGTCTAGTTCAACCCACTACAAGCTCCAAGCTTGACTAGGTTTTTGGGTGTATGTGTATGTGTTGTTGCATGTGAAGGTCAGTGAAGCAGTGTCTGGAGTAGAAGTAAGAGCAAGGAGAGTAGTTCAGAGGCGTGAATGGCTGGCTGAAAGCTTTGAATGAGAAGCTGAGCTGGAGTGTGGGAGCCTGAGTGTCCATTTAAGTCTATTAAAATGGAGATAGTTTCTTCATGAATTGAAATGCCTTGGTTTAGTTTAAGGGTTTAAAGTTTAAATGGTTGTAAATTTTTGTGAAAGAGCTTCTCGCAGAAGCTTGAAGAACTTAAGTTCTGGATTTCTTCTCAATTCTCTGAGGTTTTGCTTATATTGTATTTGTGATGTGTTTTAAAAAGGAGGTTTCACTAATAACCTTAAAGCTTGTGATGTCAATGTTAGCCAAAAAAAGGAAGAAAAAAGTCTAAAAGTTGTGTTAACAGTTAATTCCTCCCAAAAGCTGAAGAGACAGGACAGGAGCTGGAGATCTGGGTATGAGGATATCCAGCAAAAGGCAAAAGCAGGTCCAGAAATTCATAATTTTTAAACTTTAATCTTTTCTTCCCAGTCTTGGCATAACATGTGGAATATTGTATACTAAGTGCATTTAATGTTTTAATAATGTGGGTAATGAGATGCATTTTATTCTAGATATTAACTTTGTTATTTGAGTGCTTTAATTTCACATTTTTGTCAAGCTGTTATTTGTTTCCAGAGAGCAAGGTTTTTCTGATTATGTTCTAAAGTAAAGAAAGTTCATTTTTGGTCATTGTGTCATTGTAAAACGACAAGACATGGTTGGGGAAAGACTTTGCTTTAAATGGGAAGGAAACTCTGAAGGATTTTAAACTGACCAACAAATTTTGCTCTGAAGGAGCGGCATTATCCTTAGGCCAAAAGGCGTTTGAGGCCAGGCTGAGAGAAGTGTAATTTGGGGCCAAGGACAGAGTAAGAAGATAGAAGGGAAATGGATAGGTATTCTAATTTAAAGGTAATTTTTAACTTTTCCTTAGAAATCCAAAGTTTTGGGTCAAGAGAAGTTTTATGGGTTTTACTTTTTTGAAAAAGTAAAGGGATCATGAACTACAGCCTGATTTTTGGAGTTTTTAAAGTAAATTTCCAGAGTGCAATCATTACAATAGATAAGTTTTTGTTTTAAAAGACCAGTGAATCCTGGTTCCTATAGGGAATTAAGTTTTCCTTTTTAAGGGGAGAGAACCAATCCGATTTGGCATTTTTTATTTTGTGAGCATTTTTCTGATAGATGATCATTGGCACATGACCAATATTAGAGAAAGGAATTAATTCCCCACCTGGGAAAATTCGTAAGAAATTTCTAGGAATGTCCTGCATTTCACCACCCAAGTTCTGGAGTGTGGGTGAAGCAATTAGAACTTACTAACATTAAGTTTAATAGATTTATTATTAAAGGGAATTTATTCAGAACTCCTGGAGCACTATTATCTTAAGATGCCACTGGATAAGACTTCCCTGCAGTCTAGAATCTGAAGGATTCTCTGAAGACACCTATGAGAAATCCAAAGGAGGCTCAAGATGTCACTGGAACCAAAAACTATCACCTTTTTTAATTGCTTTCATTTGGCCTTTCAAATTTCTGTAGCAGACAAGAACTTGGCCATTTTCATATATTTACCCTGAGCAAAATCCCTTTTATAAGGCGAGAACCTAGAAGGAAGAGAGCTATTTACCAAATATTAGCTAAAGCAGGTAAATGTTTAGAATAATAGCATTTTATCTTGTTAAGAGGATTAAAGGTCAAAGTTCTACAGGTGACTGCTGATCACTGGCAATTTACACATGGCATTAATATTCCAAATTATGGGATCCCTTCTCCCTTATTTTAAGTTATTTCCCACTTTTCTCCTGTTATACCAATTTTCTGTAATCATATGATAAAGAAAGCCTTAGAAAGGCAAGGCCTAGAATATGGAAATTGTGAAGGCAGATAGAAATTTTGAGCCATTATGAATGAGTAAGCAAGGTCAAAGAGGTCCCTTTTCCAAAAAGAAAGAAGAATTTAGGTCATAAGGAAAGCCTGACAAAACATCAGTGTCAAAAAGGGGGAAGTAATACATATAAATAGTAGATTCTAAGCAGCATTTTTAATAAACAAGGTTCAGATAGAACACTGAATTTCTTCCCAGTACCAGTGAAGTTTATACATCTTGAAGCCTCAAGGCGGGAAACAATGAGATAAGGAAACTTTTGTGCCTAGGAATGCTACTGAAATAGCCTATACACTAGACCTAAGTTCAATGGTAAATGAACCTTTATTGCCAATGAATAGATACTCGAGAAATTGAAAAGTGTACCCAAAACTAAATTGTTTAAGGAGATAGCATGTTACTTGTCTGAGCTAGAGAATTATTTTCACAAGAATTTTTATCTACAGACTTTATAGTAGCTGACTTCGGTTGCAACCTTTGTCCCCTACAAAGTAATAGGCATTATAGTTAAGTAGTTAAAGGTGAATGAAAACAGTTTTTTTAATCCCTAGCACCTCAACCTCCCCAAAGGGGTGTGTGTGAGAGGTTTTTAAATTAGGGAAAGTTAGAAGCATTTTTAATCTTGAGAGAATTTTTGGAGTTAATGTTAATTTTGAAACTTTTTAAAATTTGACTTTTTAAAATTGTTTTGAAGCTGAAATTATCATAAGTTTTTAATATGTTTTTGAGATTGCTGTCATAGAATATTTAATTAGAATTTTTCTTCGTATTAGATGATATTTTGATTTTTGGTCAACTCTTTAGTGTAGGAAGCAGATTGTCAGTCTTGTAAACTGAAGGTCCTGAATTCCATCCCTGAAAGGGGGATGTGGTACAATGGAAGAAGCTTCTAAGGCAAAAGAATGACTTAGCTTTTACCCTAGGGTCCATTATTCAGTCTGCAACTGCTAGTCTGAGATTCCCATCAGGGTGGATTCTCACAGGAACAGGGAACAAGCACAAGCTTTGGGGGTCTCCAACCTACAAGCTATTCCTAAAATTTAGGGTTCATCAGATATCACTAGGCCACAAGTTTGGGGTCTCTAGATTCCACGTCGACAGTAGCAATAGTTATTGTAGTAATAATAGCAGTATACACATGGGAGGCACCATGACCTAGAAGATGAAGAGTTGGCTGTGGCATCAGAACAACCCTGATTTAAGGTCCCCACTTATAAATCTCTTGGGGTGGGGTGGGGGGTTCAAAGTATGACATAATGTAATAGAATAGCCTGGAATGCCTGGGATTCAAATTTTGAATCTGTCCACTCCCAACTATGTAAACCTGGGCTTATCTACTAAGTTGCAGAGGAGTTATGAGTTATACTGAAAGAAGGATTTCTCATTCCAGGAGTTCTCTATGTTGCTGAATACACAATATAGTCTTTATGAATATTACATGTCATATATACTATATATTAATGTAAATAATAGATTATATACCAAATATTTTATACTTGTTATTTGTGTAAGTTTATATAGAAAATGTGTATATATAGCATGTATGTGTACACATATTACTTTATAACTAAAAGGTGTGTTCTAGAATAATTCAAATTCAGAAGCCTCCTCTGAGTTCCATTTTTGATTAATAGCATTTTATTTTTTATGCAAACTTAATACTTTACTTTGTCCTTTTCTGATACACTTATCCTTTTGTATTTTTTATTTGATTTCCTGTGCATGTGCTTTAGGCACATAATAGAGTCTAACGTTTCTGAGGTTAGGGAGCACGACTTACTTAAAATGTGTAGCTCTTCCAGTGTCTAGAAAATAGGCAGTCAATGAATTGATAAATTAAATTGCTGAAGGTGACTAATTATGCTCTTGTCACTAAATAATTTTTTCTTGTTCTCATCTTCCTTGACCTTTCTGTAGAACTGGACATTACTGACTCCTTCCTCATTTTTGATCCAGCCTCTTCCCCTTACTTCATTCAGACCTGAATGTGTTCATGAATTCCTTTCTACATCCCTTGTCATTCTTTACTTGTCTCCATGGGTCTCTTCATTTTCCTCTCACTGTTGGAATATAGTTATATGCCAACATTTGGTATTTGCTCCTCTTTTCTAATTGCTCTTTAGTGTCACCTTCATTCAGATGACTCCCAATTCTGTATCTGCATCATAAGTAGGTATTTACTAAATATTTGTTAAATGAAAGATAGAGGCAAACGCTTTATGAACATTATCTAATTTGACTCTAAAAACGATATCCTCATTATCCTGTCATATTTATTGTTATCCAATCACATTACCATTATCATATTTTATATAAAACAAGATTCTCATCCACATCTTTAAAACAATAAATCCTCATTTTAGAATGGTGAGAACATGTTCAGGGGCTTTATGACTTGCTAAAATCATAGAGGAGGAACAAGACCTAAATTCAGGTCTTTCTCTATGATTTTATTGTCATGTTGCGTCTCATGAAGGAAAAAACGTGAGACGAAGGGAGGAAGCATTTATATAGCCCCAAGCTGTGTCAGGCAGTATATTAAATACATTACAAAAATCTCATTTGATTCATGTGAGGTACGTGGTATTGTTTTTACTATTTTACATTTGAAGAGGCTCAGGCAGACAGAGATTAAATGACTTGGCTGAGGACACACAACTAGTAAATATTTGAGACTAGATTTGAACTCAGGTCTGCCCGATTCCAGGACTAGGATTCTATTCACGTCACCATTTAGCCGGAGGTAGGATAAGTGTTTTTACAGGAAAAATTGAGAAGTGGTTTGGGTCAGGGTATGGATAAAAAGGAATATTAATGCTGTTAGTATATATTATAATTTTTTATTTTATCCCTTAAACATTTGTTATATCACTAGATCATTGTAATAGTGTATCCTAAAGAAGAAATTTCTAATTCTATGGTTGATGTTAATACATGTAGTCCTTACATATTAAGATGGCATGCCTCTCTAGGGAAACATTCTATTTGAACCATTCCTCACTCTTGAAACTGAGGTTTCTAGCTCATATCCTTGGATTGCATTTATAGAGGATTGTGGAAAGATTTATGAGGATCTGCTAGTTCTTCAGTTACTTGAACAAATTTGCTGGTTTCGTCTCTTTGTCCACAAATGATGTGAAGGAAGGAAATGAGAAAATGTGTATCAGAATCTGAGTCTGAAGGCAATGATAGAATATTTGTAAAGGAAGCAGGGGAATGAGCATTAATATCAATTGTCCTTGTCTCTACAATCCTTGACGTTTCAATTTTTATCACTACCCTGTTTATGATTAGTTATTCTCCCCATATCATTTTACTGCATCTGATCAGCTCTACTAATCACCCTCTTTTTCATACATGTTTGTTTACTAGGTAATCAAAAGTATTGACCAAAGTTCAGAAATGATAATACAAATGTGGCAAAAGGCATCATAGGCCAGTTTCTTTTTAACCTAATGAATGCCCTGAGAAGCCAAGATTTTAGGCACAGAGCCTTCTTCCCCTCTTCCTCTATAAAGTATTCTGTTAGATGTAGAGGTGAGATATAAAATACAGTAGATGGGGATGCCTAATGCCCTTACAAGTCTGAAGACTGACAACTTTTGGAACAAGGTCCATGGTTCTAGAATTATGGATTGCCCTGGTATGGGGGAAACTTTCTTTATGTTTGCAGATTTCTTTTTCGGTTTCTTGTCCAAAGTAAAATCAGCTATGACATCAAGGATAGCTATGTTCCCTTCCATGCATTTACCAATTCACTTCAATGATTGTGAATGTCATCAGTGATGTGTAAAGGACAACTGTATTCTACTAGCTCCTTTTCTGGAGTCTCCAGATCATCAAATACTAGCAGAAAAATAAATGAACCCTCAGGGGAATTTTCCAGCAGATAATATTCATTTGTAGGAGGTTGAAGTTAAGACTGAGTGAATGTCATAAATGTATCGGACCTTTTGGGTTCTTGATAGTACATAAAAGTATCAGAAGTCCATTCAGAGCATGTTACATCCTACTATATGTACATACACATGAATGTATTTTGTGTGTATATACATATGTAATATACATATATTCATACACATCTACACATTTTGATATATACATATACAAATGCCTCCTAAAGTGCATCTAGAGGTCTTTCTCTAGGTCCTTTCCCTGAAGTCTTACAGCTGATTTATAATACATTTTCTTTCCTGATTTTGTGTTCACAATTCCAGAAGTGTCAAACACTTGGCCTTCTGAGACAAAACTCCAGGAGCAGCAATCCTTGTCTTTTTGAGTTTTATGCTACTGCATTACACCACTGATGAGGGGGAAAGGTATGCCTTGGAGCACTTTGTGGAGCCCATCAATGATTGCACTAATGAACATCAAATCAGGGTGACTGGATGGAAGAGCTTGTTTTATTCTGAATCCCTCCTGGCCTGAAGGCTTTCAGATTTTCCAGTCTCTAGATGGTGTTAATCATCTAGGAACTCAAGGGTTTTCCTTGTTAACAAACTACTAGATATAATAACACAACTAGTACATAAATATATGTAGATGTATTAAAAATTGAACCTACAAGTATTCTGGAAGAGAAGATAATAATTAAAAGGAAAAAAGAATTGTATGTAAGTCCGTTACCCCAGAACAATGATTAAATTGCTTTCTAGCTAGTTGCTTCCCACTTCCCCCTTCTATTCATCTTTTCCTATTACCTTTTATTTCATATTTTAAATAAATTTTATATTTCAGTTATTCTATATTTGACAAATACCAGTTAACTTGAACATTTCTCTATGTGAAGAAGAAAAAAGAGTGCATTGTATATTTTTTCCTATTCCTTTTTTAAAGAGCCCCTTGCTAGGCTAGGATCCTCTCTTGTCTCTGTCTCATGAGTCAGTGGCCTGTGATTGCCTCTTACTCTCCTGCAGCATGCTTAAAAGACAGTCATTCTCATTCGAAAAGACTGCTGACCTCCTAACCTGTAGTTTCTTGTGTGATGTTCCTGCATCAGACAAGCCTGTTTAAGAAGACAAATAGAACACAACAGCCAGGGAGCTAATCCTTTTAGTTATAAGCTAACTAATTGATTAATATGAAATGGAGAAAGGAAGTAGTCTTGAGGCAATTCCTCTCGGCGCCTCAGGTTCCTCTTCTGAAAAATGTGCAGAGGCCTGAGCTACATCATCTTTATGGTCCTTCCTGTCCTTAAATGCTACGAATCTATAAAATAATGTAGCATACTTAGCTATCCTTGCCTCACTGGGCAGTAGCTCACAGTACTTTCTGGCTGATATAGCTTTTGTTAGTTTTCAGAAGAAAGCTTAAGAAATAAAGTCTTTTTGCTTGGTGTGAATATAGGAAGTCTCATTTAAAAATCAGTGGACAAAGCAGAATACAAAATTCCACAGAACTTGGGTAGACTGTGCAGATCATTGGAAGGAAGATAGGGATGACACTTCCAAGCTGATGTAATGGAGAGAAAAAAGAGACAGACAGACAGAGAAACAGGGACAGAGATAGAGATAGAGAGAGAAATAGAGAGAGACAGAGATAGAATACATATATACCTAGTGAACATATGTATAAGTATACATATTTATGTATATATGGGTATATACTTGGTTTCCAAAATCTTAGTGCAGTTTTCAACCATTAAAAGTTAAATGTGTGCATACTTTTCATGTTTGTGTTTATATATGTTTGTGTGAATATATGTAACATATATGTATAACTATGCATATACATAAATAAGTATATAAAACTTATATGTATTTTTCATCTCCATATATCCATATTTGACATGACTAACAAAATCTCAGCTCACAGTAGAATGATGCCCATGGAATTTATGCGTGTGGAGGTTAAACATGAACAAAAACAGTGTTTCATGGACTAGCTCTTTCTGAAAATAGCACTGGAATTAAACTGCAACACGTTCCCATTTTAAGTGTGATAGAAGTGTCAGTTGTAAATATGTGTTCTTCCATTAGATCTATTCTTTAGCCTCAAAGCTATGTCAGTATTGGAAGACAGCTGCTAACTCATTGAAATATGCTGGACTTAATGTCATAAAAATCAGTTGCAATTGATGCTCTAATGCTGACTTACTTAATCTTCATACATAATTTATTTATTGCATCCAGCTATTGCTAAATCATTCAAGGATAAATCTTCATTGTAAGAAGTTATGTTATCTTCATATTTTCAAGAAAAAAGGGAATCTTTAGAATATTTTAATGAGTTCTCAGTTTCCATTTTTCTCAAAAACAAACATTGAGGTTGTGGTTTGGTTTTTTTCTCTTCTCATACCATTCTTCATAGCTTCTTAAAAAATAAAGTTTTAAGGAAACCAGAAAATATTCCACTAAAGGCTGTAAAATATTTCCCAAATATTTTGTGCTATTAGTAACAAGAATATGAGAACAGATGTTTTCTTTCCACCTGAGAGGGCCCATTTCTTTTTCCCCTCCTTACACTACTATAGGCTAAAAGATAATTAGAACCACAAACTTTCCAGGATCAGCTCAAGTACTGGAGAAGTCATTTCTGATCTTCTCCACCCATATTTCATTATTATATGTACATTTTTTCTCTCCTAGTCAAATTAGAATGCATTTACTTACTGTGTACCCAGCACTAGGCTAAACCCTGATATTGATTTGTGTATATTCTATATTTTCTTTTTCTTTGTATATACTGTATGCAGTCAAGAGAATATAAGCTTCTCTTATTTATTTATTTTTAAATCCTTACCTTCCATCTTAAATCAATACTGTGCATTGATTCTAAGGCAGAAGAGTGGCAAGGGCTAGGCAATGGGGGTTAACTGATTTGCCCAGGGTCACACAACTAGGAAGTGTCTGAATCCAGATTTGAACCCAGGACCTCCTGTCTCTAGGCTTGACTCTCGATCCACTGAGCCACCCAACTGCCCCGAGAATATAAGCTTCTTGAGGGAAGGGCCTATTTTATTTGTATATTGAGTGCCTAGCACAGTGCTTTGCATAGAGTTGGCACTTAATGCTTGCTTAATTTAAATGGATTTTTGTCTATTGATAATTATTCAGTTCATATTATGCATTCAATTATATGTCAAACAATTCTGATTTGTATGTTTCATGTTATCTGGAGACTAAATTGTCTAATTTCAGATGTGAAAACTTCAGCTTTAGAGAAATTCTGCAACAAATTAACTTAAAACAAACACCAAACTATTCTGCTTGTATGTGTTCAAATTGTTTTTCACTTCTCAACCTTAAACTATAAAAGCTTCCAGAACAAAACTCAAGGATAACATCTATCAATTGAAAATATGTTTACTTACTTGTGCTAGTTATTCTGATAGACATTTTCTACAAGAGTTACATTTCCTTCTAGATTTTGAAGAAGCAGAACGACAAGATATTCAAATGAAATACAGGCAATTCATATAATGGCATTGCTTTTGTTTGTTTTGTTTTGTTTTTGTTTGATTTTTGCCAGGCAGTGGGTAGGAGGTTACCTTACTCATGGTGCTGTTGTAACATTTAACTAGTGGCATATGGCTTGGTAAGGCTCATGATAGGAGAGTAATCTTAGGTTTTTATTTCATCTACCAATAGGTGCCAACATTCATTCAGTTCCCTCTAAGCATGGCAATTGTTCATAAAAGTGTAGGATATTCATCCAAAATCATTGCTATGGCTGAGAAATCATGCCCTTCTTAGAATTTTGTCCAGAACTTTCAACACACTCCATATGTCAGTATGCTGAATTGAATTATATTTCATTTAATTATTTTTTTGCTATATGCATAGTATCATTTTAAGTTCTTTATTGCATTTCATTCATTTTTGATTCTACAAAATTATTTATGCATTTACATATGTATATAATATTGTATTTAATAAAAATAAATTGTGCTTAATTTATGAAAGTCAGATTTTTCAAACACATACCAAGTAAATCAGGCTTCTGAAATGTGCTATCAAATAAGGATAAGAGAAGGTACCTACAAGACTGTAGAAATGCAAATGCAGAAGAGATTACAAAGGAAAGAGAATGGATC
The DNA here is from genome assembly GCF_016433145.1 of Gracilinanus agilis. Classification (NCBI taxonomy): domain Eukaryota; kingdom Metazoa; phylum Chordata; class Mammalia; order Didelphimorphia; family Didelphidae; genus Gracilinanus; species Gracilinanus agilis. The sequence goes on along the minus strand of NC_058132.1, from coordinate 569,619,791 downwards.
CTGCAACTATAAACTATTTTTATTGATTCCAGGTAAAATTTTATTTTTAAAGAGATAGTTAGTGAATATCTTGAAAATCAAGTACTGATGACTAAAAACTAGGATTGTTTCTTTAAAAACAATCTTGAAAAATCATGCCATAAGATAGGATGAATAAAATGATTACAAAAATTCCCAGAAAGTCTTTTATGAAGTGATCCAATGTGAACTGAGCAGAACCAGGAAAAAATGTACACTGTACTTCAATAATTGATGATGATCAGCTTTGAATGACAAATATTATCAGCAATTCAATGATCTAGCATAAGGGACTCATGATGAAAAAGATTAATTGAAGTCTTAGAAGGAACTGATGGATTCTGAATATAGACTGAAGCACACCATTATTCACTACATTTCTGTCATGAATTTTTTTCCTAATAATAAGTGATACATGTCTTCTTTCCCCAATGATAAACATAGAAATATGTACTACATGATAGCACAGTTTTAATCTATATCATATTACCTGTTGTCAGACAGGAGAAAGGGGTGGGCTCAGAGGGAGGGAACATGGATCATAAAAGTCGAAAAATAATTATTAAAATCGTATCTATACATAATCTGGAAAAATATAAAACAAAAAATAAGTAATGGAAGACTAATCTTTTTCCCATTTTTTATTGGATTACTAGACTGGCAGATAAGGGGAATATTACAGATATGGTTTTCCTAAATTTTAGCAAAGCATTTGCCAAAGACGCTTGTGATATTCCAGATGGCACAGTGGATAGAGTGGAGTAAGAAAATCCTGAATTCAAATCTGGCTTCAGATACTTACTGCCTATGTAACCCAGGGAAAGCCAATTTCCTGCTGCCTCTCTCAGCTTCCTTATCTACAAAACTGAGAAAATGTGACTACTTATCTCCCAAGGTCGTTATTGGATAATATCTATCTATCTATCTATCTATCTATCTATCTATCTATCTATCTATCTATCTATCTATCTATATATCATACTTGGCAAACCTTACTATTTAAACATTAACTATTATTGTCATTCTTGCCTTTGTTTCTAAGAGTCATAACAGATAATGGCTATTTGGGCCATAATGATAATGGCATCTCAGTCTTGGGAACATAAAAAACATAAGCATTTTACAGACACTATCCTAAAGTTTAAAATAAAGATGAAGATAAAAAAATATCCATGGTTATGTTCATCCATTCTTGTTTGGGTTAGTTACAGCCTTAAGCCCTTGAGACTCTGGGAAGCTGCTGAGTTATCATCAACATATGGGCTTTTATTTTTCCAAATAATAATAACAACAGCTAGCAATTATATAATACTTTAAGATTTGCAAAGTACTTTATGTATGTTATCTCACTTAATCACCCCTACAAAAAATCTTTAAGATTTTCCTTTTTTCATTATTATTTTAGATATGTTCAGACAGATTACCTAATTTACTCAAGTTCACACAAATAATAATTCTCTGATACAGAATTTGAACTCTGATCTTTCTACTGAGTCCAAACCCTCTATTTACTGTGCCACCTGGCTTTTTTACATAAAGGGAAAACATAATGCCCTGTTATGATGCAATTATCTAAATATTTAAATATCTGGACATTGATGCTTAAGCAACTGCCAACAATTGGCAGACTTGACTTATAGTTTTAGATAAGGGCATATCTCTCATCTGAACTCATTGGAGAGAACCACAGCTGATTTGTTCTACAGAGGCTTGATCTCTACTCCAAACTTGTCCATTTGTACTTTAAAATAGTTGTTTGTTTGTTACATTTAAATATCCAGTTAGCAACCACCCTCCCTCTTCTCTCCCCATTTGAGAAAGCATCATTTGACAAAAAGAAATATGTATATATAAATTTATGTTTTATTCTGTTTATAAGTTCTTTTTTCTGGAGGTGGGAATAGACAAATCATTCTTTAAACAATATTTCTGTTGCCGTATATGATGTTCTCTTGGTTCTAGGCATTTCACTATTCATAATATTTATAGGTCTTTCCATGGTTTTCCACATTGTATTTTTAGAGATAAATTCATACATTCGTAGCTTTTAGTCAATTTCATCTGAACATACCAATATTGTATAGGGGTCCTTGTTCTTTCAATTATCTAGGATGTTGATTGATGTACTATAGAAACACTTATTTAGGCACATTTGCTACTATATAATGTTATGAGAAGGAGAAACTGATCACATTTGTGGCATCTGAAAATTAATAACCAAGACTAAAATAATCCTGTTATGTATTTTCCCACTAAAACAATATCTGGCATTTGTGCTCAGCTTCGAGTACCACATTCTTAGAAAAAAGGCTATTATTAATCTGGAGAATGTCCAAAGGGATGTGACCAGGATGATAATGGGCTTTAAAATCATGCCATATGAAGGGGTGGTGAAGGAAATGGGGATAGGTTAGCTAGTGGAAGAGACAATTTGTGGTGGTGGTGGTGGTTAGAAGGGGGACAGAGTGGAGAGGAATAATCATTACCTTCAAGTATTGAAAATATTTGTATGTGGCATCAGGATTTATCTTTAATTTTTTAATTTTATTTTTACATGTCAATACAATTTTTTTCTGACATTTTGGGATCCTTGTCCTTCCCTTCCCTTCCCTTCCGTTCCACCCCTCACCCCTCTCCAAGATGGCAAGCAATATGATATAGGTTGTACACGTGTTAGCCTATAATGTAAATTTCCTTATTTGTCATGATGTGAAAGAAACTGGACTGAGGCTCGTAAGCCAAGGGATGAAAAAAATTTCTATCACAGAGGCTCAACTAGGAGCAATAGGAAGAATCTGAAAGAATCTAATTTTGATCTTTTATAAGGAAAAACTTCCTAACAATTAGAAATTTGCAAATGTGGAACAAGACACTTTTCAAAGTAGTGGGAGACTACTGGGCAGAATATTATTATATATTATAAGGGGTATTCTTTTTCAAGTATAGGTTGGACAAGGTAACTACTGAAGTCCTTTTCATCTTGAGATGTGAGATTCTCTGAAATGTCATGAGTTAAAAATACTAGGCCAGAAACACATGGTTGCTTTTATCAGAGACTCCTAGCAAAAAATTCCTGGGCACTTTTCCAGGGAATTTTCTTCCCTTGGCTTATGTGCCTCAATCTAAGACATCTGGAGATAGCTCTTCATGGCACCACCCACTCTACTTAGATCTACTCTTTACTTGTAAACACACACTACTTATGATATTACAGAAGAAAGGTTGTATGTTTGTTTTAAAATAATAATAAAATTTAAAAAAAAAAAGAAAACTCTTGAATAAGAAGCTATCGATACACGAGATTTCTCTTCTGTAATTCTAGGGCATCATTTTCAAACTCCAATAGGAAGTTTTCCCTGGAAAAGGCCTTCTAATAAGTCTTGAGTTTTTTAGTCTGTGTTTCCTATCTGTTCCTAACAGGTAGATTCAAGCATTATCTGCTGCTTCCTCTTCACATTGTCTTATTTGGAGATCTGGTTCTCTTCAAAGTTGTTTGCTGCTTTCAGGAGGTTGCTCCATGTGTGGTCCTTATTTGCTTTCTTCTTATCACAAATCACGAGCACCTGACTTCAGTTTTTTCAGTTGGCAGCATGGCTGTCTTTGGCAAGGCAAAGGGAGGGGATTTAAGAAAGCTTTGTCATTATGTATAGCCCCTGCCAAAGAGCCAAGGAACAAAAACTTTTAAGATTTGTTACAGATCCCTCTGCAGTGTATCACAGAACTAGTGATGCAGTACCTAATCAAAGAGATACCTTTTTACTGATGCTATTTCCTTTGCCACTGCTTTTTTCAGCCTCTGCACATTCTTAAGCAGAAACAGGATGCACTTTAGTTTCAAAACCTGTTATAACAAACTCCAGAATCAAGTTAAATTGTGACCCATAAATTCCCTGATTATCTATCTATCTATCTATCTATCTATCTATCTATCTATCTATCTATCTAGTTTTTTTCTTCTAAACTTAGCACAGGTGTCCATTTTCCAAGCCCAACATTACCCCTGCCCCCATCATTCATTTCTTTTGTTTAAATAATTGTGTGGGATCATTCAAAGCATCCCTTATTTCCTCTGGTAAACTCTGGAGGAGAATACTTTTAGCAAGTTCTAATGGATGCCCTCTGCCTATTATCATTCTCTAGAGTTATTTCAAGGTAAAATGGGGAGGTTTCTCCTTCCCTCCCTCCGTCTCTCCCTTCTTTCCTTCTTCCTTCCTTCCCTCCCTCCATTGTTCCTTCTTTATTTCTCTCTCCTTTTCTTTTTCCTTTTTATATGTATTTTATCATGACAATTTTATCTTATAAAAGTGTACCTTCTGAGACCACTTTTATGAATCATAAAGTTTCCTGCCCCTTTGTTTATGTGTATCAGTTGACTGCATATGATCTCTTACTGAAATGGTCACCTAGCATGATCTTAAATGAATGGGATATAGGATTTATAACTTCATATGGGGAGGAAAAAGATTGAGAAATTTCAAAACTAAGATTTTTTTGAAAAGGTAAGTGGGAGGCTCTTACCAACAAATTATAAGGGTTAAAGCACTGAATATGTCAGACATCAGATCAGTGGAATGGAAGATGGTAATGCTGGAAGTAATATGGAAAGATATTGAAAACTAGTTTTACTAGCTTTCCAGCCTTGAGAGAAGGGAATCAATTAGGCCACTATAGCAATGATTAGTGAGACAATATTCTAGCAGTAAAATATTCTAGTGACCTCAGTATAGCATTAAAATACCTGAGTGAACCCAGAAAATGACTTCCAGGAAACCACTTAATCTAAGAATTATGGCTGATTTCATGAACTTTTGAATATATGTGTATACATATTTTTGCTGTCTGCCATACCTTTTAATTAATTGACTTAAAATGTATAAAATATATTATGACATAATTAATTGACATAAAATTATAAGTAGCATAAACATTTGTTTCCTTGTTAGTTTTAAATAACCTTAGTAAGTGTAGTTTCAAATCATTTACTTATTTATAAATCAAAGGGTTTTTAACAATAGAATTAATTTAACTGTACCTTTGAAATTTATACCCAATGGCCTTAAAGTATTTGCTCCCAAATCTCCTTTGTCACCATTTAAAAATACAAAAATAGTTACTGAAAATGTCTTCATTGTTGCACAACTTCAGTTTAATTACAAAAGATTTATTCCTTCATGTCTCTGTTAGACTTTTAAAGAATAAATTGGCTCTAGTTTGAGAGAAATTTATACATGTAATCTTTATTTTCTAAAATACTTACCTTGTAAAAGTTATTTTTGCATTAATGGCAAAAGCAAACTAGATTTGGTGCATATGGATGACCTTTATTTTTCACGTCTAGGGTGGTATATGTCCCTCTAAAAGTCAATAACACAAAGTCCACGGCTTATGTGGAGTTAATTTAGGAAGAAGGAAAGAACTGTGAGAGAACTCCTCTCTCAAGTAAGCAATGTGTCACTTAAAATACAGCATTTCCATTTAGGAAAACGGATTGCACTGTAAGTACTGGGCAGCTGGCAGAGATGCAGCACTTTCCGTAGTTTCTGCTTGATGAGCATTCCTACAATGTTTCATTACCGATTCCCTCAGATTTGAACCAATTGAAATTCTTGTGCAGCCCCACATTTTTCAGGACTAAGTATTGTAGCAAAATGGTTAGTATTTCAAGTCAGAAAATCTTGGAAAAAAGATTCTCTGAGACACTAAAGTTGTTATTTACAAGAAGTACCCCTGCTCAATGAGAAGTGCACATGATTTGAGGGGAGATTTGAAGTCAATTCACTTTGGAAATAAAGAGGTTGCACTTTATACTACATATTTGAAATAACCAGTTCTTTATAATGATTTGGCAATTGACCAAATATTATATTGTATATATTTGTGAAGAAAACCCTACATATCTACTTTAAAATGATTTTGTTGTATTCAAATAGTTAAGAATAATAAAGCCAAAACTCCTTTAAGAGAGACAGTGTGATAGAAGGTATGGAATGCTAGACTAGAAGTCAAGAAGACTTTGGTTAAAATTTCATCTCAGACATTTCTAAGTTCTGTGTAACCATTGGTGAAACATTTACCTTCTCTGAGCTTGGCTTGACTTGATGACTTCTAAAGTGCCTTCTAGCCCTAAATCTTGTGATCTTGTCATCTATGACACAGAAAACTAAGGGTGGGGATTCATTATGCTAGAGAATAATTTATTTTGATTCAATTTCATTCAATAATTTCATATTCTCTACAATATAACTTTTATAGCATAACTTTTTTTTCATTTTTAAAAGCATAACTTTAAAGATAATTTCTTAAAAAAGAGAGGGGTTAGGTTGATATAAAGAGTCTCTCCTGATTTTCTATAGTAATCCTCAACTTTTCATTCTCTTTTACTAAGATAACTCATTCCTTGCCAAGTCATTTGCTCATTGATTTTATCTCTAGAACATCTCTTACATTTGTCCCCTTCTCTGTCCTCAGACAGCCACTACCCTAATTATACTCATCACTTTTTGTCCGATCTATTGTATTAATCTAATTGGCTTCCTTCCTCAAGACTCTTTCTATTCCAATACATTGTCCATGCATCTGCCGAAGTGATATTCTTAAAGCCACAAGTGTAACAATATCAGTCACCCTACTCAATAAATTCTGGTTATTCCTGATTAACTTTGGTATCAAATAAAATACCTCTTTTTACCATTTACAGTGTTTTACGACCTGCCACCAACCTACCCTGACCAAGAGATATAGTGCTGTGCCTGAATCAGAAGGTTTCAAGTTCAAAGTTAGCTTGAGACATTTACTAGCTATATGATATGTGTGATTTAAATGTACCTCCTATACTTATTATATATAGTATCTTGAGATTAGAAGGGTGAAAATACATTCAATTTAAAAAAATCAGTTAGGTAGTACAGTACACAAATTACTAGACCCGGCATCAGGAAGCCCAAATTCAAATCCTGCCTCCCATACTTGCTGTGTGATTTGGGGCAAGTCATATAATCTCTTTTTGCCTTAGTTTCCTCCACTGTCAAATAAGGATAAGAACAGCGCCTACCTCCCAAGATTGTTAGGCTCAATTGAGATAATATTTTTAAAATGCTTTGCAAAACTTGAAGCAGTATGTAAATGCTATTTTATTTTTAGCTATTATTATTACTACCCTTCATAAACGTTGCAGTCTAGCCAAATTGGGCTTCTTGCTGCCGCTCCCCTACTCACTCTATCAACATGACATTGCCGACCTAGCATGTCAACTTCTTCATCCTTATGTCTTTGCATTGCCAGTTTCCTTCAAAGCTCAGTTCCAACACCACCTTGTCTATGAAAAATTTTATCTAATCTTCCCTGATTCTAGGGGCTCCCTGCTATTACCTTGTACCATTTTTTAATATTGGAAGTTAGGTGACTGAACCTGAAGTCAGGAAGTCTCATCTACCTGAGTTCAAATATGGCCTTAGACATCATGCCTGACAAGTGAGCATCATACTTGTGTTTTAGCCTCCATAAAAGGGAAGCTATTACCTGCTAAAGAAACCCATTTTTCAGAGAGCTCTACTAGTTTCCAAGTTTTTTCTTTCCTGAAATCTAAATTTACTACTTTCCATTCATTGTATGACCCTGGACAAGTCATTTAACACTGTTTGCCTCAGTTTCAACACCTGTAAAATAAGCTGGAGAACATTCCAATATCTTTGTCAAGAAAACTCCAAATGGGGTCACAAATAGTCAAATAATTTTTATATAATAACATATGGAACCTTACTTTCTCTTTGTTCCATATCAAGCTAATTTAAACTTCTTGAACCCAGAAAATTGAGATCATTCTTGTCTTTGTATCCCAAATGCCTGGCATTGAGTAGAGATTTAAAGAATGCTGGTTGAGTTTTAAAATTAGGTAATCGAGTCCCTAGCTTAAAATTATACCTGGCTTACAAAACCACTTACTATAAAATGAACCAATAAAATAAAACTAAAGCAAATCTATTTTTAAAAGAACAAGAAAAATGAGTGTACTTGGCATAATGGAGAACCTAATTGCAGAAACAAAGGCCTAAATCTACTCTGTATTTTTTGACAGCATTGGCTTGTACAATTCTCCTTGTCTGAGAGATATTGGTTGTCTTCAGCTATGATTTTACTAGAATGTATAAAAATTGTTTTGATGACTATTTCTTCTGATTAATTCTACATGTAAAAAGAAAAAAAATGTGGGCATAATATTAAATCTTAACTCTGAAAAGACATTTCTATGGAATGCTGAAATCATATAGCCTTGCTCCTTTACTGATTAGCTGAATTCTAATGAAGTGATTTATGGCTTACCATGCATTTAAATACATATTTTCTCATTTATTTTCTTCAGTACACTTATGTGACACAATATACATATTCTTGTATAACAAATTTTACAGATGAGGAAATGTGAATTGGTGCTCAGAGCAGATAGATTGCCATTGGCCTCCTTATTGTTTCTTCGATTGATCTCTTGGTTCCAGACATTGATTCTCTTTATGTTCTCCTTCCTTCAAGACTCAGTTGAAGTTGGACCTTCAAGATACCTTTCCCAGTCTTCTTTAAGAGGATTTCCTATAGATCCTGAATATATCTAGTTTTTGTTTCCATATTGTCTCCCTTATTACAATGTAAGTTCCCTGAGAGCAGAGACTATTTTTGTTTGTTTGGTCTTAAGCAAATTTCCGAAGTCATACTGTTGGTAATAGAGTTATGACTGAATCCCATGTTTTCTGATTCCAAAGCTAGTCTATTATGGCATCATAACTATAACCCTGATCATTTAACTTGTTCATTTATCAGTCAGCAAGCCCTAATTGAGCACATACTTTGTGCTAGGCAGTGAGGACACAAATACAAAAACTATATAGTCCATGCCCTTGAAAAGTTGATACTCTCCTAGGAGGTCAAAAAGGATAGAATGTAGAGAAGCTTGATGAATGGATAATTAATGTGTTCTTTAAACAAACATGAGATATCTTAAAGCAGTCTTTGGCAAATTCTGAATTAATGTCTATCATGGTTACATTCCCCAATGAGTACTGAAATGCCAGTACTGTGTTGTAGTCTAAAGAGGCATTTGTCAGCTTTAGATACCAAATGTGCCAGTAGCAGAGTTGGCATTATACTGTGAAAATGTAAGATTCTGACTTGTATTCTGATCCCTATGGAGGTTCTTGCATAGGGTCATTGTTTTCCTAAAAAAATATTTGCATCTACTCCTACAGTTGGAGAAATACTTTGTTGGGATCCCAGAGGTTTGGGATTTGTTTTGTATTTTTTTATTCTATACCAGTAAATCAAAAGTTGTGGTTTATAAAATGTAAAGAGTGAAATTATCATTTAACTTTTCTAAACATAAAGAACTCCAAAATACTTTTTTTACAAGGTATGAAGCTATCATAGGGATTTGGCTGCCAAATGCTGGTGAATTATTCCATATGATAATCTCAGTTGCACAGTGACTAGAGTGCTTAGCTGGGAGTTGAGAAAATCTGACTTAAAATCTTGTCTTAGACATTATTTGTGTGACCTTAGGCAAGTCATTTTCCTCATCTGTGAAATGGGAATAATAGTAGCACCTATTCTGTAGTGCTCTTATAAGGTAAATTTTTATAATATATGAAAATTACTTCATAAACTATGAAATATTATATAAATATTACGTCATTATTGTTGTAGTTACTCTCCATTTGAGTGATAAATATCCACTGAATACAATCAATTCATATTTTTCCATTGTTTCTAAATTATGACAATTATACAATTTTTATTCTTTCTCATAACTATTAGAGAAAAATATTTTAACTAATAACTATTTATATGTATATAAGGGAAAAGGGAAAAGTTTTATCTCAGCTGTTTTTTTACTATTTCAGATTAAATATCATTCATCATAAAACCACATCTCCCATTGTAAATTTAATATTAGCCTTATGATAATGACTTAGAGAATATCCTGAAACAATGTGTCTCCCAAGCATTCATTACAATTTTACAAGAATCTGTGATAAATGTGGATGAGGAAATAACTTTTTAATAATCCACTAGGTACTGACATCAAGTAAAGCATAAAATAGACCAAGAGATGATCATCTAAGGTGTTTGTCAGAGCCATGGAACAGATCTGGCTTGGGATTCCAACAAAAGAATTCCCTATCCATTTTGAAGTTTTCCAGATTCCTTTATTCATAGATAGCATTGCACTAAATCAATGGAATCTCAACATGTTACAGAGATCCTAAGCATCAGTCTATCAATTGCATGGGAAAAAATATACTGCCCAGATTTCAACATGTTCATCAAGATGAGAAAAGCAGCAAGTGATTAAATATATTTAAAGATTTCCAGGATGGAGAGAACTCCTTCCACCAGTGCAATCCTAGTCTGTGACTGAAAGCATAGGCAATATCCCAAGATCCTAAAGCTAGTAAATATCAAGGGAAGGATTGGTACCTAGATCTTTCTATTAGTAAGCCTAATACTCTGTCTACTCTGCCATATTGTTTCCTGCTTGTTTAATCTCTCATTCTGTCTCTCCTTGTCTTTCTCTTTCCTCTTTATCTACCCTCTGCTTTTTATTTCCATCTCTCTCTTCTTTGCTTCTCTTTTTCTTCCCTCTTCTTTTTCTTCTCTCCTCTCTTCCCTTTCCCTTCCCTCTGTCTTCTTCCCCTTCATCTCCTCTTTTTAATTTTCTCCCTTTATTTCTTCTCTTCCCTTCTATTTCTTTTCCCCTTTCTCCATTCTCTCCATTTCCCACTCCTTTCCTTTCATTTCTCATTCATCTCATCTCTTTTCCTTTCCTTTGTTGGATTTCCTCTTCTTTCCTTTCCTTCACCACCTCTCTATTGTAAAGAATTCATTTAAGGGTTTGACTAAATATATGAGAATTCTAAGATAATACTGTGGTTGTTGATTTTAAAATTAATACATCCCAAGTCAAAAATTACTTTCAGTACCTTTATTTACAAAGAGGTAGAAAGAGTGAAAGTAGAGAAATGTAAAAGAGGGTAGAGTAAGAAGTCTAGCTTATGATCCTAAATTTTGCTCCAGTCCCTGGCTCAAACCCCACAGGGCTTATAAACCCCTCAGCCATAGAACTTGATGGTGAATTAAGCAAGGATTCAACCAACATGGCCTCCTCCAAGAAGCAGAGGACTTTCTGGAACTAATCTCTCCAGAAACCAGGAAAGGAAGGTCAGCTTTCCACTCACTAGGCTGAAGTTCCAAAGGGAGGAAATCCAGGAGCAGTCTTACCAGAAGAAGCCCTAGAGCCAGAGCCCCAGGTCCAAATGAAGCCAAAGACTGAAGTCCAAAGGGGAAGTCCTGAAGGAGAAAAACCTCTAACCAGAAAATTCAGAATGAAGACCTCTTGCACAGGAAATTCATCATCTTTTATAGTCCTTTTTTTTTAGGTCACTTCCTATCCCTTCCTCCACTTTATGGGAACCAATTGCAGTCTTTTAAATTTGCTTAGCATTGCCCAGGGGGAAGTGTTTGTAGGTCCTACCTCTCCTCCTATGAGGGTATAAACTCTTATCAAATAATTCATGAGTTTCTCACTGATTGAGTTGAAAGGGTAGAGCTCTCTAAGTGGCTTGTGAACTCCCCAACCTAGTGCCAAGTAGGGATGTTCAAGCTTTGGTTGATTAATTCAAAAATGGGCAAGGGGAGAGTCAATCCTATCTAATTCACACTATCCCTACCAACCTTTTTCTCCTTTTCCCCTCCTACTGGCTCCCTCCCTCTGAAACACCAAAACATGGAATCTCATGTCATTGACATCATTATTCTAGTGCTAGATTGTCCTAAGACTGAATCAGAGAGCACTTCAATTTCAGAAGAATCAAAATTACAAATAACCTACAGGAAAATAGGAAAGCATATGGGATATATATATATATATCAGCAGCATGTTACCAGTGGTGACTTACATTGGAGAAATGGTACTTGATGTTCTTGATGATACTGACATTATAAAGTGTACATATCACGGAAAATTGATATGTATGGGGTTCATGTGAAGGAGCAGTTAAACCAATGAAACCTCAGATCTACAAAATAGCAAAGTATTATAATAACGTGATTATATTATAATATAGGATTCGATCATATCTAATATCTTAAATTCAGAAATGGGTGCCAGAACTCTTTAACAGATTGGAATGGATCTGGAACATTGAAGTCAGGAGGAGTGAGAGAATTGCAAACCATGGAAGAATTAATAAATAATTTTTTTCATTATCCTAGAGAAAAGAAATTTTGGGATTTCCTTCAAGTAATTTGAAGGCTATCATGTGGAAAAGGGATTATTAGACTTGTTCTACTGGGCCCTAGAGGGCAGAATGGGGACTAATATGATAAAGTGGTAGAGAAGCAGATTTTGGCTTCATTAAAAAAATACTTAATCAGAGCTATCTCAGAATGGGTCACCTTGGGAGGCAATGGTTCCCCCTTCACCTAGGGTCTTCAGGCAAAAATTAGGTCAGTCCATCAATTAGTAATCAAAAAGCAGTTTAAGCATTTAGCATATGCCAGACTTTAGGCTAAATATTGGAATGGTTGTTTTTCAAGGGCATTGTAGAAGGCATGGCATTTTAAATATTGGATTATGTTACCTATAGGCCTTCTTCCAATGCTGTGATTCTGTTAAGTATTAATAATATCTCATATATATTCACTGATTAACCATTTATAAAGGACTTTACTCACAATGATTGCATGGGTAATAGTGAAAATAACCTTATTTCCATCATTACAGTAAAAAAAAAACCAAAATATGAAAAAGTATTTTCCCAAAATCACGAGGCCAGACATTTGCTGAATCGGAATTTGAAACAAGTCTAATGTTCTTTTCACTCTACTACATTGCCTTGGATTTATACCAAGACTAATATATTTTGTTATTTAGAAGATTCCTTCATATGGAGTCCAATAGATGATATTACTTCTAAGGGATTTAAGTTAAAGCAATCCCTTTAAGTTAAAGTATCCCTTAAGTAATAAGGATTCTTAATCAAGTAGGGGTTGAACTATATTATTAATCCCTTATCCAACAGTCTCATAAATTAGTCATTCAGACTCTGCTTTAATGCCTCTGGTAAGGACCTCTAATGCTTTCTACTTCCTACATTGCCCATTCTACTTGTGGAAAGTTCTAATTGTTAGGCAGATTTCCTTTACATTAGAGTTAGAGCTGACTTGCTTAAGCTCACATGCTTTCACCATTTCTCAGGCCTGGAACGCATTCTCTTCTTATCGCCAATTAATAAATTCCCTCTCTTACTTCATAATGAAACTCAAATGCGATCTTCTACATGTACCCTGTCCTGATTTTTTGTTAGTGCCTTCTCCCCTACCAACTACTTTGTGTATTGCATTTATTACTACATTGCTACAGATATAAAAACACATGAAGGTTTAATTATTTAATTTTTAAAATATTGATAAATTAAATTTTAAATATTGATAAATTAAATTTTAAATTAATAAAAAATTAAAAATTTTTCTCATTAAAATTCCACAAAGTGCCTTTTACTATACATCTCTGTAGTCAATTTTCTAGTTTTACAAAAACTTTGTGATTCATTGACTAAAAAGGAATGCATTTGAAATCTTAAACTTAAGGTCACTCAAAGAATTGAGATTTTGAAACATACATGCCAATTTTAACAAGATTCTACAAGAAAAAATTCTATTAAAGAGATCACATAACTAAGGGGACCAAGCAAAAGGGTGTCTTTTACTGATCCCACTAATCTGAGAAAGAGTCATCCCAGAAACTGTCACACATGGAATGCATAATGACAGGGTACCCTGTCTTAATAAAAATAAAAGTTTAAAAATGCAGTAATAAAAATCTTGAAAATTCACAAATAATTGATTTTTGTAAATTTGTAGCATTTCTATTTATGAAGTTATTAAAGTTTAAAACTGCCCTCAGACTTTGGGGATATGCTGTATTTATTCTTTTATGTATTTGTTTTTCTGGTTAGAATATAAGATTCTGAAGAGTAGGATTTGTTTTATTTTTTGGAATTTTATGCCCAATATCTAGTGATAGTACTTGCTTAATAAGTATGTGTGCATAGATTATTCCTAGTTTCCCCTAAAGTATTTTTCCTCAAAGCCACACACCTCTCTTCTTCAATTTTTATAATAATCTTTTATATGGTATAGGCTTCAAAAATCTCACCATTTTATTCAGTCTTTCATAATTGTGCTCTAGGTGGCTCAGTTGATAGATTTCTGGGCCTGGAGTCAGGAAAACTCATCATCCTGAGTTCAAATCCATCCTTAAGACACTTACTAGCTGTGTGACCCTGGACAACTCATAGTTTCTTTCTCTGCAAAATGAGCTGGAGAAGGAAATGGAAAAACTACTACATAATCTTTGTCAAGGAAACCCCAAATGTGGTTATGAAGAGTACTTAACTAAAGAAGTGTGCTCTAGCTTGTCTGTATCTTTGCTAAAATATAGGGCCTGGCTTTCAATCAACTGAGCCACCCAGCTTCCCCTCAATAATTGTTTTCTGAGGTTTTCTGATCCATGTTCTTTCCTTTTCTTTCCTCCCTCCCCCTGCTCCAAACAGCAGATATTTTGATCTAGATAGTCCTTCTGTTATCATGACTATCATACTAATTTCCATATTCATCATGTTGTGAAAAAAGATATATATTGTTTACATTAGAGAAAATATATGGAGAAAATAAAGTGAAGAATCTGTATTCAGAGTCCATCCGTTCTTTCTATGCCAGTCCCTTAATTTTACTGATGAAGAAACTAGCACAGAAAGCAGATTGTAAAATTAGGTCACCTTATAGATGGATTACGAGAACTATCCCAGAGAACAAGTGTCCAGAACTCCCTTGGATGCTTTTGGGGATCCCAGGTATATTTGAATTTGTCCCTTGAACCTTTGGGTAAGACAAACTTCCTTGTTGCCTATGTCTACTCATGAGCATATAGTAGATAAGGTGCATGCCATGCTTGGGAAAAGTCTGAGCTTAGTTTTGGAGTTGCCTATTTTTGTTTTTTTCTTTCTTTATCTTACAAATAAATATCTATCTAAAGATGTGCACATAGAGGTTAGAGGTAATCTTGTGAGTTCCAGAGGACTGGAGATCCTGGGTTGTGTTGGCCAGAGTTAATTGGCAAACATAGACAAAGTCCCTGTAAACTACTAAAGTATTCATGAAAATATGACCATCAATAAAACGATGGACATACAATTGGTCCATTATGTAGGATGACATCAACTGGGAATTTTTTAGATAGTGTAGAACCAAGGTAAAACATACCAATGTCTATAAAGTAAATCTGATAACTACTTTATGTTCTTATGGTATAGAAATATTAACCTCTATGAAGCATGCAATTTATTTACAACTTAAATTATTGCATCATATTTTAAGCAATTCTGCCAATGTATGCCATGAATCTTTTTTTTTTGTCTTTTAGCATTTCTTTTCTGTGTAAGAAATAAGTTGCTTCTACATCATGTGGTACTAAGTTCTCCTTTTCCCCATTTTTGAGGAAACCTTATGTATGAGCCTAAACTTAGATTCTATTTTCTTCAAGTGTCAGGATGGAAGTTTAAATGAGTTCAAGAGTACAAGAGGAGGAACCTTAACCTTTCCTATTAGAGGTTGGTTTTCCCAGGACTGAACCTGGTCTGGTCCATGTGCATGGGTACAGAGTAGAAGGAACCCATTAGGAGAGAGAATGGACATGGTGGCAAAGCTCTCTTTTCCCCCTTCCCTTCCCTTTTTCCAATTTCAAAGATATAAAAACTAAGGCACAAAGAGGTTATGACTTGCACAAGTTGATACAACTATTATTTGTCTCAGGTACAATTTGAACTAAGATGCTACCATCTCTAGGTTTAGTTCCATACATACCATATCATACTGCTTTTGATAACTTCCTCTTTTGTTTTAATTGCCTAATGTTATAGACAAATCATCAATTTGTCTCATCTGTCTCATTTTCTGTTGTGAAATAAAGTTTCTGGTTAACTTACTTCATTCCTAAATGTATACAGTAAACATTCTTCTTAATGTGTCTATTCACATCTGGTTTTCCAGATGTTTACTATAACAATTTTGCAGACATAAAGTAATTTTAGGTTCACAAAGGAAGATCAAGTGACAAAGCTATAATCAAATAATAAATGACTTTTTGCAATATACATGGCTTTAAATGTTTATGGAATTTGAGGGTATTAAGTACTGAGGCAGATGGATTTGTAGATTTGGAGCACAAATTGCTTTCTCATTCCCATTGGGAAGATTCTAGGGGATTTCAGGTGCACAAAAGGAAAGAAGTGAGAGACCTTATTTAAAGCGAAAGGGATATGATTCCTGTCCTAACAACTGACAGGAAAAATGGAATTGGATTTAAAATTGGAAAATGAAATAGAAATAGTAGTAGAAATATATAAAATAAATTACAGAGGTAGGAATATAAGGAGTCACTAAGATTATTTAGTATAAAATATTGCAAACTGAAGGTTTCAATCTTAATACAATGGGTAACAGAGAGATATTTTAACACCTAAAATAAATTCCACAGTTAAAATATTGAGAAAATTGTTTTTGGTAAAAAAGTGTTTCAGATGACGTATGGATGTAGTTATGATTGTCAAGGGCATTATTTTAGTGACAATAAAAGTTTGGTCTTTTGATCATCTTTAATAGTAATAATAACTAAATTTCTTTGATTATCTATCATTTCATTCTGTACTAGTGGTGATATTAACTAATAGTAGCCTTGTAGCAAAAACTTTTGGATGAATATAATGGTAGCTAAATATATAAATTGCTTTTTTCTTCAGTAAAGAAAGTCAGGGAGCAGCACTTTAGATCAGGGATATCTCTATGGAATATATAGTTAGGCTGCAAGCTTCTAGATGCCTGGGATGCATATTTGTACTTTTTTTTGCCTCACATAAGATATGAGGTATGTAAGCGACAAATGCTTCTTATAAGACAATCTTATTTGTTTTTAAGTAAATTGCTTTTATTTTCAATAAATTTTTATTCTTAAGAAGATCATTGGTAAAACATTAAGATCATTTTTAGCTAATTATAAGGAATAGCTAAAGGACGTCTAAACATAGACATTTGTTTGTAGACTTTGGCTACTAGTGCTATTGTTTATACCACCAGGGATAGAATCATTTTATTTTTCTGAGTGTCTTGAGTGCTTTATTGGTAAGCAGCACACTAGCTTCTATCCTGCTTTGCAGTTTCCAAAAGTTTAGTTTTGACAATTAAAAATGACAGCGTACCTGGGCATAACTAACTTGTTACATTGTAAGAACTAAGAATGGAGGATATGCTCTCATCAGAAGTAACTTGGTTCCTTTCATTCCCTAGGGATTTGGAGATAAAAGAGTAACTCAAGGCTGGTTCTGTATATTTTAGAATATTTATGATTGTACAGGGAGTGTCATTTATATAGACACATTCAGATATTTAGATCAAGTATGTACTTTTGAGAAATTCTGTAATGATGGTATATGGCACACTAGGATTAAATCTTGAAGAGACAGAGCAGTAAACATGGAAAACAGAGTGTACAAGTCCAAGGATCTAAGGTACGCTTTCTGTTTCAGTGATGGCCAAAAATGAAATGCCCACAATCTTAGAAAAGGAAGTTGGTTTGTTTATCGTCAATGGAAACCACAGAAGTTGGAATGCGTGTATTTTGATAGCACGAAATTCAGCAAAGCTTTATAAAATATTAATATAGTTTTGCAACATAGTCTCATTTTAAAATTCAGTGATAAATAATTTAGTAGTCTATAAAACAGATGTATTGTATAACTATATCATGACTACAAGAATTTATAGTAATTTATTGATAGTAAGTAGCTTTTTCACAAAAGGGAGCAACCAATTAATGTACTATTTTTCCTTCCTTTTAACCTTAGACTTCCAAAAATCAAGTTCTCTACTTGTTCTCTTATTTCCTGATAGATATCTAGAAAGTCATAGAAATATCTAGTAATAAAGCTTAGAAATATTTTAGAGAAATAGTGATATTATGAGACGATATTTTTTCTGACTTCAGAAGATGGTCTTGAAAAGCTCCTTTCTCTGAGTTGTTTCATGATACATCAAGAGGCTTTGCTCATTTGATTTTAAATGTATATCATACAGAAATACTAAATGGCCTCCTCTAAAGGTTTCATATGTGTGAAGTACACTCATTTAACTTAAAAATTGCTTAATGCTTTTGAAGTTCTTTTACTGGCATTTTTGTATTTTTTAAACAATTCATGAGAATATCTCCAACCTCTCCAACTGAATGAGAGGCTCCTACATTTTATTTCATTTAAGACAGATGAGTTCTTTAATACACAAAGAAAATACTTGAAAGAATTAAATTAATTTTATTGTCAATATATTTTAATATTCAGTGAGCATAATCTTTTGGTGACAATGATAGATGAAGTTGTTCCTTTGCCTCAAGATCTACGTGGGAGGCCTAGGGTTGGGCTATTGTGGGATAGAATCCCTGGTCATGAAAATTTGTGGGTATTTCTGCTATTCTCTCTGTAACATTTGTACTTTCAGTTGTATTAATTAAGTAGTATGTCATTAGTTTCCCAGAGTTTACAATTACTTAGGTTACTCTTTGAGATGGCTATAAACTCCAGAAGAGTGATTTATACCAGGTCCATTCTGTTTTTCTTCAAACATTTCTTTTAATATTAATTCCCATTGCTTAGATTGTTCTAGCTCTGCTATTTATTTTCCATGACCATGAACAAGCTCTCTTTCAGTTTTCTTATCTCTGAAATGAAGGGATTGGGCTATATCAGATGGTTATTTAATAGTCCCATTTTACCAACCATGTATTGGACATAATAGGCAATCATCATCACTACCCAAACTAAAAATTCTTTTCCCCTCCAAATTTCCCTATTACTATTGAGGACATTATCATCTTTCCATTCATCTAGGGTCAAAACCCAAGTGTCATCCTCATTCTCCTCATTCTTTCAATGCCCATGTCCAATTAGTTCCCAAGTCCTACTATTTTCACCCTTGTAAAATCTCTCACATATATCTCTTTCTCTCCTCTGAAATTGCCATCACCCTAGTGCAAGTCTTCATCACCATATGCTTGGGTTATTGCAATATCTTGCTAGTTGGTCTCCCTGCTTCTCCTTACTCCATACCAGCCTAAACTCAGCTGTCAAAGTGATCTTCCTTGACATCTTCAGCTCATGAAACCTCCCTATTCAATAAAATCTGGTAACTCTCATTATCTTCAGGAAAAAAATAAAATCCTTTGTTTAAAGGCCTTTATAACCTTGCCTCTACCTACCAGTAGTTCCAGGATTTTCATATGTCACATCACCATCCCTCCAATCATTATAAGATGCAGGAACACTGGCCTCCATGCTGTTCCTCAAATAAGATACTCCATTTCCTGAACTCATGAAATTTTATTTGTCTCTCATCCTTAGAATGATCTCCTTCCTCATCTCTGCTTTCTGACTTCCTTCAAGTCCCAGCTAAATTCTCATCTTTTGTAGGAAGCCATCCTGATTCTCATTAGCTCTAGTACCTTCTCTCTTTCTAAAATTATTATATTTGTATTAAAAAAGTTTATTTATCCATAATTGTTTGCATGGTGTATCCTCCATTAGACTATGAGCTCCTCAAGACCAGGGACTATCTTTACCTTTCTTTGTCTCTCTAACACTTAATAAATGTTTAATCAGTGATTGATCACTACCATCTTAGCACTATGCTAGCTGTATCACCCACATTAGCCACATGCATACATATGGCTCCTAAACTGGCAAGAGGATGTATATGTCTTTTGATATAATTTTGATACTTTCTTTAGCATATAATTCTTTACCTGTTATAGTTCTATATATTTTTCTCATATGTATAGATGGGGGGTGGGAGAGGGGAATATGTTATGTTCTTCTTGGGAACTATATTTCCTAGAAGCCTGTGCACAATTCCACAGTGTGAAGTTGTCAGAAACCTTTGAGCAAATAATTTTAAAATATACTGAGGACAAACTTATGAGAAGACTAATGGACCAGAGATTGCTTAGGGAGTAGAATAAGAAAGAGTACCTTTGACCCCTACGGGGGAGGCTTATTGAATTATGACTAAATTTTTGGGCACACAGGAAATACATATGTTGTGATATAATGAGTACAGTGAGTCCTATGCATCAGGAAACATAGGTTTTGAGATCTGGCTCTTCTACATAACTCCTTGACTGACGTTAGTGAATCTCAGTTTCCTCATTTGTGAAATAAGACTAGCTCTCAAAGATCGTGTTGTTAAACCTTTGGCATATATGCCAAAATGTGCCAGAGGGGGCTGCTCCCTTCCTCCTCTTCACACCTGCTTGAAGACATATCTTATATCACCCACCCCTCTGCCAAGCAGCCCAATGGAAGTGGGCTCTCCCTTTCCTTTTGTGGGTAAGGGAATGAGGCCCCCATGTAGAGTGAGGATTGTAATTTGGGCACCTGGTCTCTAAAATGTTTGCCATTGCTGCTCTAAGGTATTTTCCATTTCTACATAAGTATATTTTTAGAACAGTAAGTATGTTTAAAAATAATAATAAGAAGAATATATTTAAAATAAGTATCTTTTAATCCATAAACTCCTTATTTTTTCCTTTTTTTTAGACTTAGTAATCTCTAAGGCAGAGTTGAGATGAAATGCAAAGTTCAGTCATATCTGTTGCCAAGATAGGTCCAGCTGATACAGGTAGATTTTATGAAATTAACATTGAAATTAATGGCAGCTCCTTATTTATTTATGATAAAAGTTCTAAAAACTTACCACTTTTTTTAAAAAAAGAACAAATTGAGAAATGTGGATGAAAGTTGACCAACATATAACCCAAAGCAGTAAAATGAAAGGCATTTCCTTTTTATGAATCAATAAAAAGAGATTTCCAAAAGGCTGTACTCATAGCCCTATATAAAAGCAGGGCTTGTGAGCTGAATGAGAGATTGCCACTCTGTAAATGACAAAGAAAAAGTATAAACCTGACCTGAAGCTAATAGGTTAATTGCTTGAATCTAGCATTTTGCATTGGTGTTTGTTTTAATGTTATGTTGTATGAAAAGAGGGTCAGTTATATAAAATGCAGGAGCTTTCAGGATTACAAATGCCTTCCCAAAGGCGTAATGAAAAACATCTTTTAGGTGATAAAATGAGTTGCATGCAAATGACAAAGGAGACTAGCTGTGCCCTGAAAATATTCAACTCAGAGTGACCTATGGCCATAAATTATTGGCACAATGCATCAGATCCCAGGCTTGTAATTTCATCAAGATCAACAGGATGCAATCTCAAAGACTGTCTGTGTGGTGTGAGGACGAATTGATGCCCTTGTCCTTTCAGATGGTTGGATTTGATGTTCAGGAGCTGGACTACTTTACTGTCTCTAAGTAGCAGTATAGGGCCCTTGTAAATAATTAAGTAGAAATTTGTTACCCTTTTGTCAAATGTATTTCTGATGTTGCTCTTCCTAGCCTCCATTAAGAAATCCCTTGATTAAATTTTAAAGTCTTAAACAATTTGAAAGACTGAGAGCACAGGACACAAACTACAATTTGAATGTTTTGCACGGGAAAGTCATATTCTCTTTGGGAGCTGGAAAAATAATGTCAGGTATTTAGTATGCAATCCCATGACTCCTTTTCAAGACCCGATGCTACAGATTTGATTACCAGCTCTGTAGCTGGTCCTTGTAGGTCATTTATTTTCTCAACTACTTTTCTTTGTAGAGGTTTGTATTTTTCCCCTTAATATATTTGCAAATATTTTTTATTTAAATAGAATGTGTTTGTAGCTGAAAATTTAAACCAATTTAATCACATAAAGTGGTTACATATAGTGTATATTAATAGAGAAAATACTAAACAAGTGCTTACATTCATAACTTGAAGTCCCCTATTCATCCTTGAGACCTACTTCTGGAATTCTAAAATATGCATAAAATGAGCTCCAAATAATTTTTAAAGAGAGAAAACAAATCAAGTAGGAGGGGAAAAAAGAAAGGAAAAGTAAATTATCCTCACCTTGATTTCTGCCTCAGGATCTATGAGGAATTGTTTTGCTTTTAGCACATTCTTCCTAAAAGGTATAAATTCAGAAGAGAACTATGATTATCTCTATAGCTTGGCTTAGTAATATAGTATAAATAGTATATGTGCTGATCTGAAAAAAAATAACCTTTTAACTTAGAACATAGAATCTAACTCTCAAATAGAAGATGCAGAATTAAGGACATCAAATATAGTAAGTGAATCAATAGGTTTTATATATTGGGTTATCTCTGAGAAAGTACTAATTGATTGTGTTTGTGTGTGTGTACTTTTTTCTGACTTTTTTTTAATAAATATAAGTAAACATCCTTTAACTAGAAGTTTTGGTGGCTTGGGCCAAGCAGAGAGAAAGATAACCTCAAATTAATTTTCTAAGATAAACGTAGTTTGGGAGAGATCTCAGGGAGAGACCTCATACTCTGGGACATTGGGTCCATGTGTGGAAACCAGAATACCACTGGAGCTCTAGAGAAACTCACCTTAATTTTGATTGAGATGGTGAGAGAGGGATCAACCCATCTGTACTTTCCAATGTTCATTAATTGATCTTGCTAATAAGGTACAAAGTGAAATTGTTTTAGCTTGTTGAAGGGGTCCAAATGTTTTTAGAACCCTGTTTCTAAGTTGTGATGGCCTCATTGTGGTTACAATTCCATGGATAAAAAGAAATTGTTCTCATCCGCCTTTGTATTTCCCTTTTCCTTTTGCTTCATCAGAGCAGAAGAAAACAGGAAAGTGCCTTTATCACATTTAAAGAGTAGTCTTTTGAGTGATGGGCCCTCTGTTGTTACATTCACACTTTCTATTGACACTTCCATTATAAAACTGCTTTGATCAATGATTTCCCAAAATTACCTCTGTGGTTATGATATTTATAGATTGTGCATGAATAAAGCTTCACATATTCACATATTATGAACTTTATAGTTCATAATTTTGTTTACCTATGATTATTCTAATTCTGACATAGGTCTTTTTATTTCAACTATTATAAGGTTTATATTACTAAAATTTATTCTTAAAAGAAACCTCAAACATATTTTTCACCTTCCTAGCCACCTTTCCTCCCATTTATTTCTGTCTATAAATAATCCATATTCTATTATTTTGTTTTTTTTTTTGTAACATCTAACCTCTGAAAGATCACTGAGCACACAGAAGTTGCTTAACAAATACTCATCAAATTGAACTGAAATCCAGAAATAGAGAAGGCCAAGCAAAGCTGTAAAATAAAGTAGATTGTCATCCTCGACCTCTCTATCAGCTGCTCAATAATTTCAGAATGCTTTCTCGCTGCTCAGTGTACCAGAATTAGTTTCTCATATGGCTCAGTTCTGTCTTCTCAGTTGCTCAGGCTTTGAAAATTTCTGGCTATCTCTTGCCAGGCTCTATTCTCTCCTGGTCCTGCACCCACTCTCCTCACCCCATAAAAATGCCTGTTTAATTTCCATAGGACTATGCTATCTGGGGCTAGTCAATCTGAGAAATTAATTCACCCTAATCTATAACTAATCCATTGTATTAGTGGTAGTGATAGGTTGACTGTCAGGTAACCCTATCAGCTAATGTCTTTATACATTAAGGTAGTGTAATAAAATGGGAAAGATGCTGGATTTGTGGTCAGAGGAATTGAATTCAAATCCTTTTTCTCTCAATAAATAGTAGAAGTGATCTTGGACAAGTCATAGCCCTTCTGGAATTCAGTTTACATATTTGTAGGAAAGAAAGGGAAATTTCAAATTAAGTTACTCCTAAGATTCCTTCTGGGTCTAAATCTATAATCCAGTGAGTCTTGTGAAGAGCCTTCCCTTGAAATATGAAACATTGTTTTGTTGTTATGCTTACTACTTAGGAATGACATTTTTAAATGTTTAAATTTATATTTCAAAGTTTTCTTCATAATACATAATAAAAACATGCGTCTTATAACTTGCAGCCTTAGAAAGCTGCTTCAGATTCATAGAGGTTATTTGACTTGCCTAGGGTCCCACAGATAGTAAGCATAAGAGGCAAGATCTGAACCTAGGTCTTTAATTCTAACACTCTATCCATTGTGCTATTCTTCCTCCCAGCAGTGAGCATGAAATTTTGGCAATACCCTTTTCAAATCACACTAGGTAAATGGTGACCTACTCTATTTATAGGGCTGTCCCCGAATAAAGATAAAACTCTAACAATGTAAGCTGCACTGTTACTCATTCCATTGATTACACAATATTTCACTAATTTTCCAGAAAGTGCAGAAACAGCAATGACAATTAGTATTTATTGAATTATATTGGGTACATGTCTAACCCCACATGGAAGAACATTGTATTAGTTTTTGATGTCTACTGCTTCAAGTTTTAAATTTGAAAGTACTTTTTCAAATATTAACTTTTCTAATAGAAGGGAAAAGCATGAATATCTAGGCAATCTTCAATGTTCCCCTTTTTCTTAGTGGCTTCATTATTCAGAAACTATCCACAAATAAATTGCATGACTCTCAGAAAAACTGGTACCTATAATTTTGAGATACAAAATGGTTACATTTAATTTGGCTAAATCATTAGGCTAGCCCAAAATGCTTCAAGTGTTAATCCAAGAAACTCAGTAGCTGTCAACATTATTATCAAACTCTTAACCTATGTGAGGAGAGGCTAATCAAAGATAAATTTATAGTTAAAAAAGGAGCTTGAGAATCATCAAGGTTAATCCCTGCCTGAAGCATAAATTCTCACTCCATTCAGCCTGTGATTGTTTTTATTCCTCCAGTGACAGTGAACTCACTGCCTAGAAAGGTTACCCATTCCATTTTTGAATAGTTCATATTGTTAGAAAGTTCTCTCTTTTAAGTGAGACAAAATTGATCTCTTTGTCCTTCTGCCTATTGATTTTTTTTTCTGCCCTCTGGGACCAAGTAAAGTAAGTGAAATCCTTCCATTTGTTTTGCTAGGTAGGGCAGTGGACTCAGGAAGACTCATCTTCATGAGTTCAAATCCAGCCTCAAAAAGTTACTAGCTGCATGACCTCGGGCAAGTCACTTAACCCTATTTGGCTCAGTTTCCTCATCTATTGTTGTTTGTTGTTTATCTTCAAGGAGGACCAATGCCATCACAGGGAGATGTGTTAACTTGTTCATGAATTGGATTTGTGAGTCAGTTACCTGAAGTCATCAGCCTCATCCTCTCTTTCAGAATCAACTAAGTCCAGTGGTAAGACAAAATCAGGACAATTGGTGATATGGCCCAGGATGCAGTGGATGACATTGACATCTGTGATGTCTGACCAAGTTTTAAGCTTTCCAGAGTGTGCTTCAGTTGCATTCAGGGCTGTTGGAACAAATTGTTCTCCTCCACCCATTCTCCTGGAAGAAGTCTTCACATGCTTGAGGAAGACATTTTCCCTAACTCACCGAGGACCTGTTTACTTTCAAACCTGGATTAGCCCAACTATCAAGACCGTTTTATAAGGATGTGGCGCCACTGTACATGCTACAGCTTCTTGGAGCCACAGGTGAGAGTTGATTGAAAGACGAACACCAAAAATAGATGAGCATCCCTGAAAAGGCTTCAAAAAATCCTTATACTATAGGCACAGGTCCTCCATGAATATCCTATAAAACCCTCTCATCTGTAAAGTGATCTGGAGAAGGAAATGGCAAACTGCTCTAGTATCTTTGCCAAGAAAATTCCAAATGCAGTCACAAAGACTCAGACAAGTTTGAGCAACATATCATTTGAGTTTTCTTTTTTCTGGGTCTTCAAAAACTATACCTATGCTCTGCTTCTCTTCCCCGTTGATTGATTCATTCGTCCATTCACAAAATCATAGAATTGGAGAGCTGAAGGGGAGCTCAGCAACCCTGCAATTTAATCTATACATAAAAACAATTATATCTATAACAAACTCTCAAACTGATCATAAAACCTCTACTTGCAAACTTTCAAGATGGAGGAACTTACCACCTCTTAAATCAATTCATTCCACTTCTGACAACTTGAATGGTTGGAAAAATTTTTTACTGAGGGCAAGCTTAACTCTACTCCTTGTAACTTCCTCTCACAATTCTTGATTTGTCCCCCTATGGTCAAAAAGGGAAATTCGAATACTTCTTCAAATGGATATTCTTTCAAATACTTGAAGTTATTTTGTACCACCCCAAGCTACAACTCCCTTCCCTCCAGGCTTTTCTTCTCCAGATGAAACATGTCTTTTTCCTTCAACTGATTCTTATATGACAGGTACTCAGTCTTTCAAGATTTAGTTGTCCTCATTTTGATGCTCTTTAGTTTATCAGTGTCCTTTTTTAGTGTCCAAGATTGAACAGTTTTGTAGATGAGGTCTTATGCAAGCTGAGTAGAGTGAGACTGTCACCTCCTTATGATGATATCTTCTTCTATACTTTTTACTAATGTAGTCCATGGAAGCCCAGGACTACATTATCTGTTTCTTTTGTTCAATCCTTTTATTCTGGAAACAATAGACACTAACACAAAACACAATCTCCTTTCTGAGGCAGCATTCTTTTGAAAAGGGAAGAGTTTGCTACCACAGTCATCATGTATTTTTTACTTCAAGATCTATAGAAGGAAAGGTTCCCGTACATTGGGATAGCTGACTTTAATACTGAAAATCTTGGCTTTCAGCAGCAGTTTTGGCCATATCTGGTACAAAATCTATCAATTCTATCCTCTGTGACTTACCTGGGCATTTATGTTAGCAGTAAATTTCTACTTATTCTAAAAACATCTATACTACAGTAATAAGACATACATCATAAGGAAATTTAGTAATTTAAATAAAGTCAACTTCATAGTCAACAAAAGAAAAAGACTTCACATATGTTGCTCTCTTTAGTTTAGTTTCCTAACATTATTTACTTGACAAGCCTAGATAAAGGAGCTACTTCAGTATTTTTAGATGTTTAAAGAAAATTTTACAACTTATCAAGTTTTCAATTGTATCAATACCATTTAACACCAGTTTTTCTCCCTCTTCTATCTCCACTCTTTTCTCTAGTGTTTCATGTTAAACTTAGAAGCATGATAAGGATCATTTCAGGGGAAAAAATGAGCAGGTTTTGTAGAAAAGTGAGGACTTATAGACTGGCTAATAGAAACAGAGGAAGAAGCTCGATAAAGTAGAAATTGTTCTGCTTGAAAAGGCAAAAAAAGAAAAAGTGTACACTTGGTTTTTGAGTTAGCGTAGATCATCTCCATTTGACTGAGAGCAGGGATCATGTATTTTTTTTTTTTTGGCCTTTTTGCCTTTTTGTCTATCCCTAGCACTTACCACAATGCCTGACCTATCCTGAGCCAGTTTCCTATGAATAGGTTCACATTCATTCTAAATATTTTTAGTCCTTGTGAAATAAATTATTTTCAAATTATGCCCTCTAATATGATTTTTAATTTCCCAGTGTGTTTTACTATTTAGCCCACTCAAATTAACTTTACATATACAGAAGCATATACATTTGAATACTTGTGGCATGCATTATGAATATGTATGGCAAGCATTAACCAGAAGAACATTATGTCTTCCACACAAATGTCTCTCCTTTGTGACAGAGCTATTTCATAAATCAATCAGAGCATTCAGATCAAAGGGGATCTAGCTTCTAAATGTTACATATGCAGCATATTCTAGGTATTATTCTCCCACATTAGAAACTTATAAACATCTACATATGTTGTAAACCAAAATATTAAAAAAAAACCTCAACACCAATATACTCATTAATCCAGTTGAATGCATCTCCAAATTATCTAGATAGAGAAAAGGTTTTATACATCAATCTTCCAATTTTGTCATTCTGTGCTGGTTGAATTCATAAACCAATATAGAGTAGTTATCACTTTTAACCCCCGTGCCACAAAGACGGGATACCAGCAATTACCATCTAGACTATAAATAAACTGAAATGAATAATAATTGTCCCCAATTAATTTGTCAATCCAATAAAAATCCACATTGTAAACTGCTTGATTCTAATGGTTGCTACATGATTCCAGTCATTTCCTAATTTCACAGACAGTAGTATCTATAAAACTAAATTTGGAAATTATTAAAAATCTCAAAATTAAAGAAAACTCTCCTCAGAAAGAAACAAGCATCTTTGTTAGTGTAGTTCACAGCACAACAGACAAAATGATTTCTGTCTCTCTTTTTATTCTCTTTCTATCTTACTTTTCTCCTTTCACCTTAAAGGAATCTAAAACTTTTTAAAAACTTGAATGACAATTTCTTCCAACCTGGGCCTTTCTTTTCTACCTTTGTTTGTGTGCAGCTGCTACATTTTCTAGTGCTGAGAATGTTGCTATGCATTTTCTACTGTATTTTAATTGAACCCTCTCACATTTTTTAGATTGGCAAATATGACAGAAAATATTTTTGAAGGGGATATAACAAAAATTGGGACACTAATGCATTGTTTGTGGAGTTGTAAACTGATCTAATAATTCTGGAGGGCAATTTGGAACTATGCCCTGAGGCCATAAAATTGAGCATACCTTTTGATCCTATAACACTACTACTAGGTCTGTATCCCAAAGAGATCATAAAAAAAGAGGAAAGGATCTAAAATATTTATAGCAGCTCTTTTTGTGGTGGCAAAGAATTGGAATTTGAAGGACTGTCCATCAATTGGGGAATAACTAAACAAATTGTGGTATATGTTGGTGATGGAATACTATTGCTCTATAATAGATGATGGGAAGGATGATTTCAGAAAAACCTGGGAAGATATATATATGAACTAATGCAGAGTGAAATAAACAAAACTGGGAGAACATTGTACATTGTAACTAATATTGTGGAATGATCAACTGTGAAAACTTGGCTAATCTTAGCAATTCAATAATCTGGGACAATTCTGAACAACTTATGACAGGGAATGTTGTCTACCTCCAGAGAAAGAATTATTGGATTCTTATCGATGTGGATCAAAGTACATCATCTTTCACAGCAGTATATTTATGGCTTTATTTTGGGGGTTTATTTTTATGAGTATGCTCTTACAACAATGAACAATATGGAAATGTGGTTTGTATGATAATGCAGGTATGGCACACATTAAATTGCTTAACACCTCTGAATTGGGGGAGGAAAGTAAAGGAGGGTGATATTTTGCATCTTATAATTTTGTAAAAAGGTGTGGTGAAAATTATTATATGTATTGGGAAAATAAAATATCTTTGAATCAAAAAAAGGTTAGATTATATCAATTTAAATTTCCAATAATTTCTTTTAATTATTTTTTGTTACTGACTTTGACTAGCCCAGATTTATTTTTACAAATCACAAGATAACATTTCTTTTTGTACTGATTCAGTATTTCTCTTTCTTTTTAATAAGGTTAATTTCTTAACATTCAACTTTTCTCCTCTTCAGTCATGTTACATATGTTCTAATTATGCTGTTAGACCTAGTTTCCATTTTTTTCCTTCTTTTAAGCTGTCTCTTTTGCAAATTAGCACAATTTTCTTATGCATCTTGAATCTACTGCAAAACTTTGCAGGTTGGTGGTCAGAGGTGAAATTTTCAGATTACAGGCATACTCTCTCTCTCTCTTTTTTTAAATTTTAAATTTTGAATATTTCCCCATGGTTATATGATTCATGTTCTTTCCTTCCCCCTCCCCCCCATAGCTGATGCACAATTCCACTGGGTTTTACATGTATCATTGATTGACCTAATTCCATATTATTGATAGTTGGATACTCTCTCTTTTTACGAAATAAAGCATTTTCACTTTGATTTCTTAAGAACCTACAACTGCAGTGTTCATTCAGATTCATTTATGGGACTTGACTTCTAATTTACTATACAATTAAATTCTGCCAAATCATTCAAAGAAGCCCACTGCGATCAGAGAAATCAAACTCAAACAATAAAAATAAAATATTGCCCTTTTCTTGGAAGCATCTTGCTTACATTTCTCTTGAGGCAAACCTCATACCAAGCTATTAAAAAAAAAGTTTTCTCAAAGTTGGGAGGAAAGAAACTAGTTAAATAGCCACTGCCTGCCCAGTGGAATTTTAAGCAATAGAGGAGGATAGAAGGCAAAAGCTGGAAAAATATTTTTTAATTTTTTTGTTCATTTTTAGGCAGCATGTGGTGCAGTGGATACAGTATTCACTGCTCTAAGAGTTAGGAAAACCTCATTTGAAATTCTTCCTCAGACACTATCCATGAAGTACTGTGCAAGTCACTTGATCTGTCTGCCTCACTTCCCTCAAAATGTAAAATGAATTTATTAGCCTTACCTCCAGGGTTGTTGTGAGGATCAAATGACATATTTGAAAAAGCACTTAGCAGATTTCTGGCAAAGCATAGGAGCTTAAGAAATGCTTGTTTCAATCCTTGATTTCTTGATTTTGAACTCCCTGGGAAAAAATAGGAAAACTCACTGGGAAAACTCATAGGAACTCACTAGGAAAAAATTTAAACTGACTTAAATTTTGATAAGGATTGACAATCTTTTAACAGATTTTAATATTACTTGATAAGATAGCATGTCTTATCAACAAAGACAAAATCAAACTCCTTATGATTATTAGCAACTATTCATTTATACAACCAAAAAATCAACATTTCTAATTTAAATTAACTTAACCTTTATTTGACTATTTTGCCCAATTAATTTTATTTAAAAATTTGTAGGTTTTATTTCTCTTGTGGAGAGATATAAATGCTGGCCTTTCCTGGAATAGAGTCATCTTTACACACTTCTTCCTCCATTATCAGATCCCCTAACTTTTCTCAAAGTTAGACACAGTTCTGACTTCACCAATTAAGGTATAGGACATGTCTAAAAAACCCACTGACACACAGGGCCTGAATCCAGTTTCACCTACCTGCTCTGACGTTTGAACTCAGTTATCAGAGGAACTTGGTTCTAGATGTCACTGCCTGATAGGAATCTACTCTAACCCTTATTCATATAGGAGAAAAACTGGACTTCTTTCTACAGCTTTTCTTTTTTTACTTCAGTGCATTTTTTGCAGTTGCTATTTTGGTTCCTGGGGCACTTCTATCTTTAGAGTCCTCATTTGCCATCCTAGGGATAACCCATACACCTTCTGGTCAGACAAGTATTTTTACCTGTTAAGTTTGTTTTGTCCTTGAGGTTAAAAGCTCCTTATAGAAGGAGAAAGTACTTCTTATGTTGTGGTCAGACAGTTAAATATATGTATGTGTATGTGTATGTTATATATATATATATATACATATATATATATATATAAAACAAGCCACCAACAAAGTTTTTAAAAATCATTTAATGTTATTTGGAAGACAAAGAGCAACTGTATGTATAGATTTCCCAGAGGATGTGGGAGGAATTAAGTTCTTACTCTTTGGGACAATATTACCAGGCTTGAGCTGCTATTCAGTGCTAAGGAAAGTAATCCTTATCATTGGTTTGTAAGGTTGAGCCAATCTTCCTTGCTTTTGAAAACATATCTATTCTTTTCTCTTTCAGGGATAGCAAGAGGTCTGAAGGGACTGAAAAGGGCTTAGTCCCATTAGTTGTAGTCATAGTTGTTAGGAAAAGTCTTATACCAATTGAGCCAAAGAATTACCATGTGTAATAATAAACTAGAGGAATTCCATGTGAACTGGAAAGTCCTCCAGGAATTGATACAGAGTTAAAGGAGCAGAGCCAGAAGAACATTGTACACAGAGACTGATATACTGTGGTAAATTCGAATGTAATGGACTTCTGTACTAGCGACAATGCAATGATCCATAACAATTCTGAGGGACTTATGGAAAGGAACACTACCCACATTCAGAGGAAGAACTGCAGGAGTAGAAACATAGAAGAAAAGAACTGCTTGAACACATGGGTTGATGTGGACATGATTGGGGATGCAGACTCGAAACAACTACACCCATGCAACTATCAATAATATGGAAATAATCCTTGATTGATGACACATGTTAAAACAACTGGAAATGCGAGTTGGCTATGGGGTGGGCAAAGGGGGAGGTGAAGGGGAAAGTAAAAACATGAATCATGTAACCATGGAAAATTTTTCTAAAAAAATAAAATTTAAAAACAAATAAATAAATAAATAAAATAATGTACAAGGCAAAAAAAATAGGACATTGGTATAAGAGACAGCATTTTTGACCAAATAAACTAATCATATCATAAAAAAAAGAATGACCATGTGTAAAATATAATGTTTCTACAAAAATGGATGGGGACAGAGACATGCACATTGTATTTGGTAAATTTTCCCTTCTTCTTAATCAATTAGATTCCATGAAACTAATGAAGGTGCCAGGAAGTCTGTGTAGCTCAAATGTAGAGGAAAAATAAACCAAAAACCAACTTCCTAAAATGTTCAACTTATTTTAATTGGCCAGAGAAGCCTTCTGGACAATAGATGACCTAAATGAAGATGGCACCTCCCTGACAATGTAACATAAATCCAAAGGCACCATATAACTTTTGGAGAAAAAACAAGCAAAATCCAGAACTCGTATTTTGGAAATAGGCCTCGTGGATTCTATTTATTAATTAAATTATTCTAATTCTATAGCTCTGCTAAGAGAAAGGAAATAAGGTAGGAAACCAAAAGGACAGAAATTGATCTTGTCTTTGGAAATTTCTTTTTCAAAAAGACATTTTCAGTTACAATTCATAGGATTCCCAAACAACAGATGAAATTCCACAATTGGAAAAAGCATAGTGGCAAATTTAATTTTAACAACTTGATTTATCAAAAGAAAAAAAGACATTTTAATTGCTTATACTGCAATCATATTTCTAAGGGGTCTCCATTTCACTTGGGCACATAAGAACTCAAAATACTTTGAATTAAGAACTATATCCTTTCTCTACACTAGTTATTACCTTAATCTGGTCAAGGTATAGAGAAATAGCATACTGCTTATGAGAGGGCTAATCAAGGGTTTTTTGAGCTTATCTAAGTCATTACCATGATTCTGTCTTCCTAGTAAATATAATTCTTCCTTGAGTTTTTACCTAACTTCTTCAGAGAACATGGTTAATTTTTTGTTTGGTAAGAGTGAAAAATCAGTCAATAAGCATTTGCTAAAAGAAAGGCAAAAAAAAAAAATAAAAAAATGAAATAAAGGCAAAAGACAGACCCTGCCCTAAAGGAGCTCACAACCTAATGGGAGAGACAATATGTAAATATCTATGTATAAAAAAGGTATATACTGGATAAATAAAACTTATAAACAGAATAAAAGCACTAGAATTAAGAGAGATTGGGAAAGACTAGGGCTTGAAACAGAAATCAGAAAGCAGAGATGAGGAGGGAAACAATTCCAGGAATGGGAGACATCCAGTGAAAATGCCTGGAGTCAAAAGGTAGAGTGCCTTATTCTAGGAAGAATAAGGTGTCTGCTGAGTCTGGATTGAAGAGTACATATAGTAGTATAAAATATAAGAAAATTGGAAAGTGAAATAGAGGACTTCCAGACATTCCTAATAAATTGAAAAGAGCTGAAAAGAAAATTTAATGATCAAATTTGACACTCAAGAGAAGCATAAAAAAGTAAAAAGAAAAGAAAAAAACCCAAGGGACTCATTGGGGCTAAACTGATCACATTCCTACATAGGAAAATGCTAACTATGATACTTAAGATATTTGTGATTTAAGAAATACTTAAGGTACTTAAGATACTTAATCAATGGAAAAATGGAATTAAATAATTACCATATGAAATGGTAACCAAGATACTTAAGAAATTAATGATGCTTGAAGTACCTAGAGTATCTAAATTACATGGGATACTTGAGATATGGAAGATATTTCAGAACTTTATACTATGAGGGCACTGAACAGGAGCATACATAGAGAAAGAGCGAGGAATAATTGGAATATGATGAAATGATATCCCAAAAAACCCAAAAGAAAACACAAAGCAAGACAAAATTAAGGAATAAAAAGATGAACACTCTGGGGAAAGACAAAGAAGAGAAAATTGGGGAATTATCTCATATGAGGAGGCACATTAGAATCAATATATTGGAGGGGAAAAGGAAATGGTAGGCAAAGCTTGAGCCTTTCTCTCATCAGAATTAGAACAAAGCAGGAATAATACCCACATGCACTTACATTGTTTATAGAAACCTATCTTATCTCATGGGAAGGTAAGAAAGATAGGGGAAAAAAGAAAAGGAGGGATGGAAAAAATGGAGGGTGAACTTGGGAGACAGTAGTCAGAAACAAAAACATTTGTGTACAAGGAAATGCTAAAAGGACAGGAAGAGAAGGACAAATGGGAAAAATAAAATGGAGCAAAACATGGAGTAATAAATTGTGAATGTCAATGGGATGAACTCACCCATAAAATGGAAGAGGATAGCAGAATGGATTAAAAGATAGAATCCTACAATATACTGTCTATAAGAAACATATTAAAGGAAAGAGACACAACCAGAGTAAAGGTAATGGGCTAGAACAAAATGTACTATACTTCAGTCAAAGTAAAGAAAAAGCGTAGGGGACAATTGTGATTTCAGACTGATTGTAATGGAACACTATTGTGCCATAAGAAATGACAAAGATGATTACAAAAACAAAACCTGAAAAAACTAATATGAAGTGATGCAAAGTGAAGTGAGCTGAACCAGAAGAAAACTGTGCACAGTAACAGCAATAAAGCATAATGATAAACTGTGGGAGACAACTATTATCAGCAATGCAAGGATCCAGGACAATTCCATGCCCATAAAGGCTATTTACTGCTATAGAAGGAACTCATGGAATCTGAATGCAGATTGAAGCATGCATGTCATTTGTCACTTTACTTCCTGCATGAATTTTTCTCATTTAAGTGTTATGTATCTTCTTTTACAACATGATGAACATAGAAATATATATTGTATAATAGCACATATACAACTTAAATCGTATTATCTACAGGGGAAAGGTTAGGAGAAAGATAGAGAACATGGACCATAAAATATCATAGTATCAACATGTAATAGAATATTTTTAAAAACCAACAATTTACATACTAATCACATACTAATACATAGTAATCACATACATACATACTAATCACACTGTAAAAACAAATAACTTTCAAAATTGTAAGAACTATGGTCAGTACAATGACCATTGATGATAATTGACATATTTATATGCCTATATGTATTTATATCTATCACTCTCTTATTGGTGGAGATGAATACCGTGAGACTACACAAGCAACTGTTATTATTAAAAATGATGAGGGCTGAGATCAAAAGGAAGAATAGTATTTTAATAAAAGCCATGCTGATAGAGATAAACTGACCACATGCCTGTAAGAAAAACCTATTCCAACCTCACCTCAGCCATTTACCTTCCTCTCTCCTCGAGCTCAGGTAACTAAAGAGGCCTGTAGCTAAAACGGCAGGTAGCTCAAGTGGAAGTTCCAAGTCACTTCCCCCCTATTTAAAACAGTCCCTCACCTTGAATATGTCATCCAAAACAGGAAACCCATTAGGGATCACGGGAAATGTAGTTCCAAATATCCCAAGTGATTTTAAATGACACACATCTGAGCAGAATAGGCAAGGGCAAGGGAGAAGTCTCTTAGTTTTCTTCAAGTCTTTTCAAATCTCTGAGTTTTGTAGTTGCTTTGAGAGTTTCTGGCTTCTGGCTTTGAGAAAGAAGATGGATAATGCCAACCCAGCATCATGTTCTCTGAGAAGAAGCATGTCATCTAAGAGGAAAAATTACAAGACTGGCTATAAATTAATAATTTTATTAAATCTAAAGTAGTAGGGGGAAAAGATGGAAAAATAAGAGAGAGATATATAGGTACTTTCCTTTCTGTTTCATTTAGCTTACTATTCTGTGGCCTCCATTTGGGACCCCTAGTCACACTCACAGGGAAGTCTATCCAGCAACAAACAAGGAAGAGAAGAGAGAGAAAACCCCTCTTGCCTCAGTTTATCAAACTTTTTCTCTGCCCACTAAATCTCACACATCATGTCTTAGGAGCCAACTGTGGCTTTCTATTTTGCCTGAGCCATCCAGGTGGGCAGTCCAGAGGGCAGTGCGGGGGAAATCCATCCTTGTGATCTCTTGACTCTTTTGCTGCCTTTTTTCGGCTACCATTCTATCTTTGTGACTTGATTCACTTAATGATTTCCTTCGGATCAAGTTCAGACTCATGCTAGGTACGTGGTCTCAGAAAGGGAAGAGGTTAAATTTCCTTCACACGGCATCATATATCTATTCTCATCTTGCATCATTGGAGACATCAAGGAACTTTCTCTTTCTTGATTGAGAGGAGAATACTTGAGATTATATGCCTGGGTTCAAATGAAAAAATTTCCATCTCTCTATCATAGATCTTAAGATACCAGAAAGAGACATTTCTAATTATGGATTGAGGATTTCTGAGGATTGGAAAAATACACTTAGTAAATGACTCATCTGATTTGAAATTTAGGTAGGAGAGAGGAAATATGCAGGTAATACTTTAAAACTAGGTTCTATGGAGGTCAATAGATATTACACAGGAAAATGAATAGTGAAGATATTCAGCATCTCATGTGATGAAGTAACATGTAAGAGAGACAGCATAATATTAGTCCTTCGAACATCTGTATGTTGCTAGAAAATGCTAGTTTAAAAAAACTAATATTTTTATGTAAAGAGATAAATAAATAAAATATTATTATTATTACTAAGACTTGCTGGTTTGGATTCTTCAATGGAATAAAAAACATGATAAAAACATTAAAAGAAAAAAGAAATAAATGACCCCCTCACCCCATCTTATGCAAACTAATAACAGTCAGGAAAAAAGATAAATACCTAAAAGGAGATCCATGAACCCGAAGCTACAAATATGGAAGAATGGATTTGAACAGTGGAGGGTACTGGATATATGTCAAATGTTGAAAGGTTTAATTAACTAAGAATATTTTACTTAGATAAAACAAGGAGAATTGTAAACTGTCTTCAAATTTCTGAAAGAGTACAGGTTTATTTATAGGATTTTATTATTTTTAAAGATATCTTATTTTCTCAATTACATGTAATATCAATTTTGAAAATATATTTTCCAAAATTATAAGATCCAAATGGTCTCCCTTCCTCCCTTTTCTCTCCCCTCTCAGAGATAGTAAGCACTTTGATTTGGATTATATATGTCTTATGCAAAACATAACCTCATATTGATCATTGTAAGAGAATATTCACATAAATCAAAATCCCCAAATAAAAACATAAATAAATTAATGTGAAAAAATAGTATGCTTTGATCTGCATCTGACTCTAACAGTCCTTTCTCTGGAAATGGATAACAGTCTTTGTCATAAGTCCTTTTTTTTGCAGATCATTGTATTGCTGAGAGTAAATAAGTATTTTATAATTGATCATTATACAACATTGCTGTTTCTTTGTATAATCTTCTCCTGGTCCTACTTAATTCACTTTGCATCAATTCTTGTAGGTCTTTCTATTTTTTTTCTGAAATTATGCTGTTCATCATTTCTTATAGCAAAATAGCATTCCGTCACCACCATATAGCATAATATGTTCAGCTATTTCCCAATTTATGATCATCCCCTCAAATTCTACTTCTTTGCAACCACAAAAAATGCAGTTGCAAATATTTTTACATAAGTATGTCATTTTCCACCACTCTTTTAATTTCTTTGGGACATTATAGGATCAAAGGGTAAGCATAATTTTATAGCCCTTTGGGCACATTTTCAAATTGTCCTCCTGAATTGAATTAATTCACAACTCTACCAGTGTATTAAAATTCCAATTTTGCCAGAGCCTCTCCAACATTTATCACTTTACTTTAATATTGGCCAGTCTGAGAGGTGTGAGGTGTTATCTCAGCATTGGTTTATTTTGTATTCCTCTATTCAAGAGTGATTTAGAACAATTTTTTTCTACGATTACTGATAACTTTGACTTCTTCATCTGAAAACTGCTTGTTCATATTATTTAACCATTTGTCATTTGGGAAATGACTTGCATTCTTACATATATGTGTTAGTTGCCTTCAAATTTGAGAAATTAGAACTTTATTAGAAAAATTTGCTACAATATAGTTTCTGAGTATCCCTTCAAATCTTATTTACATTGGTTTTGTTATTACTATAGGATTTTTGTACCTCTTTTTCCATTTGGTCAATTCTGCTTTGCATTTGCTTTTATTTGCTTCCCTTTTTCCTCTTCCTTTTCCTTTTTCCTTTGCCTCTTTTTTTTGATTTTTGAAATCCTTTATGAGATCTTATAGAGCAGTGATGGGGAACCTTTTGGAACTTTTTAGGGACCCCATGCTATGCCTCTCCAATCCCTCCCAGACTATATGCCACCCTGCCATTTTCCATGTTGCAATGCCCCACCCCCAACTCCATGCCCAATCCCCTGATTGCATGCAGGGGCATGGCAGCCAAGGATTCCAGTATTTAAAATTCAAAAAATACATCCTCATTCCCTTCCTGGAGGTAACAGGTTTCCCAGTGCAATTTCTACACAGTGGATGAGTCATATGAAAGGGAAAAGGGTCAATGATCCAAACCTTATCAAAGCACTTATACTAGTGGGTCTCAGAATAGTCAAAGTGAAAGGCTGTCACTAT
Source organism: Gracilinanus agilis (assembly GCF_016433145.1). Lineage (NCBI taxonomy): Eukaryota > Metazoa > Chordata > Mammalia > Didelphimorphia > Didelphidae > Gracilinanus > Gracilinanus agilis. The sequence goes on along the minus strand of NC_058132.1, from coordinate 569,581,089 downwards.
TACTAGAGTGGATGCAAATTTCCTGGAAGCCTAAAGCATTTAGTAGGTCTGTGAAGCACAGAGACCATGGGCTGGGGGCTGGGGATTTTCTTCACATCAAGGGCCTCTCTTTAGCTACTGCTAATTGGAATTAGGGAATTGAATTAGGGAATTATTTGCCCAGGTAGCTGGGTACACATAGTTCAAACCCCAGGAGAAACCTACCACCTGTTTCTGGGGGAATAAAGGGTTTAATGTGAGAGACATAAGTCCATGTATTCTGCTCTTCTAGTTTTACAGCAGTGGGGGTGGATAGGATAGCTTATGGGGACCCTCCTATGGAGGTGTTAGCTGGTTCATCCCTTTGGGCTGGGTGTGTGATTTCTCCATTCTCCTTTGAAGGATTAGGGAAGATCTGATTAGCAAATTCCTTTGGGGCTTAGTGAATGGGGCTCAGCCCTAGATTTGTCATTTTAATTAGGGTCAGTGCAGTAAGCAGTGCCTGGACTCAGTCAATTCTTTGCTTACAAAAGCAGGACTATCACCTGTTCTATTCACCTACTAAGGGTCCACCAAGACTAAAAGGACTTTGTACCTTTTTTAGGGAGATAGGAACAGAGACTCTATTGCCAATCTGAGGGGAGTGGCCACCTCTTCTGCTAGGCTCCCCAGCCATAGGGCATGCCTGATCCTGCTGCTCAGGTCCTGGGAGCCTGAGGGTGGGGGTAAGGGGATAGGACAGGGGGTAGGGGCTACACCTGGTATTGAGTCCAGCTCAGTGGTGCTCAGTCCCTGCAACAGTGTAGATAGGCTAGAATGCCTCACCCACTGTGTTTGGGGGTGGGGCCAGCCTCTCAGCCTGCTAAGCCAGGGGCCTGAGGGTGCCCATGGAGAGGCCCCTTTGTACCATCTCCAGCATGTGTACCATAGGTTCATCATCGCAGCTCTAGAGCCTGACACCCATTCACATTTTTCTTTGAAGTTTTGCATGTAGCTGCTTTGCCCTCACTATGTGCTTTTGTGTCTGTCTTGCTTTTTGTCTTCATAATAGTTTTCCGTATTAGGTTATGGTTGGAGTTTTTTTTTTTAACATTTGCTTATTTTCCTGTCCTTTTTCTTGACTTTTACTCTGATCTTAAAAGTGGGCTCATCATCAGGATAGAGGAGGCACTCTTTAAAACTTTTTCCTTCTTGCAACCCTTAGCTCTATTTCTGAGTTTCTGCAATTTTCAGTTCCTTCCAAGGTGGTATGATGACCTGTGGATAGGAAGTTCTTTTTTTCTTTATTGTAAACCCTTACCTTATGTCCTGGAATCAATACTGTTTATTGGTTCCAAGGTAGAAGAGTGGTAAGGGCTGGGCAATGAGAGTTAAGTGACTTACTCAGGTTCACATAGCTAGGAATTGTCTGAGGCCAGATTTGAACCTAGGACCTCTCATCTCTGGGCCTGGCTCTCAATCCATTGAGCCACCCAGATGGTCCCTGGACAGGAAGTTCTTAATGCCACCTTCCACTGCTGATTCAGTCTCTCCTTAGGACTGCTAATGGTTTTCAGGGCTCATCTTATGCTGGGGTTTGTTGCCTCTCCTTGTGTGTGGGTAGGGGCTTCAATCCTTATTCTATACCAGGGTCTACATCAGCCAGATGCAAGATGGACTGTCTTGCAATAGGGCTTGGGGCCTCACTACAGGCTTCAGCTAGGGCTTAGAACTTCAAGCAAGTAGGCATGGGATACTCTGCTATAGTCTTAGGCAGGATCTCAGGGTCTTAAAGTTGTCTTGGGCTCAGGTTCAGAACCTAGAAAAGTATAGGTAGAGTGACAGGGGCTTCTAGTTGGCTGGCACAGGTACTCTTTGCTGTGGGGTGCTCTTCTCCCTTCCCACCCCAGTGCACCAGACCCTCTCTGCCTACCTTTCAAGTTATTTTCTGCAGAAAAATTGGTTCTGTCACTTCAGTATTCATTTTGAAATGTTATTTTATAGTTGGTTGAAGAGGATTCTCAGAGCAGTTTGAGCTTTCCCTCCCTCTAATCTGCTACCTTAGTGCCACTATTTTTAGGAATTTAGAAGAAGGAACTAAGACCAATAGAAACAAGTTATAGGAATATAGTATTTAGTCTACATGAAAGAATTATTAGAATTGTTAGGTATTTTCAAATATTAAAAAATTTTCAAAGGTGGCAATGTATTACCTAATGAAGTTGTGTGTTCTCCATTAGTAGAAGGATAGACATAAGATTACTTAATCTTGGGGATATCTAAGAGGGAATTTTGGTATAACAATGGAAATTAGAATAATTAGTTCTAAGGTCTTTTCCATCTCTAAAAGCTTCCATGGTCATAAACTAGATATCCCAAATTAGACCAAAAGAATTTAGAATAATAGGACCAAAAATTTAGAAATAGAAGGGATTTTAGTGGTCATGTGATTCAAGTTTCTTATTTAATCTGAGACCTAGAGAGTTAAAGTGATTTGTGTAAGGTAGATGTTCTAAGTAGTAAAACTAGAATTATAAACTTATATCTTTGGACTCCGAATTTAATTTGAAATTGAGACCATAGACTTTTGATAAAATAAATAAACTCAGCAACTATTTGGAATCAGTTATAGTTTGGAACTTTATAAAAATTAATGCATGTTTTTATGTATTATTTTGTTCTTTAACCTACTTACAATAATTTAGATTGTTGCAAAAGCAAAAAATAAGAAAAAAATCCCTGAACAATATTTCAGACAGATCTTTTTGATCTCCTTTCATCAATTTTTAATACATAGAGTTGAGTTGTTTTGCTGTTTTTTTGCAGTAAAATATCACAGAAATCACCCCAACCCATAAAGGGAAGATATAATAATTTTGGTACATTATCATATTGTCTTTGGTTCTGTTTAATTTAATTGTTATATTTGGTAGAAGACTAAAGACCTTCAGGCATAGAATGCCTTATAAATAAAAATGTGTTATTGTGACAGGAAAGGTATAATTTAAAAAGAAAAACACATGACAACTGTAAAGGCTTTCCTTGACCTGATAAATATGATTTCAGTAGGAGGTTTTTACGAGAATTTTTTTCCCTAATGAAATATAAAGTTGGGGAAACTCATGTAGATATTAAAGTATTGCAGCTTTGGAGTAAATCAGCAGTGTTCTCATTGAAAAGTAAGGGGGGAAATAGTAATATCAGGAGGTGAATTAAATGGTTTTATTTCATTATATTCATGTATCATCAAAACAGTTTAATGATCATGAAGTAGCTATGAAAGCAATGGTGAATTAATCTGCTTACGGGGCTTAGAGAGTCAAAATAAGTGGAAAGGTGAGATACTTATTTGGGTAATTCAGGCAAAAATACATTCTATTAAGTATAAAGTTTTAGACAATGTATTTGAATTAGTCAGGTTTTTGGATTGACCTAGATTATTGATAATCTTTCTCTTCCAGTGTAGTTTAGTGTTTTAAAACAGAAGAAAACATTTTGATTTTTTATTATTGCCTTTATCTATTTTAGAATTTCAGCCATCTTCCTGAAGATTCTGATATAAAAACCACTTGAGGGGGCAGCTGGGTAGCTCAGTGGAGTGAGAGTCAGGTCTAGAGATAGGAAGTCCTAGGTTTAAATTTAGCCTCAGCCACTTCCCAGCTGTGTGACCCTGGGCAGGTCACTTGACCCCCATTGCCCACCCTTACCACTCTTCCACCTATGAGACAATACACCGAAGTACAAGGGTTTAAAAAAAAAACCACTTGAACAAAATATTCAATGAAATCCTAGAAAACCTGGAAATTCTTTGGACAAATATTCCCCCCCTGTTTACAAAGCATGCTCCTTTATGATAATAGTCTTAAGAGATATTACTTAATTTCATGAAAATAAACAGATAGAACAAAATAAGTCTCTTCTAATGCAATGATGGAAATTTCATGATCTAACAGCTTTTGAGTATTCAAATACATTTTTAGCTCCCTTGCACCATCTGAATTGTCTGCAATCAGATATGTCATGTTTCAAGTGAAAAAGTAACCATGTCACTAAAAAACTTCATTAAAATTTTAACTCTAAGATTACATCGATACCACCATAAAAACACCTCCCAAAAGTAGACATTCACTTTATTTTGTAAAAGAGAAAGCATCAATTTGATATCTTGAGCAAAAGATTATCAGTGCTTCTAACAATGTCCATGTCGTGTCACACAAATCTCACTCTCATGCTATTTTGCAGTATGTATATAGCAAATCAACTAAAATTTACCCTTGTACATTTACTTTGGGGTGGAATGTTTATAATTTTAGTATAAGTTTTTTATGATAATCAATAAACCATCTTGCTTTATCTTGGTACTATATAGACTAAAAAGCTGTAGCATGCTCAGAGACCACTCCGTTGTAAAAACAATTTGATAGATCTCTTAAACCAGCTTGAGGGTGACTGAGAGGTTTCTAACCCATCAGTGAATTAGATGGATGTCCAGCCCAAGCATGTAAATAAAGACTACCCTCTGCAAAATGGGTAGATGAGAACAAACCATTCCAACAGCAGCTGTAAAGGAGGCTGAAACATGCTGTGGAGTACTTGGAACTTTGTCAGACATCAAAGACAACAAGGTTATACACTGGCTCCTGGGCTCGTCTTGCTTCTGGACTTCAGTGACTCTTAAAGAGTACAGCTGATGACTGAACAAATCTGCCTTACTTAAATCCAATTTGGGAGCAAGTTAAGACAGTGCCCTATAATTTCCTTGGTCCTCTTAAAAAAAAGAACAACAATATAGATTATTTTAAGCTCTTACTTTGCATCCAAAATGAATCCTATAAATAGCATGGAATTATATACAATCACTCTTTGGCTCAGTTGGGTCTATCATAACCTAAAACCAGGGAGGCCACTCAGCATCAGGAGGTGAAGAAGACTATAGAGAAGTAGTATCTGGAGTCTCCTTTACATAATGAGAAGACCTGCTGTCAAACTTCTGTTCTATCTGAGAAGAGGGAGGACCTGAAGAGAAAATGCAGAGTAGCACCAAGAGTATGATTTGAGACTTCAAGACTGGAGGGCAAAGAGAAACCACGCAGAGATGATCACAGTGGTACCTGGTAATGGATGAAGAACAAAAACAAGCCCAGCCTGCTTGCCAGATGCTGAGAACCAGCTGAGGGGACCTGAGAGAAAGATTGCTGTAACTAAAGTGCGGAGAACAAAGATCCAGGCAAATCATCCCAGCTTTCTCTTTAGAACAAGGGTTCTTAGTTTTTAGTCCATGAACATTTAAAGGCATGTATACTTTTATAACTGTATTACTGCCTGGAGCACTGTGCTTGCTGCCAGAGGAGGTAGTGTATGTGTGAATCTGAAAATTCCAGAGGAAACTAAATATATTGAAATACAGTTATCAAAATGTTTTTTAAAATGTTCATGTACCCTGGAATAAGAACCCATGTCCTAAAATATGGCCTGAGGCTATTTTTTTCTATCTATTTGTTAAATTAGTTTAGCCCATATTTTAAGTTTACTTTTTAAATGTGTTTATTGTTTGTCTGCTTATTAATTATTATGTTCTTGTTATGAGGTGTAAAAAATTGTCAAATTTTTGAGTATTTTTTTAAAAAGAGCCATTTTAATTAGGTAGCAATTTCTTATATAACTTCGTTGGTTTTAATAGCAGTATAAATATTTAAATATGCAAAAGGATCCACCTACTCAGCATGCAAGTTACCATTTTTTTTCCATAAGCATCTTTCTTTTCCAAATTGTTTACACATTTATCCTGTTTAAACATTTTTTTAATCTATTGTGCAAGAACATGAAAATCCCCTTCTGAGTTTCTCCTCATAGCAATAGGAAATAAGGCATAACAAACCAGTTGGGTGTGAAGTGATTAATTATTAAGTAATTATGTTCTGTACCTTCAGTTGTTTATGTTTATAGACTTTAAAAGGTAATATTTTAATATGAATTGGAACATAATTCTTTTTGAAAACCCATGAACAACCAGTGACCATATTTATATGAAACCAAAAAAATGGAAAATGAAATGCTATTAAAAAAACAAAATAAACTGCAATTGAAACAATCCATCTATGATTTATTAAAAACCTACTATGTGCTGATTTTGTATTAAGTGCTGAGACTATGTGGATAAGAAAGTAGTCTCTTCTCTTAAGAAGATTAAGGTTTTTTTTTTTTTATTTTAAACCATTAACTTCTGTGTATTGACTTATAGGTGGAAGATTGGTAAGGGTAGGCAATGGGGGTCAAGTGACTTGCCCAGGGTCACACAGCTGGGAAGTGTCTGAGGCCGGATTTGAACCTAGGACCTCCTGTCTCTAGGCCTGGCTCTCAATCCACTGAGCTACCCAGCTGCCCCTAGAAGATTAAGTTTTAAGGAAAAGCAATTTTCTTGGTTTTCCAGTAATTTATGAGAGAAATGCATTCTCAATTATATATAAAGTGTAACCCAACCTATAATAGAATATGACAATCATAACAATATATTTTCACTTATTATTTTGACACTTTGGAGGAGCCATGATTTTATTGGCAGAAGTATTTCCTTCATAAATGCAAATAATAGTCCTTCAATTAAATTTTATCCACTGCAATTATTTTCTCTATTTTTGCATGAAATCACCTTAAAGATATATCATATATATGCTAAAAAAGTGTGTATTTTTTATGATATGACCTTTCTTGGATTTTCATATTTTAGTATTACCAAGGTAATACTGTTATGTATTTTCTTTCATTCTAGATTTATTACTGGGCCACCTACTTTTCCAGGCATACATGTCCTCAATAATGTGTTTCAAATAATATTTTCCATAACATGCTTCAACCTATTTGCATATTTCCTTTGCTATTCATAATGTTAATTCTCCCAGCATTGTAATTTTTCATGATTTGGTGCCATATTACATTAGCAGGAGAATGTAATTGTGGAAAGGATGGACTTCAGCAGTGATGAGTTTCCTGGGAACACTGAAAGAAATGAGAAATTTTACAAATTCTTTGCCTCACTGATCACTTAAAGTTCCTGATTTAATTCCATCCACACACTAAGATATATATTTAAAAGATATAGAGTAGGGATAGACTAGGCATAAATGACTTCAGCAATCTAGTGTTAGATAAACCCAAAGAACCAAGTTTTGGGGATAAAAACCCACTATTTGCAAATGACTGCTGGGAAAATTGGAAAACAGTATGGCAAAATTTAGGTTTAGATTTATATCTCACACCCTATACCTAGATAAGTTCAAAATGAACATGACTTAAATGTAAAGAGTAATATTATAAGAAAACAAGGTAAACATAGAATAGATTACCAGTCAGATATATTATGAAGAAAAGAATTTAAGACCAAACAAGTGATAGAGAAAATTACAAGATGTAAAATGAATAATTTCAATTATATTAAATTAAAAAGGTTTTGTATAAACAAAACCAATGCAACCAAGGTTAGAAGGGAATCAACAAACTGGGGGAAAATTTTATAATAAATTTCTCTGATAAAGGTTTACTTTTTCAAATACATAAAAAAACTAAATCAATTTATAAGAAACCAAATCATTCCCCAATTGACAAGTGGTCAATGGATATGAATAGATAGTTTTCAGATGAAGAAATCAAATCTATCAGTAATCAGAAGAAAAAATGTTCTAAATCCCTCTTGATTAGAGAAATGCAAATCAAAACAACTATGAGATACCACCTTACAGCTAGCAGTTTGGCTAATATGACAATAAAGGAAAATAACAAATGTTGGAGGGGATATGGCAAAATTGGGACACTAATGTATTGCTCGAGGAGTTCTGGAAGGCAATTTGGAATTATGCCCAAAGGGCTTTAAAAGAATGTATACTGGATCTTTATCCCCAAAAGATATATCTGTTTGTACAAAAATATTTATAATTGTGCTTTTTTTTTTTTAACCCTTACCTTCCATCTTGGAGTCAATACTGTGTATTGGCTCCAAGGCAGAAGAATGGTAAGGGCTAAGCAATGGGGGTCAAGTGACTTGCCCAGGGTCACAAAGCTGGGAAGTGGGACAATGGCTGAACAAATTGTGGTATGTTATGGTGATGGGACAGTATAAGGAATGATGAACTGGATGATTTCAGAAAGAACTGGAAAGACCTACATGAACTGATGCAGAGTGAAATAAGCAGAACCAGGAGAACATTATACATAGTAACTGAAATATTGTGGGATGATCAAATGTAATAGACTTTACTACTAATAGCAATACAGTGATATGGAACAAATCTGAGGGTCTTATGAAAAAGAATGCTATCCACATTTAGAGAAAGAATTATTGGAGTAGAAATACAGAAGAAAACATATGATTTATGTCTTGTTTATTTGGGTATATGATTTGCGCTTTGTTTTATGAGATTACTCTTTACAAAAATGAATGGTATGGGAATAGGTTTTGAATGATAATACATGTATAACCCAGTGGAATTGCTTGTCAACTCTGAGAAGAGGGAGGGAAATGGGGAAGTGCACAACATGAAACATGCATGTTACCTTGAAAAACTTATGTGTAAATTTGTTATAGGAATATAACAAAGGAAAAAAATTTAAAGACAAATCAGTTTTACTTTTCATAAAAAAAAAAGGTATAGAGTATATAGATTTGAATTGGACCTATGATTTCTTTACTGCAATGAGCTCCTAGTTAAGGAAATTCCCAGTATCACTCCAGGTGAGTAACTTCTCTGCAACTTTTACTCTGAAGAGTTATTGAAAGCACCAAGAGGTTAAGTAATTTTCCCATTCACACAGCCAGTGTGTGTCAGAGACAAGATTTGGACACAAGTTTTCATGGCTTTGAGGACATTTCTCTATGTACTTTGCCCCTGCTGGATTTCCAATCATCAAATATAATAGAGTGAAAAAAAATCAGCTCTTACTTCTTTAGCTTCTACTTCACATTTGATTTGTTAACTGTCCCCTTTAGCACTCAACAATTCCAATTAATTATTCTAGTTACTTTGTGGATTACTTATCTACAACCAAACACAACAAAATTAGCTTTTCTTCCTTCTTTCTACATTTCTATAAATGATACAACTATTCTCTAACTCACCTCTGCTTATAATCTTAGAATTGTCTTTGACTTCTCACTTTCCCTCACCTCCAAAATTTAATCACTTGCTGAGTCCATTCAATTATTTCTCTACTGTACTGCTAAAATTATTTTTCTTTACATTGTTATTGGGACTACTGGAGGTTGGCCCCTTTCTACTTCATGCCTAAATCTCTGGTAATAGTATCCTAACTGGTATGTCTTCCTTTAATCTTCTTCCCCTACCCATCTTTTTCATTTTAGTTAAATTAATATTCATATAGCATTTTAGCTTGAGCTTACTGTTGATTAAACTGGAACAAGCACTAACAACGAGGATGGAAGTTCTGAAGACCATAGAGGCCCATAGTTACAGCTCCTTTGCTATATTTAGAAAGGAAGTCTACTTCCTTATGTTGACTTTGAGGTTCTTAGTGTTCTTTGCTGGATTACATTGGGCTTATGACAATGGAGATGAAACAAATTTTAATTTTACAGTATTATAAATGTATTGAGAGACATTTTATCTACCTATACCTACCTAGGATAGGAAAAAAAATTTTTTTGAATGGGCATTTCATTTAGTAGCTCATAGCTTTTTGCTGACATGGAGGCAAACTGAGAGCAGAATCAGGTTTAACAATTTAAAGTCAATAACGAATAAAAATCAAAGCAGAATTATTTTTTTGTTTAATAAAAGCAAGAATATTTTAGAAGGGTATTTCTGAGTATGATCTTATATGTACATATATTTCTGTTTTCTAAAATGAACTTCTAACTAAAATCATACAAATAATGAATCTCATGTGACAGGGATAATACTCCATGAAGAATCAACTGAGTTGCCTTGGCTACTCCCAAGGAACTATGTGCTCACTTCTGAAGAACTTGTTATTTTGGGATGACACAACAAATCCTAGGTAGTCCCTTGATCCCCCAACCTCTGAGGGAGGTGGAGAAGAGAGGGAAAGAGACAACAGAGTCAGATAATAATCACTTATAAGGCAGGAAGATTAGTCTACCCCCTACCTACCCCAAAAAGGGAGTAACTCCACCCTTAGTTTCCTCTTCATTTGATACCCCAGTTTAACTTTCTTCCACAGGGGGAAAGAAGATGCAACATGCTATCTGTCAGCACATGGCATATAAAACAGGGTAACAGCAAAGAAAGCTGAGCCTGAGCCTCCTTAGGGCCCCCTGGTTACCTCTTTTACTTTTTATTTACTTTCCTAAACCTAAGTTATGAATGGAAAAAAATCTGTGTGTTTCTCATAAGAAGTGCTAAGTACCTAGACAGATGTTAGTTCTTTCCCATCCTTTTAGAACACATCCCTTTCCTCTAAAAACAAAAACCTTGACCTTTCACATTTCAAAGGCCTTGAGGGATGGAGTAACTAGAAATTCATCAAATCTTATATTCTACCACCCAGTATGTCTACAACCCAGGTATTCACTCATCTTTTAACTAGATGTCTAACTAATTTTGTACAACCCAGTAATTCACTTATCTTTTGAAGATGTAGAGGATGATGATGGCTGACCAGAACAAAAGGTGGGAGGTGAGAGGGTGATGGAATTTCTTTGATTTGAGATCCTATAAATCCAATCTTTGGATTCAATGTGTGGACATTCCTTAGGCACCTAAAGCTGGGGAATGTCTCTTTTGTGAAAAAATAAACTCCTATCTTCTACTTTGGCTTCTGAGCTCCATGTTTGTGAACTTCTTTCAATGGTGGGGTCCACTGCAATCCCATGATAGATGTTTCCAGATTTGGAGGCATCCTGATGAGTTGGAGAGGCTGGGAAATCATAGTGGTCCTCAACTGAAGGAGCCTCCAATAGCTTTTTTAATCTATTCCCTCTATTTCTTAGCAAAGTCTATGACTGATGAGAGGATGAATCCAAGTACTGGCCCAAGCACAGAAGATCTGCATCTGGGGACAACTATAATTGTTTGTACGTTACAAAACCATGAACTATAAAATACTTACTCAGCAGTCCCTCAAACTGCATCATGTTCTAATGTGCTTCAACTTCCCAAGAGAGCATACCAGTTTAGATGTAGCAGCTGTTTGAAGATTTTCTTTTTAATCTTTCAGTTTGTTCTTTTGGTGTGTTTCACCTTTCTTACCTTCCTTTTTTGTATAAGTAATCAGTAACTATCCTATAGTTTAATTTACATTTTAAATTAAACTATAATTATCCTATAGTTTAATTTACATTGTACCTTGAATACAATGCTGCTTTTTCTTACTGCTGCCTTTGGGAAGACCCTAGATATGATCCAAAACCTGAGCTTTTATGACCCCCTGAGATCCATATTGGGTGGAATTAAAGAGCCAGAGACAATGAAATAAGAGATTCTGACCTCTCTTTTTGAAACCCAGTTCCTCCCCCACCTCAGTTTCAAACTGTCCATGTGCCCATGTCCATATATGAGTATAGTTCTGCCAGCTGTGACCAAACACAATATTCTTTGTTGCTCATTTTGGCTCATGGTAGATTTGGAGTAGAAAATGTACAAATATGGTCTGCTAAATTATATAAAACACATGTCCATCAACTACTGATGGTGTGCATTGTAGTCTTGAGTAAATAAACTGCAATTTTCCTTTGTCTGCATCCTAGGTTGCCTTATTTATTGGCAGTAACTAGCTAGGACCCAAAGAAAATTCACACAACACAGAGTCTATTTTTAGTAATTTACTAGTAATTGCTAGTAAAATCTTTCTAAGCAAGAAAAACCTATAGACATTTTTTCTCCATGCTTTGTATTAATTTAACTTAGTAGAAAAACAAAGATCCTTTTACCTGAAAACCAAATAAACCGAGGAATTTTAAAGTTTTAGCTGAGATACACATGGAAATAGGCGTGGTCCACTCTAGCATTGCTAAGAAAAAAATTGAGAAAAGGAAAAAATAAAGAACACTTATTGAACAAGGAAAAAATATGGATATAGATAGATGTATATATTATGTTAATATTAATAAAATAATATTATAAATAGGAGCTTTTGAAAAACTTGGTCATGAAGTCAGTTATTGATTTTTTAAACTGTTGGTATCATGCCACTATATATTTTAACAAACATCAGTATTTGTTTTCTTACTAGCAGTGATCCTTAAACTTTTAAAAGAAACCTTACCCTGATTGTCTAGAAGAGAAAAGGGAAGATAATAACCACTCCCACAGATGATTGTATGAGAGAACAATACTTTTAAAAAAAATCACATATCAAGTGATTGGCTTAGTATCTGAAAACAATTAAATCTTATTACAAAAAAACACCATTACAATTTAATCCTACCATTTATATAATGCTTTAAATTTTGGAAAGTGCTTTACATTTATTATTTCATTGTATTCTCACAATAACTCTGCCTTTTAGGTGCTATTATTATGCCTTTTTTAAGATGAAGAAATTGAGATGGAAAGAAGTTAGAGAATAAGGAAAGGTTTAAATTCTGATCTTCCTGACTAAAAGTCCAGAATTTTATCCACTACATCACCTAGCTGCCTTAACACACACAAGTGCACACACACACACACACACACACACACAAACAAATCCACACCCACAACATATATCTTTCACTGTTTCTTTTGAGAATGATTAATTGAAATAGATAAAGCACTGTCTCTGAAATGTGAGGAAAAGGGATTATATTTTGAGAGAAAATCAAATAACTTGGAGCTGGAAGAAAAGGAGATGAATTAGGCAGGTTTCTCTTTATATTCTAACTCAGGGTCTAGTTTTATGACCCTGAGTGCAGGCCACTACCTTCTGCAGGGAGAAGAATTTAAAGCTATGCTGAAGAAATTACACAATGGTTATTTTAGTGCTTCATATATTAGAATGTCTTGCATTCTAGATGGATAAGCAGAAAAAGAGAGGCTAAAAGGTCGCTTGCATATATATTCAGCTATTTTGTTCCATTACAGAATTGACTAAGAAGATAACCTAGTTCAATATTCTGAGAATTGCCTGTGTGATGATAAATATGCTGACATATATTCAAATAAAGTGTTTGTGAGTATATGGAAAATACCCTTTTTAAACTCAGCTTGAAATTAGCATTCTCTCTTGTCAACTTTTCCAAAAGCCACTTGACTTTATTAATTGTGGGAGTAATACAAAGCCTCTTCATAGAAATCTCCACTAATGGGAAAATCATTTGTCTAATAACATATGATGAAAAACAAAGTGGATGAAAAACACATTATGTCAATTGGTTCAGCTACTTTATTTAATGTGTGTATATGGATAAACACACATATACATATAAATGCATCTACACTCATATATGTCTATAAATATATTTAATATGTGCTTTTCTCTAGTGGTTTAAGTATATTTTAGAATTTATTACATGCATATATTGAAATATAACTAGATAGATCTATACACAGTTCTATCTTTATATATGAATATAGATCAATAGATCTATATATCTCTAGTTCTGAAAAATAGTATCAGTAGAGTTGTGGGAATGAAAACCAGACTGCAAGTTTTTTGGGATTTTTGACAAAGAATTGTGAGGTACTAGAAGTCCTTTCAGGACAGGGAAGCCCTATTTTTGTATATTTGTAGAGAAAAGGAATTGAACCAGTAGAGTAGATTGAAGATTAGAGAGGGGAAATTAGAAATGGTAGTAGAGAAGCTGAAAAGGTATGTATTCTTGCACAATAGTCTCAAATTAAAGTTGATTGTAATAAATTTGCATAAATCTTAAATCTGTATAAAACTTCTACACAAATAAGGATTTATATATTGTCTCCTCTATTAGTATGTGAGTTTGAAAGCAGGGTCTGTTTTTATCTTCATATTCCCAGGGGTTAGCACAGTGCCTGGCATTTCCTCAATAAATCATTGCTGACTAATTATTAGGATTCAGTGAAATACAATGAAGCAATAACTTTTGAAAGAGTATGATTATGTCCAAAGTTTTTGTAATTATTGTGTTAAAAATGCTTATCACATGAAAAAAACAAGAAACCTTTTAGGGAACTTTTTTAAATGCTTTGAATACACCTGCCTAGAAAAACTATGAAAATCATTGTGCTATGTTCAACAAACTAACATAAATTTTCCACTTTAGAACATGATTGTTTCAATATTCTATGAATAACAATAATAATAACTAACATGTATGTAGTATTCTTAAGGTTTTACTAAAGCTTCTTGGAGAGAAGTTGGAGAGAGTTCTTAGTGAGAGTTAGTGAAAAGTGGAGCCTGAAGGTGCATAAACAGCCTTAAAAAAAGCTCAACAAGCACTCACACCAGAAGTGTTAGTCCTCCCTGAACAGCTAAACCAAGTTGAGAACATCAAAGGACCTCAAACCTATCAGTGAATTAAATGAATGTCTCCCCCAAAGCATGTGGGAAAAAAAAAGCATGGGTAGATTAGAATGATGTGTTCCAGGCATGAAAGTTACTAAAGAAGGCACTGAGGAACTTCTAGACCAGTGGTTCCCAAACTTTTTTGGCCTACCACCCCCTTTCCAGAAAAAAAAAATATTACTTAGCCCCAGGGAAATCAATTTTTAAAAAATTTAATAGCAATTAATAGGAAAGATAAATGCACCTGTGGCCATCACTGCTCTCCTGGATCGCTGCAGCACCCACCAGGGGGCAGTAGCACCCACTTTGGGAATCACTGTCCTAGACCTTAGTCAGATGTCCAAGATGCAAGATCATCCAGTGTATTCTGGGCAATCACAATCATCTTATTTTAGTTATAGGACTTTGATCAATCTGGAAGAATAAGTCCAATGACTGTGCATCTCTGCTTTGATTAAATTCAATTCATGAGCAAGTCAAGACATCAACCCTTGATATTTTTGGTCCTCTGAAAATAAAGGGCAAATAACAATTCTAATGTTTACAAAGTGTTTTATATACATTATTTTATTTGATGCTCACAACTTTGTGAATTAGGTACTATTATTATCACTCTTTCTCAGATTGGATATGATAGGATGATAAATTTAGAGCTGGATGGAATGTTTTCAGCCATCTAGTCCAACCCTGTAATTTTTCAGATGAGGAAACCAACTGAGACATTAAGTGACATGACTAGGGGTCCCTCAAGTAGCAAGTGTTTGAGACAGGAGTCAAAGTCACATCTTCATCACTCTGCCCCTCTACCACTACGTTATCTAGTAGTCTCATGACATGTGTGTCCCCAGAAATGCTGTTCATGACCTTTTTATAGCTTGGAAAACAAACTCTGAGAGTTGCTGACAAGTTCATTTCCCAGTAACCCACCATTAAGGTTGGTCTTCAGATTTCAGCCATAGTCTATCATCACATTCTTTCCAGCCTGGCAACAGTTTCTCTATTGTTTTTGAGAACTAAGAAACCCCTTTCACCATAGAAAGGCAACTGAGCAAGAAGCTGTAACCAGGTAGGTTGCAATGTTTGAGAAGAAAATTTTATTGACAGAATGGGGAAAAAAGGCAAAAAGCTTCTTAAAGAACAAGTATCAGTATGAAGGATGCCACAACATAAATGTGAGTAAATGCCAAACAGGAAAGTTCTTCCCTTATCAGTAAGTTGATCTTCCAACTGCTGTTCTCTACCTGTCACTGGGAAGGGAACATATTTGGAGTGGAGGGGGGGGGGTCATCTCTTTCTATAGCTTTCTGCAGCTTCTTCCTCTGTTTTGTGAATCCACAATATAACTCTTTTTTACATGGTTTCTGACAAAGAAGAAAAACCTATTGACTGTTCTCTGTTTATGAGGGAAATTTCATTCTACAGGAAAGGATGAAAAAAGAACCCTCAAGAGTTCTCCTGGTTTGGTGGGGATTGATCCATCATCTGAAGCCTATAGCTGCTCTTATGATCCAGACTAGAGTTATGATTTCCTTCTTTTAAGAACTTGCCCTTTTGCCACTATCCCCACTGATTTTCTCTCATTATGAATCACAAACTTCAAGGGTTATCCTCAACAAGTAAAAAATTATTGATATCTTTTGTTCTGATATTCATTTATTTCCAAATATGTCATACTTGCCCAATCCAGGTCCTAAAAGGTAACCAATCTGAGAGGCTATGTTGGTTTATCATAGAAAGATAGGATTTGAAAATTAGAAGGGACTCAGCCACCATCTAATTCAACCAATACACAAAAGACATTCCGCTGTAACATATCTACCTTGCTTTGTTTGAAGGATTCTAAAGAGGGGTGAGGAGGGGAATCTCTGCTTTTTCAGGTAGCCTAATTCAACTTTTGAAAGCTGCAATGGATAGGAAGCTTTTCCTGACATTTGGCATAAATTTATCTCTTTGCAACTTTCATCTTTTACTTCTTATTTTGCTCTCTGGGACCAGTTAGAACAAATTGAAACTATCTTTTATATGAAGCCCTTTAAAAAAATTGAAGAAGAGCATTGCTAGTAGAGTTGTAAACTGATTTGATCATTCTGGAGGGCAATTTGGAATTATGCCTAAAGGGCTTTAAAAGAATGCATAGCTTTTAATCCAGCAATACCACTACTAGGTCTGTGTCTCCAAGACATTTTAAAAAATGGTAAAAGACCTGATTGTACAAAAAAATATTTGTAGCTGTACTTTTGGTGGTAGCAAAGAATTGGAAACTGAAGGGATATCCCTCAATTGGGGAATGGCTGAACAAATTGTGGTATGTAATGGTGATAGAATACGTGTGTGTGTGTGTGTGTGTGTGTGTGTGTGTGTGATAATGAGATTACATCTACCCTGCCCATTTTTAGATTTAGTCACCAAAGGTGAAAACATCTTTACTTAACTCACAAGTTGGGTGGTCTGCAACCCACTTGTGCTAGTGTGAGTAACAAATCAGAATTTACTGACTGCCTCCTGGGCAGTCCTAAGAAAAGGGTCTGTTGTGATTGGATTCGTAAACTGAGAGAAGGTCATAGGAAGTGATGCAAAAGAGGCCCCTTTAAAAAGAGAGAGTTGAGTGAGGCAGGCCCTCTTCTTGTTCATTGCTGGGACCTGGAGGAGCTCTGAACCTGGGACCCTGACACTATAAATCACTAAAATCATTTTGGGGATTGATAATTATTCAATTCCCTGACAACCTAACCTTTTAATATATTCACCCAATAAAAATAACCCCTTTCCCCCTTACATGTGTTATAAGGAATAATGGACAGGATGATTTCAGAAAGAGCTAGAAAAACTGTACATGAACTGATGCAGAGTGAAATAAGCAAAGCCAGGAGAACATTATCTGCAGTAACTGAAATATTATGGAAGGATCAAGTATAATAGCCTTTGCTACTAACAGCAATACAATGATCCAGGACAGTTCTGGGGGATTTATGAAAAAAGAATGCTGTCCACCTCTAGAGAAAGAAATGTTGAAGTAGAAATGCAAATGAAAACATATGATTTACCACTTCTTTATTTGGCTATATGATTTGGTATTTAGTTTTGTAAAATTATTCACTTATATAAATTAATATTATGGAAATATATTTTGCATGATAATACATGTATAACCCTGATTGAATTGCTTGTTAACTCTGGGAGGAGAGAGGGAAGAAAGGAGGGAGACAACATGAATCATATAACTTTGGAAAACTTATGTGGAAATTTATTAAAATAAAATAAAGATAAAATATTTTTAAAAATTGAAGATTACCATGTCCTCCCTAAATCTTTTATTTAAACTGAACATGCCCTTTCCTTTAGCCAATCTTTATATGACAGGTTCAATGCACTTCATTCGAGTTTATTAATGATCTTCTGAAATTGTTTTTGTATCCAAATATCTAGATAAGGGATGAACTAGTACCATGCTGTTCCCTAGACTCAATGAGGATGCTATTGCTTTATGGGTCTCTTCAGGGCCACTCTAATGTGTGCTGGTCCTCAGCCTTCTGTCCCTAGGCTATTCCTGCGATAGCCTCTTTACCACTTAGGAATGTATAAACAACCCCACACTTTCTCTCAGTCTCAGGTCTCAAGAAAAGAGATTATCTGGGAATGGGGGTGGGGGTTAGGATGTGGATTTTTTTTTGTATTTTCTCCTTTTATTTTGGGTGGTATGGTACTGGAGAATGAATGTAGGATTTGGAGTCAGAGGATTTAGGTTCAAATCCTGTCTCTGAGAATTCCTACCTGTGTTACCTTGGATAAATTTCTTAACCTCTCTGGGCCTTAGTTTCTAAAACTGTAAAATAGGGTGGTAGATTAAATAATCTTGAAAGTCTCTTCCTATTCTCTGGTTTTATGCCAGTGAATGTAACAGTGATTATTTGACATTATTTTTAAGACTTTTCATTTTACAAAAATTATAATAAATTTGAAAGTTTACTTGAATAAAATATAAACAAAGAAAATTGTTTTCATACACTTGTTTAATGAAAAGGAGGGGTTACTATTGTGGTTTTTTTTTTTCTTAAACTCATAAAGTTTGGAAAGCCCAGACATAGAATGATTAAATATTTGCTTTCAGAATCTAATGTATAAAAACTCATTCTTGAAAGATTTTTACCTGATACTTCATTCCGTTCCCAGAATGTGCCTATCCATACCCTTTTTGTAAATTGTGGAATTCAAAGCATGGGAATAAAGGTCCTTTAGTTATAGCCCAGGAAATAGTAAGTAATACAGGTTTTCATGGGATCCTTTAAGGATTTTCTTTAACCCTTTTTCTGTAAGAACACCTGAGGGGATGTGAGACTGGTTAATTTTTTATGACCATTTAATCCTTTATGTCTCTTCTTAGGCTGCCAGTAAGTATGTCCATTGTAAGACAGCTTTATAAAATGGACATTCATCCCAGGGAGAGAGGCTGAAAATATTAAGTCATTAAAATAAACCCTTTAAGACATTTATATGATGGAAGCAGACACCAGAGCTTTTAGGACTCTGTACTCTTTTCTAAAAATTAGCTTCTTTTTAAGGTATGCTTTGCATGAAAAAAATATTTAGAACAACAATGTCCTATCACATCTGGATCATATTTAATCAAAGGACTAAGATATCTGTTTAAAATAATGTTAGAGTACAGAGTTAGCTTCCTTTCCTTTCTTTACTCTCATTTAAAAAAATATTATCAAGATTAGTTATTTTCTTTTTTAATTTTCTTGTACTGAACATGTCTCAAGGTTTCATTTAAAGAAGAAAGAGAGAAAGGCCCTTGATTATTATTTCAGCAGTAAGGAGAGCCATGAAGACCCTTAGTAGAAATAAGTGTTAATGATGATGATTCTTCTTTAAAGTGATCAAATCTTCCCATGTCATCCAGGCTTTTTAAAAGTTGATTTCATTTTCTTTCCTATTCTTTCCCTAAGAGCTGGAGAGAAGCATTCTGTAGGGGGCAGCCCTTATGATTTCATGTGCATTTCCAGTTACCAGGGCTACAGATTATGGTCATCTTCTCCTACTGCCATAGAAACACGAATACAACAAATCTAAATTGCTTATAATTTTCCCATTCTCGAAATTTGCATTCACACTTCTATGAGCAGAGATGTGTAAAGGCAGGTGTGATTCATATTGCTGTGCATAGACATTAAGCCTAAAATCACTAAGATTTTAAATGCAAACTAGCTTTAAACTTGGAGAAAAACTCTCTGAAGAGATTAATGAGGAATTATTTTAGGATCTTTCTGAGTATTTAGAAATGTTAAGTCAGATATTCTACCATTTAAGCCAATTTTAGAACTTTGAAACATTAAATTACACTGCACATTTTGAAATGCTTGCCCTTTGCTGCACCCTTTTAGTCTTCTTAGGAAAATGTAAATTAGATCTGTTTTTCCCCCTAAGGGCATCTAATAACTCCATACTAGTATGATGGATACATGATGACTTGTAGAGCTAAAATCTATTTTTATCTAATTTTACATTCTTACCTTAGTTATAATTCTCACTGTGTGTGATATTTTCTCCTTATTCTTCCTCCTCCCTTTGACCTTGCCCCTTCCCTCCAATATTTATTATACACTATGTATAGCCCACTCCATTAGATTCTGTGGATTGTTCAGTGAGTGAAAACAAAACAAAGCAAAAAAAAAGTAATCTGGATTCAAAAGAAGGAAAGAAATGCCAGTACACTGGCTTTGGCAATCAGAAAAGCTTTATGAAAAACATGGATTTTTTTCCCCCTTGGCTTTGAAGGATGTTTAAGTTGATTTTGGCATTTTATTTAGTTTTCATGTTAAAAATATTTACATATTACTATCACTCTATGATCTGGTTCTTGCAACACAATAAAACAATTAGGCAAAACATTATATAATGATCTCATTTGAAATGCAACATTCCCTGTCTGTAGGAGAGGGAGGGAGGGAGAAAGGAGGTGGTGAACATGGATCACAAAATGTAAGAAAATGATGATTAGAAATTGTATCTATGTATAATATGGAAAATAAAAATATAATAAAAAATAAAAGAGTACAAATTCTTATAACCCATTTGGAACCTTTATATCTGTACAGCATAAATACTTTCATTAACAAGAGAGTAAAAAAGCATTAAATACAAAAATTGAGCAATATTTATTAAAATGAAATTTGCTATGTTTTCATTGTTTTTCAGTTGCACCCATTTCTTCATGATTTTCACAAAGAGGTTGAGTTGTTTGCCATTTTCTTCTCCAAAAGATTAAGGCAAATAGAGGTTAAATGACTTGTCTGGGGTCACATAATTAGTAAATTTCTGAGTCTGGATTTGAACTCAGATCTTCCTGGCTAGGTTCAGCACTCTATTCACTGAGCCAGCTACTGCTTTTATCTTAAGTGACTAATTACTGATAGGAGGGATATATCAAGATCATCAATCAGATCAATAACAATTTATAATGACAGTCAACATTGATTTTTTTTAAAAAAGATAATAATAATAAGACTGCATATGATTGCAAAACCTTCAATCTGACCTATTCAAATACATTTTCAGTGCTGAAAAATTAGAAATTGTAAAAAACCAAAATACTGACTTTGGTGATTATATTTCCTAAAAAAAAATTCACCAATATAAAAAAGTCCTATATAATCCAAAAGCATTTTTTAAGCACCTACTGTGTGTCAGGTACTGTGCTAATTGCTGGGAATACAAAAAGGGTCCAAAACAGTCTCTGCCACAAAGAACTTACTATCTAATGGGAGAGATAAAAATGTAAATAAATATATTCAAAGCAAGCTATATACATGATAAAAAAGTAAATAATTAGAAGAGGGAAGGCACTAGAATAAAGAGGGGTTTGGGGCAAATTTCCTATAGGAGATGAGATTTTACTTGGGACTTAAAGGAAGCCAGCGACACATCAGTGGTTGGAGTGGAAGAGGAAGAGTATTCCAGGCATAGGGGACATCCAGAATGAATGCAGAGCAAAGGTGTCTTATTGGTAGAACAGTCAGGAGGCCAGCATCACTGGATGGAGATATCCTGTTGGAAAGTGAGGTATAAGAAGACTGGAGAGTTTGGAGAGGGCTAGGTAATGAAGGGCTTTAAGTGTCAGAGTATTTTTTATTTGTTCCTGGAGACAATATCAAACCAATGGAGTTTATTGAGTAGGGAGTAATATGTTCCAACTCATGTTTTAGAAAAACACCTTCCTAGCTGGATGAAGAATGGAAGAGAGTAAGGAGAAACGTGAGGCTGGCAGAGCTACCTGAAGGCTGTTGCAATAATCAAGGAAGGAATAATTGATTAGGATCTGCAATAGAGAAATGGCAACATCATGAAAGAAGGGGTTGTATTTGCAAAGTGAAATCAGTAGAACTTGGCAACAGCTGGGATAGGGTGGGTGAGAGATAGTGAGGAATCCAGGGTGATTCCTAGGTTTCAAGCCTGAAGGAGTGGGATGATGGAGTCTGCAGTCATAGAAAAGGAAGTGTAAGAAGGGTTTAAGGGGAAAGATAATGAGCTCAGATGCCAAAAAAAGAAGAGTCCAAAAAATTATAGAAATTCCTTTGGCCAGCAAGCGTTGCATCTCTCTGCCAAGTGGATATAAATGCATGTCAAGAGCAATACTGGTTTAGAATACAAACCCATTTGTAAAACACTACAGAGGAAGATGATAGAAGATTATGAGCAATAATTGCCTCACATAACAACAAAAAGTTGGGGAGGCAAAAAACATTTCTATAAAAATCTTGACAGTGTACCTGACTAAGCCACATCATCTCAAGAGCATTTGGAGATGAAGCCAGAATGTATAGAATAAACAGAAAATGGAACAGATTTGTCAGTTTCTCTGTAACAATTGATTTCATTCTACAAAGGTGAAACCACTATATTTGGAAACTAACATCTCAGTCACTTGTATGACATAAAAAATATAACAAGTGTGTTACATTGCATCCCTCCTCTAGGGTTTCCAGTATCCTTAGTTCAGTGTGTTTAGTCTGTCATTGGCTCTAGATCTACTGAATGTGTTCTCCCATTTTAGGGGCCACCTGTGCCCCAGTTCCATTGAACCACTTAATAATCATATTAGTTTTTACAAAGGAATATTTTTATTTATTTCAATGGAATAACAAGAATAAATATACAAAAATGCCCCCCCTCCATTACTCAGGGGCATAATCCCCCCTACACCACTTCATTCTCTAAGGATGGGAAGGAGATTCAATTCATAGGTTAGCTCAGTTCTTGTATAGCACAGTTCCAAGTTCCAAGTTCCTCCCACGTTGGGAGGACACTCTAGCTTCTCAGGGCTTTGCTGCTGACTACAATATCCTGCCTAGCATCCTTAATCCAGGGTCACAGTTACTCAAACTCCTAGGTCTAATAGGGATTACATCACTGGCACCCAGAACCATAAAGGATCAATGAAAGCAATCGAAACACAACTGGCAGTCGGATTCTTGAGGCCATAGAGCAAAAGGGAGGAGGAGGAGGAAAAGAGAAATCCCTTTTCTCCTTAAGGGTCAGTTCATGATACCTGCTTTATTGATGAATGTTGACCTTTACCAATGGAAAAATAATAAGTGCCTCAGTCTAGCATTAACATTTTTTAAAAAATTCTGCCCATTGAAAGAGGTTACTTTTATACATGTGACAAAGGAAAATAGATCTCTCAGAAGAAAAGTGCCTCCATATTAGGTAATCTGATATTTGCAGAAATATTTGCAGAAAAGTTCCTGTTCTCTAAGATGGAAAAATTTCACTTAAGAAGATTATATTGGGTAGAGTGCATATTGAGAAAATCCATGCTAAAGGTGACACAATTTTTACAATAACAATGACTAGCATTTATAAAGTACTTTAAGGTTTGCAAAGCAATTGACATGTTAACTTGTTTGATCCTCACAACAGCCCTGGGATTAAGCAGGGTCATGCATTTAAAGACTATTTGTATAAAAATTTTGCCGAAGAGGGAATATACCCAAATACTGAACAAAAATGGATATTATTATCCTCAGAAGAGAAATTTGAAAGATATTACTAGGTACTGGACCATATGATTTGACTTTTAATGCTGCTTTGAGATCTTAGTTCTCATTAATGTGGCTATTTCTTCTATTTCTGCAAAATACAACTTGCATATACCACCTCATCCTATGTAATTCTTTTCTATGTTCTTCCTTGGATCTCCTTTAGAGGATTCAATCAATATGTTGACAGTTTTCTTTAAGAGATATTTTTTAAAAAATACATGTTTTTAATTTAGTAATGGATCATTGAAACCATCCATCTATTTTCCCTTGCTCATGCTACATCACTGACCCACTTGCTTTTCTAGTAATACATTGCCTTTAAAAGAATCTAGGGTATGTTTGTTGAAGTTTTTTGCAAATAATTTTTGGAAGCAGATCACATCTTTACAAAACACAATTGAGTGAAATGGGGTTTTGAATAGAAAATCTTTGCTTTTTTATTAAGAAAAAAATTAACTAGGGAAACAAAACATAACCTTAAAGATTCTTGATTCTTTTATTAAAAATTATTTTTACCTCAGACATTTCCTAGTGGTGTGACCCTAGGCAAATCACTTAACCCCCATTGCCTAGCTCTTACCACTCTTCTGCCTTAGAACCAATATACAGTATTGATTCTAAGATGGAAGTAAGGGTTTAAAAAAATAAAAAATAAATAAAACAATTATTTTAATAGTTCTCAGTTATATGTAAAAATAATTTTTAACATTATTTTTCTAAGATTATGAGTTCCAAATTCTTTCTTTTCCTCTATCCCCACCTCCATGAGATTTGATTAAGGTTATACATGTGCAGTCATGCAAAACATACTTTCATATTGATCAGGTTGTAGAAGGAGCAACATTAAAAAAAACAAAATCATTACCACCATGAAGAAAACAAAGTGGAAAATAGTATGTATGCTTCAATCTACATTCAGACTTCATCAGTTTTTTCTCTGGTGGCGAAGAGCATTTTTTTTATCATGAGTCCTTTGGAGTTGTCTTGGAACATTGTATTGCTGGAAATAGCTAAATCATTCGTAGTTGATCATTGTACATTGTACTGTGTTCTCCTGGTTCTGCTCATTTCACTTTACATCAGTTAATGTAAGTCTTTCCAGATTTTTCTGAAAGTATGCTGCTTGTTATTTCTTATTTTACAATAGCACTCCATTACAATGATTTGCCACAATTTGGTTGTCATTCTCCAGTCAATGGACATTCCCTCAATTTGTAATTTTTTGCCACCACAAAAAGAGCTGCTAGAAGTATTTTAGTACAAATAGGTCCTTTTCCTTTTTTCTTTTTTTGGTTTTTATCTCTTTGTTCTACAGAACTAGTAAGGGTATTGCTAGATCAAAGGGTACATGTGATTTTATAGCCCTTTAGACATAGATCTAAATTGATCTCTAGAACTGTTGAATCATTTCATAATAGGGCAGTTCATAAAGGGGCAGTTAGATGGCTCAGTGGATTGAAAGTCTGGCTGAGACATTTCTTAGTTGTCTGACCCTGGGCAAGTCACTTAACCACCATTGCCTAATCCTTACCATTCTTCTGCTTTGACACTAATAGACAGAATTGATTCTAAGATCAGGTTTAAAAAAAAAGATAAGATTTTAAAAAACTTAATTAGTGTCTCAATTTTCCCATATCCCCTCCATTAATTGTTATTTTCTTTTTCTGTCATATTAGTCAATCTGATAGGTTGGTGAGATGATACCTTGTAGTTGTTTTAATTTGCATTTCTCTAATCAAGTCATCGAAAGCATTTTTTTTTTTTACATATGACTCCAAATAGCTTTGATTTCTTTAACTGAAAACTGCCTGTTCATATTTCTGACCATTTATCGATTGGGGAATGGCTTTTATTCTTATAAATTCGACTCAATTCTCTATGTATTTGAGAAATAAGGCCTTTATTATAGAAATGAGCTTTCTGCTTTTCTTTTGATCTGGTTTGCAATGGTTTTGTTTGTGTAAAACCTTTAAAATTTAATTACATCTCATAATACTCTATCTTTTGTTAGGACATAAATTCTTTCCTTATTCATAGATCTGACAGATAACTATTCATGACCCCCTAAATTGCTTTTTTGTCTAAACACCTTTTATGTCTAAAAAAATGTACCCATTTTTAACTTATCTTGGTATAAGGTGTAAACATTGGCCTTATACATAAACATAGTTTCTGTTATAATGTTTTGAGTTTCCTGGAAGTTTTTGTCAAATAGTGCATTCTTGTCCCAAAGTTTGGGACTTTGAGCTTATCAAACACTTGATTTCTATGGTCATTTACTGATGAGTATTGTTTACCTAATTTATTTTACTGATCCATTCTATTTCTTAGCTAGTACCAGATTGTTTTGATTACTGATTTATAGCATAATTTGAAATCTGGAATGGCTAGGCCATCTTCCTTCATATTTTTCCCTCATCAATTCCCTTTATATTATTTACTTTTTGTCCATCTAGATGAATTTTATTTTTTCTAGCTCTATAAAATTATGTTTGATACTTTTATTGGTATGGTATTGGTATAAATAAATTATTTTAGGTAGAATTGTCATTTTTATCATATTGGCTCAGTTTATCCATGAGCAATTGACATTTTTCCAGTTGTTTAAATGACTTTATTCATGTGAAAACAGTTTTATAATTGTTTTCAAATAGTTCCTATATTGTCTTGGCAAGTAGACTTCCTGGTATTTTTTATTGTCTAGAGTTATTTTAAATGGAATTACTCTTTCTAGCTACTACTGCTGGATTTCATTGGAAAAAATATATATATATGTATGTATGTATATACTGATATTTATGTACATTTATTTTGTATCCTTCAAGTTTGCTGAAATTATTTCCACTAGTTTTTAAGTTGATTCTCTAGGACTTTCTAAATATACCATCATATCATCTGCAAAGAGTGATAATCTAGTTTCCTCATTGCCTACTTTAATTTCTTCAATGTATTTTCTTCTCTTTTTGCTATAGCTAGCATTTTTAGTACAATATCCATAATGGGCATCTTTACTTCACCCCTGATCTTATTGGGAAGAGTTCTAGCTTATTTCCCTTACAGATAATGCTTTCTGATGATTTTAGATAGGTCTTGCTTATTCCTCTGTGAAAAATTAATGTTGAATTGGGATTTTGCTTTTTTTTTTTTTTCCATTTTGACTGGCTCTCAGAGTCATTTTGGTTTTAAAACTAAAACAAAGAATTGGTTTCTCCTATAGCTATAATGGCAAATCTGTCATGTGTGCCAAAAAGGGCACTAGGAGCCCTCTCTGTGGGCACAGGTACAGTTGCCTGCCAGAGTTCCTTAGTAGAAAGCCAGAGGGTCTCAGGGCAGGGCTGTTCCCCTCCTCCTCAATGAGCCTACGACATTCCTCACTTCACCTGCCCAGCAGCCCAATGGGAGTTTTTCCTCCTTCCCCTGTCTTGGGGTAAGGGGTGGAGACTGGGGGCAAGGATGGGGTATGGGATTGGTCTCTGTGGGAGTGGGTGGGCATGGCACTCTATCTCTAAAAGGTTTGTCATCACTGTCCTATAGGCTGTGGTGTTGGGTGCAGTCCTTCCTTCTTTTGTCTACATGATTTATTTTTGGTAAGGACATGTTTATCTGTAAACAAGAACTGTCTTAAATAATGAAATCAGCTGGCTTTACCAGCAAACCTGGGAAACACTAAGTATCTTGGATCTGGAAGATCTGCCCTTTGTTCTGATTTGAGATCTGAGTCCTGTAAAGAGACATCCAGAAGAACATTAGAGAAGGGGACAGAAAATGGGGGGCTTTTTCCAGGAACCTGAGACACAGAAGTTTAGTTGCTCTGTTTTTTTGTTTAGATGTTGGTGGAGCAGGCATCTAGAAGAGCCCTAACCTCTCTCTCTCCCTGCTAGCCAACCAAGTAGCTCATGCTTCTATCTCTCTTTCTCCCTCTCTCTGGCTCACTTTTTGCTATTTAATAGATTATAATTATCAAATTAAAATTACATCTTTGGAGAATTTTAGTTGTTATGCTTCTGTGAATTTTTCTTTGCTGAGATATCTGTCTTCTTTCACATGATGAGCACATTTCACATAATAATACATGCACAACTGATAGCAATATTCAGGGAGGGAGTAAGGATCAGAGAGGAGAGAATATGCAATAAAAATGTCAGAAAATGATTATTAAAAATATTAAAATGTAATCTGTCTAAACCTTGAAAAACACAGAACAACTAAAGTAGTTAAAAAAGGGAGGCAATGCTCTGATTGGCCACTACACAGAGTCAAGCACTAGATATTACACAGAGAAAAAGCTCTGGGACTCTGAGAACAATGTCTTCAGAAAAAAAAAAAAAAAGCACTTCCAAAGGAGATTTTCCAAAGAACTGAAGAACTCAGGATCTTATATACCTTTTTGGGAATATAAGACAGGAAGGTTCAATTGATAGGTTTTATAATGGATACAAGGGAAGGAGGAATCCATCCAATGCTGGAATAGCTGGAAGAGGTCTCTGATACTATGGGAGAAACTTCTAAGACAAAAAGGTACTTAAAATTTGATTACATCTATTAATTCTATCTAAGCTGAGATAATTGGGTACTTTAAGATTTATTGTTCAGTCTAAGACAAGGTCTGTCTGAGACTTTCCTTAAGGCAGGATCCCAAGGGAAAAAGGAAAATTTGGGGGTTCTATAAACAAAGTTAAAGTCTAAAAAAAAACAAGAAAAAAGTAGATATTACTTATCATTTTAAGGAAAACACCATTCATTCCAACACTCTCTAGTATTTTTTATTGGAATGGGGTGTTTCCTCATCTATTGAGATAATCATATGATTTCTATTGATTTTATTACTGATGAAGTCAGTAATACTGGTAGTTTTACTAATATTGAACCAGACCTGCATTTCTGATATAAATCCTACGTGGTTATATATTTATAGTATGATCATTGAGATACATTGCTATAATCTTTTTGCTACTGAGGTCCCCAACTAGTATAGTTTTACTGCCTATTTCCTCACACAACTCATTTAACTTTGGATGCTATGTGAGAAGATAGGTGACTCAGTGGCTAGAAGGTCAGGTCTAGAGATGGGAGGTCTTGAGTTCAAATCTGACATCAGGCTCTTCCTAGCTCTAAGACCCTAGGCAAGTCTTAACCTCAATTACATAGGTCTTACCACTCTTTTGCCATAAAGCCAATACTCACTATTTAAGGGTTAAAAAAAATAAGGGTTAAAAAAAATTTGGATTCTATGAAATTTGGTACACATATGTTTAGTATTGATATTACTTCATTGTATGGAACTTTTTAATCAAGATGTTTTTCCTTCCTTATCTCTTGAAGTTTGATATATTTTTGCTTTTTTTTTCTGTTCTGACAGCATTATTGCTACTCTCATTTTTTTACTTCAGTTTAAGCATAATAGATCCTGTTCCTTCCTCCTACCTTTATTTTCTGTGTGTGTCTGTTTCAGTGTTTCTTGTAAACAACATATTGTAGGATGCTGGTTTTTAATCTTGTTCACTTAAAGACTCTTTCCCAACAATTTCTCTTTTTCTTTTTTCCTCATTAGAAATTGAACTAAAATTAAAATTAAATTTATTTATTACATTAAAATACACAGAAAACACCCTGCCAATCTCCCCTAACCCTATTAGAGAAGGCATCATTTGAAAAAATATATATGTATACGTATATAAAACTATGTCTTACTTATTTCTCTTTTTAAGTTCTTTCTCTGGAAGTGGACATACACAAGTCATTCTTCAATCAATATTTTTGTTGTTGTATATAATTCTCATTTGGTTTTGCTCATTTCACTCTTTATAATTTCCTGTAGGTTTTTCCATGTTTTTCCAAAATTAATCTGCTTGACATTTCTTATGGCACAGAGGTATTTTATCACAATCATATGCTACAATGTATTTAGCTATTCCACAATTGATGGGCATCCTTTCAATTTCCAATTCATTGCCACCACAAAGAGAACTGGTACAGATACTTTAAAACAAATAGGTTCTTTTCCTTTTTCCCTAACCACCTAAAGAAATAAATTTAAGGGTTTTAAAATTTTAATTGTTTAATTATTAATAACAATAAAATAACAATCCATTAATGAGTAAATTATTAATTAATTTAATGTTGATATTAAGATATTAATAATACTACCCAGTGATATTGCTGGATCAAAAGATAAACACAATTTTATTACTCTTAGGGCATAATTTCAGATTGCTTTCCAAAATGGTTAGAGCAGTTCATGGATCCACCAATAGCATATTATTGTCCCCATTTTTCCACATGCCTTCCAACATTTGTCATTTTGACTAATCATTTTAATCAATCTGATAGGTAGAAGGTACCTCTGCTTTGTTTTTATTCGCATTTCTCTAATCAATAAAGACAGCATTTTTTTTCATGTAGTTACATAAAGCTTTGATTCCTTCAATGAAAAACTATCTGTTCATATCTTTCAATGATTTATCAGTTGAGGAAAAGCTCATGTTCTCCTAGCTGTGTAAATCATGCAGGTTATACTCCTTATGTGTGAGGTAGGACTTTCTGTGGAGATTCCCATACCAAGAGTCCTTTGTGATGTGAAATTGCAGAATCTCTACATTTTTGTCCATTATTAGGCAATTGCTTCTGGGAGTACAGTTGATATACTTACCCCACCTAGTCCTGAATCTAGTAATAGGGTTTATTCCTGGGTTTGTCTGACCTTTAATGAGTGGGATTAACCTTTCCCTTCTAAACATTCTTTGCTAACAATTAAATTCCCACCTCTAATCCAAGGGAAAGTTGCTAATTATAGTAATTATGTGTTTTGAAAATCTAAGGGGAAAGTAGTTAAAGAAGTACTCATTATAAAAATAAATTGGATAGGAAGCAGCTAGGTGGCTCTGTAGACTGAGATCCAGGCTTAGAGATGGGACATACTGGGTTTAAATCTGGTTTCAGACACCACTTAGCAAATCACTTAATCCCCTTTGCTTAACCCTTTCTGCTCTTCTACCTTGGGGACAATACATAGTATTATTTCTAATGTGGAAGGTAGGGACTTAAAAATAATAATAATAAATTGTATAATGGATAGGAAGTTTATTCCTACCAATAGAAATATGCTAAACACAGAAAGAATCACAGCATGCATTAAGATCAATTTGATTAACTTAAAGTTGATTAACTTAAATCAATTTGATTAACTTAAAGTTGATTAACTTAATTTATAGCTATGGTTACTGTAGACTTGAGAGATTGGGTGTTAAATTTCACCAAAACATAACTTAGTTTGAAAGAATGCTAATTAGTCACTTTCCATTTTCATAGGACCCAGGAAAGGGAGAAAAGAAGGCTGGAAGGGCTCCAGACCCCAAGAGAGAGTGGGTGGGCAGTTTCAGGGAAAAGTGGGGATCAGAAAAAGAAGAAAGAAAGAAAGAAAGAAAGAAAGAAAGAAAGAAAGAAAGAAAGTAAGAAAGAAATTAAGAAAGAAAGAAAGAAACATGTGGGATGGGGCCAGCCAAGTGGTGAGGCAGACAGGGGTGGGAGGTTTGGGGGTATGTGAAGCACTGAGGAGAAGGGAGAGAACTGATGATGCCTAGGGCTCCAGACAGACACACTTGAGGACAGGACTGATTGTCACTGGGCCAGCTTTGACAGTGCAAGACCAAGGTCCCTTTTCATAGGCTCCTGAAATTTCAAGCCAAGCCAGATGGGCTACTGTTTTCACTTGTAGGTTCTTTGTTTTTTATTTGTCTTAGGGAAGGAAGTGGGACACAGTGAAGCTGAGAGGGGCAGAATCTGAGAGAGATAACTCAGTCATGTCCAGTAAACTTAACATAAGTGATTTTTTTTAGAATGCTGATTTCTTTCACAATTCTTTATCTGAAGTTAAATTTTTCATTAAGTGAAATCTTAATGAAGTATTGGCTGCAAAGGAAAAGTAGAACTAAATGTTACCCAGGATTTCATGATTAGCTCGTCACTGCCAAAGGAAGAAATGGGTCTGTTCTGTTTTCTGACAGGGACTGTAACCAAAATGGGTAACAGTTCTATGAAATGTAGAAGGTTGCAAGTTTGAATGGAACTCCTTGGATCATAGTGTTGGTTGAGAACTGAGACTGTGCCAGATGTCTTTCATTAAAATCCAAGCCTTTCCCTGCAAGAGAGAGGTCCAGCAGGCCTTCGATTTATGAAGTCCAGGTAGCTGGAGGTATATCCAGACTTATCTGAGTCCTATTTCCTCCGGAATCCTGCTTCCTACAGAGGCTATAACAAATATCACTAGCTGGTCTTCAATGATTAATGTAAAGTTTAATAAAAAGGTAGAAAACAGTATTTCTGATTTTTATCTTAATTGTTGGATCTTGGCCAAAAGGGGGCAGGCATTTCCAGGAAATGGGAGTGCTAGAAGTGTTTGATGTCAAAAAAATGGAAAACTCCAATAGGGAAAATAAAATAATAACCCATCTAAATGTGCTATTTAAGGATATTCTTTTTCTTTACTGGGCCTTCTTTCTTTCAACTATTTCTATAGAGCATTCAGAGGCAGCATGGATAGAGACCTAGCCTCAGAAACCAGGAAACCCATGTTTCAGCCTCAGACATAAACTCACTGTGTGACTCCAGGACAAGTAACTCAGTGTTAAAGTCAACACTCAGACTATACAGAGAGGGTACCACACTGTTTTGGTAGAGGAAGTTTCCTTAATGGAGATTCCTTTCACCAATGAGGTCACAAGTCCAATTTGAAATAGGTAGAGACAAAGGGCTGAAAAGTGCTTTCATATTCATTATTCCATTCCATTATCTTATTTGATTCAAAGATGATGGTTTATGTAGAGAAAATCCTGGGTTTCTTTCACTTTAGAAAGAAAAAAATTCATGCCAGGACTTCTTGATACAGAAACAGAGTAATAGTTTAATTTTTGTTAGTCTTGGACTTGTCACTCACATATGAATATTATCAAGCACTGTGACAGAGACAAGGTGTCTCTGACTGTTCCCTTGGGTGAGGTGACTTGTACAGTTGGCACCTAATTATATCCCTTTCCCAACCTAAGATGAAGAGGTTTGAAAAGATGACAGGAAGTAGGACATGTGATATACTAATTATTGCAGGGAAGCTTAGAACCTTGAATCATTTTAAAATCTTAAAAAAAAATAAATGTTTAAATAGATTTTAATTAAAATAAATAGTTTTAGAACATCTAATGCTTGCCTACTCTTTTTCTTTGCTGATCCTTTCTTTAGAATAAAATATACTCACATTTGATACTTCCATACAAAATACTTTTTAGCTTTTTATTTTTTTTAATGCTTTAAATAAAGTGTCATTATTTTAATTTTATTTTAACCCATACTTTAAAATTTTTTATCTCCCAAAATAGTTTCTTTTGACTTACATGTGTACTATATTTTTAGATTTATTGTTTCTTTATCAGATACACATCACAAGACCAGTAACATCCTATATTATGCAATTTTTAAATGATAGTGGATATGCTTACTTATTCCTGTTGCCTCAAGGCACATAAGGACTATATCCTTTTCATGATTGTCATTTGTCTGTTTTCAAATAACATCTGAAAACATATACTCTATTTTACTTTGCTTTTGTTTCCTTTTATGTTTATAGTTAATGTCATAATTAAACCATTTTATACAGTTAATATTATCATCAAATAACTATAAAAAGGTAAGTAAAAATGGGACTTTTTATCATTTGAGAGGGGAGATGATATGGGAAGGGGAAGAAAAAACAGATTTTGTTATGACTGAATCAGACCCTTCACAGAAACTATGAATAACTTCTTAGCAAGAGGACTTATGCAAAGAGATCTGTCTGATACCTGTCTTTGTGTAACGTCAGTGAATTTAATTCATACTATGGATTTCTTGTACCAGCACAAGTCTATCAGAATTTAGGAGCTATGTAGAATATAAAAATTATAATAACCAGACCAAAATTCCATTTTCTTCCATTTCATTTCAGACACTTTAAAACTATTAATTATTTTTAGAAAATTAGATCTGCAAGCAGATCAAACCAAACTCTGACCTAAAAGAAAAGTTGGAGACATTGTGAGGAATAATTCAGGAGGGAAAAAAATCTACTATGGAGGAGAGGAGGGAGTAGCGCTTATGGTTGAAAATGTATAAAGCATACACAGTAAGCTGTGTACTGAATATAACATAGTTGTCTTTCAGCACTGATCCTGAAGAATCTTAATTTAGAACATCTGTGGATTTTCTATGTGACCACCAAAGAAGCATGACTAGTATAAATGAGTATGAGGTATTTTTAAATCCTTTCTGCGGTACTGGAAAAAAGACACTCAATAGCTCTAGCCCTGCTGTATATATGCAGGTCTGTCAATCACATTTCATGATGTTCCATATCTAAGTGTATCTGTCAGAAAGCCCAACTCAAGCACCATTTGAGTTATTTTCAGCAAATGACTGAAGTGAAATTCTTTGGAAATATCAGAAGTAATTACCAAGACCAGAAAGGTATGTGCAAATTTGGACAAGAACTGGGTAAAATTTGGGGGTGGATTGTCAAATCCCAAACCATTTAAAAGTTTCAAAATTATTTTAGAAAGATTTGGCTCTTTTAAGATCATTCCTTATAAGTGCTAGAAATATGATGGAGAATTTTTATCTTTACTTTAAAAAGGACTATTAAATGGGAACCTATTGCAATGAAAATGGCAGGGAAAAAAAATCTCCTATTTAAAATAAACTTTACTAGTTCCATTCCTACAATGCAATAAAATAGATTCACACACAGTGGGCACCAAATTAAATTTTTTTTACAAAAATCACTCAGTTATCCCTTCCATAAGCCAGGATGATTTTGATTACTTTTGTAAAGAATAATCATTCTTTGAAATATAAGGTAGTCATGGAAATATTAAAGATTAATAGATTAAAGAGAACACTGCTTTTATCAAGATCATAAATTGAATCCTACATTTACAAAGAGGCGATCATTTCTCCCACTCTATCATTTTTGGGGAAAAAAGTTTTTGAAGCGTGGTAAACATTCTTATAAGCAGTTGGATACTAAGAAAAAGTTTAATCCATTCCATTTAGTATTGTTTCTTTTTTATCCACAATTTGACTCTATTTTTGTTTTTCCTAGCCATTCCAGAGGGGCTTCATGTAACCTTTTTCCCTCACACAGACTGTTTTCCATCTGGGGTTTGTACTCTTGCCTTATCTGCACCTTTTAGAATTTCTAATTTACTCCATAAGACAATTCAAGTGACACTTTCTACAGAAAGCTTTGACTGACTCCTCCTAGTACACTTTTCCTCCTCAACAACCACATTTTTACTTATCTATTTCCTCCTTTGGGACTTTCAGCAGAATATAAACTCCTTAAGGACCAGAACTTTTTTTCATTGTTGTCTTGATATCACTAAATACTTTGCTTACTGTAGCCCAGACCAAATCTCTTAATCTCTCTGAGTTTCAGTTCCCTTATCTGTAAAATGGGAATAAACTTTCACCTACTGATCATTGAAGTTTCCCTCAGTTTGGAATACTCTTAGTCCCTGGTTGCAATTTAAGACACTGTTCAAACAATACTGTCTGCAATGTCTTTCTTGGTACACCTAGCTGCTGAGGTCTTCTTCCCCTTCTATCAGCTTTGTAAGTGTTTGGGATATACCTTTTCATATACTTGTTGATATATGGAAATATGCCAGTACACTCAGTTGATTGCTAGAATGTGAGAGCTCCCTGTGAGCAGGGACCATTTTGCCTTTGATTTTATATCTCTAGTATCTAGCACGTTGCCTGGCACATAGAAAACACTTGATAAATGCTTGTTAATTGATTGATTTAAACCTCTTTGCAAACCTTAAAGCACTATATAAATATCAGCTTTCATTATTTTTAAATGCTTGATGAATTGAATTGAGAAACTACAGAATAAAAGTGAATGCCATTTACATTAGCAGTTTGAATTTTCTTTTCCATTTTAATATCTTATACTAAACAAAGGTTTCTATCAGGAAGGTATTAAATTAACTTGCACAAGGAAAATGGAGCATGCAATAAGGTAATAAGGCTTCAAAATCCCAAAGCTCTCGATAGTTTTCATCTTTCTTCTATCTTTCTGCAGTATAGAATACAAAAGTAATTGTGCACAGCCCTTTTTTCTAGCTCCCTTTTCCTAGAGTCTTTATGGATTATGCAGTATTCTGCCTGTACTGTTCTCAAAGTCAAATCTTTTACAAACAGTTATTCATCCACTGATCTTTGGAATACTTCTGTTAGGTAGAGGAATTTATTAATGAGTATTTATTAGCTAACCAGCAATCATTTCTTGAGGGCTTACTCATTTTGTACTCTGGAAAACCTAGGCATCTTAGTAATAGCTGGTATTTATAAAGTCCTTTAAGATTGGCAAAACATTTACCTGTGAGGATGCTAGTATTGCTGCCCCTTTAGGGATTAGAAAACTGAGGTTGAAAGATACAAGGACTTGCCCAGGGTCACACAGCTAGTATTTGAGATATAATTGAAAGTCCAGTGCTTTAACTCCTGTGCTATACTATATCCATAATAATGTCATTATCTAAGATCTTACAATCTACTTGGAAATAGAGCATGTACATTTGGGAAATGAAAGGTTTATAGCTATAATAGCAGGGCTACAAATCCAATATTTATGACTTCAGACTTTTCTTGCAAGGATGAAGACCTTCTTGATACAGGCTGGAAATATGTGCTATTCTCCCAGGGAGTGGCAGGGCACAAATTGACAAATAATTTTCATTAAAATTAGAAGACTCAAAAAAGTAAAATGGATTGTCCCAGGAAATAATGAGTTTCTTTAAACAGATGTTAAATAAGCCTTTTAAAATATATAGTTTTTTCTCATTTCTAGAGGGAGGGACTTGGAGTTCAGAGGGCTTGAATACAAGTTCTGTTTTTCCCAGTTGCTACCTGTGTGGCTTCATCTAAATTATTTCTGAGGTCACTTCTAGCTCTCCATTTTCATATGTCTATGATTTTGCTAGTCCTCGGTTCTTTTCTCTGTAAAATGAAAGCTACTCTCTCAGGACCTTAACACATTTAATATCTATGATTCTGTGGAATTCTTGTTTAGTATAGATTGAACTAACTGAGCTCTCAAGTCCCTTCTGATCCTGAAATTTTGTGATTTCTATGGATTGATTATAATCCTGTATCCAATGTGATACAAAATACTAATTTTGTTCTTTGTTTAAGTAGTCATTAAAGGGAATTTTTTAAATCTCTCCCTCTCTCTCCTTAAAAGGCTAGAGAGCAGGATTTCTAAGTAGATCAGAACTGACAGGAGTCAGTGAGCCAGAGGTGAACATTCCATTACCAAAGAGACCAGGACACTGAAGAGAGGAAGTAGGAACAGATTTCTGGCAGGAAGGTTGTGAAACAGAAGTTGATCAATGGGGAGATAAAAGGAAGCAGGGATCTTTTGCTGAGGGCAGGGATCTTTTGCCTCTGGGATTTCTAGAGAGCAGGAGATCTGTCTCTGAGGCAAGGATCTGTTGGCAGTTGGCTACTGACAGTTGAGCTGCTATACAAAACTGATTGAAAACTTGGCTGTTTATTATTTTAGGGAGTTAGGGAGTTAGAGAATCATTTATAGATAGAGTAAATTAGAGTAGGCTTTGGGTGCCAGGCAGAATAACCTGTCCTGAGAAGACAGAGATAATTTCAGGAAATTTTAGCTAGTATTAGGAATTTTAGGTATACTTATAAAGATTAATCTCTCTTTTCTCTTTTCTATCTTTTTGCCTATACTTCTTTCTTAAGTTAAACAAAGTTTCTGTTAAACTACTCTCCTCACTTTGTTGAACTTTTTAATTTAACTCTTACAACATAGAGTTAAGAGGAAAAAATGCCAACTACATTGAAACTTAGTTTCATTCTCCAGACAGTAAAGGCGCAATAAATACATCATTCAGGCCATGCTTTTCAGTTTAAGAAATGCTTGTGCAGAGTAGAACAGGAACAACTGATCAGGTGAAGCAGACAGTTTCATAAGCAGAAATAATATTTGGTACCAGGCTTCCTATTATTGCTCCAAACCTAGGGACACACAGTCTGTAGTAAATCTTTTGATTTCCCTGGAAGTAATTTCTTATGGGGCATCCTTAGAAAGGGATGCTTTACACTTAGCCTTAGGCTATTACTTATTAACAATGACTTTTTACTCTTTAAGTGAATTGCATATCTACAACAGAAAGAAGGATATTGTGGAAAATATTTACCTGAGATCAACTTCTAACAACCAGGCTGATGGGATTCATGCACCTACTTTTTGTTGTTCAGTTATTTCAGCCATGTCTAACTCTTTGGGCCTCATTTGGGGTTTTCTTGCCATTTCCTTCTCCAGCTCATTTTATAGATGAGAAAACTAAGACAAATAAAACTAAGTAACTTACTTAGAGTCACACAAGTAGTGAGTATCTGAGACCAGATTTAAACTCAGGAAGACACCTTTCTGATTCTGTGTCCCTCACTCTATCATCTGTCCACTAGCTAACATCTAGTAGGGAAAAGGAGTCAGTGTGAAGGGAATTAATGATGTGTGAATGTCTTTCAGGGGTGTTGGAAAGTTGAGAGCCAGGGCAGTTCAAACTCAATGCTCCAGTGCAACAGTCTGAGAATCAACATAGAAAAGTAATAGTACAATTCAGAGATCAAGGTCAGAAATGTATTAATCAGAGACCCATCAAAATTTTGGTCTGAAAGAGTAACAAGTCATATGAGTTCATTAGGTGTAATCCTAAAGGCAAGGGATTCCACAAAAGCAAGAAACTGAAAAACAACAAAGGGAATGGAACTAGAACCAGAAAGATCCTTATTCATATAGCATGAGAAATGCCAGGATAACTATAATGTAGAAGAGTAATTGAAAAATACAGAATAAAGGTAATCAAAATGCTGTGTGAGGCTGGATCAGTTAGTCAGAAAACATTAGATGCTTGTTAGGTGATAGGAACTCTACTAAATTCTGTGGATACAAAGAAAGGCAAAAGACAATCCTTCTTCACAAGGAACTTATACTTTAATGGAGGAAGGTAAAGCATAAAAAGAAGGGGGAAAGGTACTGAATGCCCTCATTAAAAACAAAACAAAACAAAACAAAAAACACAAAAAAGCAAGAATCTTAGAGGAGCTCTTCAATGTGCACTTTCCACTATTTTCACTCAGACTAAAGATGTGCCCAAGGCAAAAGGATAACTGATGAGGTGTGAATTTCTGAGTTGTGTTTCTACCTACCATGAGGAAGATCAGGAGTGCATTGAGGTAAGGAATGATGAGATGACTGTCCTGAGGAGAAGGGAAATTGCTGATCAGAGGAAGTGGAAGATTTTCTGTAAGAGATGGCATGTCTTGAGTTTGAGAGAAGTGAGGGATGGAGATAGAGATTTGGGAGTCACTTGTGTAAATAGAAGTGATAGTTGGTTTCATGAAAAAGAATGAGATTGCCTAGGGTAGAGAATGTGGAGAGAGAAGAGGAAAGAGATAGAGCAGAAACTGAGAGAATAATCAATTTTTTGCAGTCAAGAAGAGGATCCAGCCATGAAGATAAATGGATAGTTATATAGGTAGGAGATTTAGAAGAGTTTAATATACAGCTGAGAAACAGAAATGTTTTGGAAAGGGTCCTTGCTTTTCAGATGAAAGACCTGGGTTTGGATCCTAGTTTCTGCTACTCTGTGATCTTGAGAAAGTCACTCTAGTGTAAATCAATTTCTTTATCTCTTAAATGAGGGATTTTGGACTTTGATGATCTTTAAAGTCTTTGTAGCACTACATTATTTGACCATTTAAGCCAAAGAGGGAAAGAATACCTAAAAGAAGGAGGTAGTTTATGATATCAAATGTTGCAGAGAGGACAGGGAGAATGAAAGATGAAAAAAGACCATTGCATATTGTGAATGTGAAATCCCATACCTCCCATGATTTTGTAATATTTTATATATCTTGACTTTATATTTGATATTGCCCACCCCCTCCTCCCCAATGATATAAACTTTTGACATTCATTTCTGGGTGACTAAACTGTACCTCCTTCTCATTCTGCTCAGTTCAGGGTATACACCCTGAGTAAATGTACAGGGCGAATGTCCTTTTGATTCAGAGTAAAATTGAGATTGGGTCAGGAGATACTGGGTTGATGCATGATACTAGGCTTGTGTTCTTTATGCATGATGCTCAGTCAAAGGCCACAGGACCTTAAGTTTAAT
The DNA here is from genome assembly GCF_016433145.1 of Gracilinanus agilis. Lineage (NCBI taxonomy): Eukaryota > Metazoa > Chordata > Mammalia > Didelphimorphia > Didelphidae > Gracilinanus > Gracilinanus agilis. The sequence continues at coordinate 569,541,422 of NC_058132.1, read as the reverse complement.
AATGCTTTTGTAATTGTTCTAAGAACTCCTGCAGGGGCCCAAGACCCTCAGTTGAGTCACCACTGTGTGTGGAATATATACATGCTGACTGCTATGGTCAAAGGACCTACTTTCATCAATGGCATTGAGTATAGGACTTACTTATGTCAATAGTATGGATCCAAGTAACATCAGCCATGGTCAAGTTATTTATATAAATCCCATTGTATTTCTGACACCACTACTGTAGGTCTAGCTCAGCTGCTATTAAAGGGGGCTGCTCACAAGGCTCAAAGTCTTTGGTTGCTAATCAGAGTCCAACTTTATTGTGAGACCAGCCCTCTCTCAATAAACCTATTTCTTTTTTTAGGCTTGGAGACTTTGTTTCATTCTTGGTATCTCTGCTAATAAATTTTTCCAACAATATGGTGTTTTTAGAAGGTGAGAGAACAAACTTTGTTTATCTTTCTAACAAAAACTTTGACATTATGTGTGTGTCCTTCGCCACCATGCTTTCCTTTCTCTCTGCCTTTGTCTCTATCTCTGTCTCTGTCTCTATCTCTCTTTCCTTCATTTTTTCCAACCTTCCTAACAAGATGGGGATGGTAGGAAGAAGGGAAAATAGAATTGAAAAAAAAATTTAAAAAGTGCTGCCACTGTTATTGGAATTGTTCCCAGTAATTCTATCCACCATTTCACAATTGTCCTACATATATTGCTTCTCCCTAATAGAATGTAATATAATATGGAAATATCTGTCTGCTTTTATATTGATATCTCTTCCATTTAGTACAATGCTTGGTACAAAATCCTTACATAATACTGTTTTTTCATTTATCCATTCATTATTCATTTGTTCAAAGCAGCAGAGGTGAAAAACCAATTGAGAAGATAGATTTGAACATGGACAGATTTGAACCTGCAGCCCTTTTCACTTGGGCACATTATGAATCTGCCTAATTCCCCATGACTTGATGAATATTTTGTACTTATAAGGAGGGGGATGGAAAGAAAAATAGGGGCTATCTTACTTTCTGATACTATCAATGAACTGCCCAGTCTTGTCAGTAAGTCAACTCAATCAATTTTCATTTAGTACTTTTTAAAGCATTTATTAACCATTTATTATCACTGTACCAGTGACAAAAGTGGTTATTAAACTCTGCCTCCCACTTTCTAGGCCACTGCTGAGTTGGCACCTCACCAGATGCAGTTTTTTAATTTCAAAGCCTGATTAATAGCATCTATCAAAGTGCTTAATAATCAAGGAGCTGAAGAGGACATTTTAACTGAAACTAGATCCTAGTCTTCTGAGACATTCACCTTGCAGACATCTAACAAGTAGATAAGTGTGTGAAACTGTGTCTGCATTCATACCTCCCAGCTCTAAAGGCCGATAATAATAAAGTCAATAAGCCAGCTATTCTTAGATTACTCTATATTTAAATGTTCCAAAGAAATGTTTTCCCCCTTTTTGCTTCCAGTGTTTAGTAATTCGGATACTAAATTGGGAAGTGAGTCTTGCCTATAGCTGTGCTATGTAAAGCATAGACATCTTTTGATGGATCCATATTACTTATTAAATGTTTAATAAGCACTATGATCTACACTTGGCTCAGCTGCTTTTCCCCTGATGAAAATAATGTGATTTGTTAGGGGAAGAACGCTAGCAGAGAGAACTAGTTAGCAGTTTGCATGTGTTAGAAATAATTTCAAACTAATTTCTCCTCCCTATTATCTATTTAGTTTCTAATCAATTGGATTTATAAGTATAGATAACTGAGAGGAAAAATAAAATTATAGATGTTATATAAAAAGCAGAACAGGGAAAAATCCACACCTTAACTGTAGTCCACTGAAAGCTAAAGAATTATTATTTTTGTGTGTGTGATCAACACAATCTTCTGTGTATTAAGAAAAGAAAAAGGTCACAAGGATCCACAAGCAGCCCCCTGTTGTTTTCCTCATCTCTGGTTTCCTGCTCTCTCCCTATACACTCTTCTCTTCTCTTTGTCTAATACATATTGACTTTCTCATTTCAGAGGCTCTGTGATATTTTGCAGCAAGGCTAGTAACCCTGAAGATTTTCTTTCACTGCAAAACAAAGGGTCATCCTCTGAAGATGTTTCATATATCCAAGGTCTTAAATGTTGTTTAGAAGAGGGAAGATTTCTGTCTCTGTTGGCAAAACTCGACTTCTCTATGAAGGAAGGCTTCTTCCTGTAAAGGGGCCTGATCCCAAAGCCTCTCATTGTCTTCTAGCAGAATCACAAAACTCCATAATCCTGTGAATATGTATGTTTTGAAGTTTGTACTTAAATACCTAGAAGTTCTTTATTTTCTTCTTAAATCCAGACCCAGAGAAAGGTAGAGTGCTCCTTCCCCTGACAATGAGTCCTTCAAACCAACCACATTCATTGCACCTTTTTTCAAAAACCACCCTAGTGGAAAAATAGGTACCACATTACTCCTATAATATGCATATAAAATGTGGAAATACCAGAAATCTGAGAAAGATGGCTAGCATATTGGAAGATAGAGTAAGGATCTTAAAAAAAGATCACAACTAGAATGATGGTGGTAAATCTAATAAGATGAAATTTTGCTCAGGTTAAGGTAAAATATTACATAGATTTTTAAAAAATCAACTTTAAGATTATAAGATGGATGAAGAAAAATTCTAGGGTTGCAAGCTTACATAGTGACCAAAAAAACCCCCCAAAAAACAAACAACTAAACTCTAGTAATGTAAGGGAGGAATTGTAATCATAGTAAAGGAGATAACAATCCCATTGTGGGAAATGGGAAGACTGAAGAGGGTAATAATAAAGGATATGTTGAAGCCAACTAGAATTGGCTTGGAGAATCTATCGTTAAATATTCATTGTTTGCATTTACATTTTAGAAATTAAAAAATGCCATAAATTTGGGCTTCATTTATTATTTTGTTAATTGTCTAGGCTTAATATGATGGAGAAAAGAGATACTTAGGCAATACATGTCCTCAGATATTTGAAAGGCCGGAATATGGAAGAATAATTAGAATTGTTTTATGTGGCACTTCTTCTAAGCTGGGTCTTACTCAGGTCAGTTCCTGCTTGCTTTAAATATGGTTGGAACAAAAGGAGTCCATTCAACAGTTAACAGAAGGAGATCAGTTTAACCATTTCAGAAGAATATTTATTCGGGATAGGCATTGATAACCTCTTGAATTGATTCAGTTGGGAAAATTTCCCTGTCCTAGTTGACTTTCATTTCTCACTAGTCAAACTTGGAAGAACATAACCCTTTCCTCCAACCAAGAAGTGATATCAACAGCCTCTGAGTCAATCATGTCTAGAAGGTCATCTCAAAAGTTTTTTTTAAGGTAAAACTAGCTTAATATATATGAGGGAGGGGTAAAGATATGGTTTATATCATGTTTCCAGAGGATAGAATTAAGAACAATTGCTGAAAGATGCAAAAAGGAAGATTTAGATTTAATGAAAGTAGAAAATTCATATAAATTAACTTGCTATATCATGCACCTCAGTAATAATGGTCTTGAACTTGTGACTGGGTCTTCATTAGCCTAGAGGCTTTTACCTCTGTTAGAAGCCTGGTGACTTCACCTTTGTATATACCCTAGTATACATCATCAGGCTTTTTTCCCCTGCTTGGGCGTCTGGCACCTTCTCCTTACCCTGGTCATCTTAGTATTGTAAGGATGGGGGATGGGACAAAAAGAGCCAGAAGAAGATCGTTGGTGACAGTTACTGACAGTTGAGACCAGAGGGAATTCTGGGAGATGGTTGGGAGAAAGAAGGGACCGAGGAGGGGAGAGCTAGAAAAGAGTCTCACCATATAGACTATCTCCCCTCCATCCCTGACATTTGGGTACTGGCTTTCATTATTCTTATAATTTTGGCAGAGCCAGCTTAGGTAAAGAACCTAAATAATTCTGAGAAAAAAAAGCTTCCGTTTGAACCAGATAGCAACGATTTTTCTCCTGTCTACAGCATAGCAAAGGGGAAAAACTTAGTCAAGCGAAGAAAATTTAAAGGCACAGTACCATAACAATTTTACATTCAAACTGGTATTATGGATGCACCAATGGGGGAAAAAATTGTACTATGATGGGAATCCTTACTTTACTATACAACTTTTCGACTATGATTTATAATATGTGGATAGTCGTCATCCCAGGATATATAATGGGAATCATAGAAATATATGATTCCTGCCAATGGTTGAAGCTAGAAATAGGTCATCTTTGCTTTCATACCAACCACAGTTGCAGTCATCGTCTCATTCTTCCACTTCTATTGGTCCTTAAAGAATTTAGTGAACAAATTGATAGGACACAAGGATGATAGCACTGTGTTGATAATGACATTAAGAGAGGAGATTGCAAAGTTACTTGAAGAGAATGCTCAATTGAAAAAGGATAACAGGATCATAGCAGGGAAAAAATAAAAACACCAATGCAAAGAACTGAGGCACATATAGACACAGCAAAAAAAATAGAGGAAGGGGCAACATCACCAGCAGTACCAATATTGCCAATTATTGATCACATGATTTTGCAGCCAGATTCTGGATTTCTCCATATAAAAACACATAAGCCATTCACTGCTGCAGATCTAGACACCTTAAAACAGAGAATGCCTACCTTTTATTTAAATCCCTTCGAGGTCATAAAAAATAAAAAAAAACCTGGCAGCCCTGAATGCATATAAAGCCAGACCTCAGTACCAACAACCCAGACAAACTAGCAATAACTTTAATAATAATATAAGATGTTTTCTTTGTGGGAAATTTGGGCAGATAGTGAAAAATTGTCACCTCAAAGCCCAACTTAACAGCAACAACAACAAAAGAAGCAATTACAATAATACATACAAAAATTCTAGATACAACACTCACAAGAGAGAAAACAAATGTTGCAATCACAATTGTGCATCATCTAGTCAGCATGCTCCTGACCTGCAGACTATGCAAAAATACATAGCGCAGGGTGAAAAGCCAGGTTATTCCCAAGTACTGATGGAAAAACATGATACCTTATGATGCCAGGAAATAGCCTGGGAACATAAGGGAAAGCCCAAGGGGTATGGCAATGGGAAAAGACATAAAAACCATAATATAAGAGACTTGGGTATGGAAATACACTATGGACATGGAAAAGCACAGATTAAATCTAGGGATCAAATAGAAGAAGAGAACCAAATGATCAGGGTTGTAATAGAAATCAAAAACAGAATTTATGGGATAAAAGATTATGATTCAAAGAGAAAGGAGAAAAATACAAATGCATTTACACCAGACTTTAAACCAAACATAATGACTCTATAGCACTAACAAATGATAAGGAAATTGCAACATGCAAAGTACCAATAACAACAGATTTAAACTTAAAATCCTCAACACTTAATGACAACAAGGTTTCAGATACACAAGATCATAGCATAAAGATAGAACATACACAAAATGATCAACTAATGACAAATCCAAATGCAACAGTTCAAGAGATAAGCTTAAATGGGTGTTCTGAGCAGTTTCACACACAGACAGGCAATGATATGAAAGAAACTGCAAAGCAACTTACGATAAAGACCATTGGGAAGGAAAGAGAATTATCCTTAAGCACTGAAACAAGCAAACCTCCAAGAGAGTTGGCACATGAAGAGATTAACAGAGAAAAAAATTGCATTGACATATTAGGACATTCAAACTTAAACCCAACTGTAAAAGACTTTAAGCCAAAAAAATCTCTGAGAAAAACCTTGATTCAAAAACTTCCAAACTTACAAGCTTGTGTTACTTCAGGAATGACTCCACCTGAAGAAAACTCTAAATGCTTAAAAGATAACCAATATAAAGGAATCACTCACACAGAGCAATGAATCAATCTATAAAATAATACAGCCAAGCCAGGGTAACAATCAAGATAGCAACATCTTAATGCCATACAGAAACAACAATGTAGGGGAAGCAAATGCATTGCAAGATCAAAATGCATTGCAATCTGAGTGTCCAAAGCTCAGATTCTCTGAGACATTCATACCCAGATACATCTCAGCTGCCTAAATAATTCAATCTAGAAATGTTGCTGGGGTCTCTTCTGCAATCTGCCCAATTCTCTCAAATTTAGACCACTAGTTTGGATGCTGTGAATTTTTCTCCATGATTTTTATTAATGACTTTCTCGCCTGTTTTAACATTCAGTATATTGGAACTGAATTGAGGTCCAATTCCTCCCAGGCTACTGGTCATGGAGTCTTCCCCTCTGTGTTCCTGATCTCCTCAACAAACTTGGCCCTATCATGATTTGACAAGATCTCACCCAACACATACCAGCAATCCTCAAAGTCAGGGTAATGGGCTTTTATAAATGCCTTAAAGGTCTTAACAAACTTCCCAGAATCATCGTGGAAATTTGGGATCTTTCTTTTTAAATTTTCTACATCCTCTGTCCTAAACCTAGTGTACTACCTCACATGGAAAATGCCATCATCACGTACAATCGGAAGGTCGAGAAGGGGGAAAAAAGATTAATGGATTTATTACCCTTGTGCAGCTCCTGCTGTTCCAACTCAGCCTTAGATGTAACACTTTTGCCAGAATTTCCCATGTGTGAAAATACAGCTACATTGCCAGTATTAGGAGGACTAGGAGGTTGACCAGAAACACCACCATTCTGCATGTATAATTCCAAATTATTCATTTTGATTCACAACAACCATAACATCTGCTTAGTCTCTGAATTCCTAAAACACCAGGTCATTATGATCTTAAAACAATAAGTGACACGAAAGTCCATCCAACCCTAATTTATACACAAAATAACCAGTAAGGACAATGATTGTGTGATAGTAAATCCAGGACATTAATAGTTAGAATTGGTTGGGCAAATACCAAATATAATATACCCCTACAATACCTGGGTATGATTTTGAACCATAGGTATGGGATAGCTAAGACTCCTTGCCACAACCCCAAGATGACATAATCAATCCCATCCTCCAACATCATTGTTCCCATCATTACCCAAACCGACCAGCCGTATACAATATCAGTGGTATTATTAGCCACAATTATTGACTAATAACAACCAATAACAACAATAAATAACAATACTAACAATTTATCAGGTAATTTGGACATTAGACATATGGAAAGTGCAGAAAGGGCTAGGGAAGTTCAAAATTTTTTAGCAAGCTAGAGCAGAGAAAGCATAAAAATAAAATATTTAAGTGTTGTTGGATAGATAACTAAGAATACTAACATACTAAAATAGATTCTCAATATAAAAACTAACATTGCTTTTAAAACATAGGTAAGTTTAAACATAATTTGATTACAGCTAAGAATAATGGGACAGTTTTATTGCATTATTTGATAGACATATATTAAAAGTAGAAGCAAATTAAAATTCTGTTAAATCATAGATGGGTTAAATAATAACTTAGAAGAGTTTAAGGATAAGAAAATTGTTATACTATAAATTTAAATATTGTGTTCAATGGAAAATTTTTTGTTACAAAATTGTTTTGTACCCTATAAAAAATTGTTATATAAATTGCAACCTTCATCTCCCTACCAACCTTTCCAAAACCCATTTTAGAATAGGAATAGATAAATAATTAGTATAGTGATAAGACAAGATAAGGATTTATTTTGGAGTGGGGGGAACATAAGATAGGAATAGGAAATAGTGATGCATGAATTAAGTGGGGAAAAGTCCTACCACACAAAACTGGGGTATGGTAAGGATGGGGGATGGGACAAAAAGATCCAGAAGAAGACAGTTGGTGACTGTTACTGACAGTTGAGACCAGAGGGAATTTTGGGAGATGCTTGGGAGGAGGAAGGGAAGGGGGAGAACTTCTGGCCAAGGACTGAGAGAGGGGAGGAGGTGGACATCCCAGCTTGGATCCAGTCCTGAGGGCTTCCTGAGTATCTTTCTTTGGACATTGATACCCTGATTCCCTGGTCAAAGGCATCCCATTGCATCTCACCCATTAAGACTTCAACCAACAAGTTAGCTATGTTTTTGGACTCCATTTTGGGAGCAATTTCTTAGGCTCCTTCCCTCATTACCCAACCTTGCTGAGAGACCCTTTCTGGTCTAACTTGCAATTATAGAAAGGATAGAAATAGGAAATAGAAAAATAGAAACAGAAGGATAAGGGGTGAGGGGAGACTCTTGGGGGTGGGAACCCCAAAGGTTCCCACCCGAGTGATGGACCCCACAAAAATAGAGAAGAGGGCACCCCAAAATCCCTCTGCCCTTTACCCCTTTCCCCAATCCCTATATTGATATTAATAAAAGACATTCATTAGTTAGTGTTCCAGAGTGCCTGAGAGACAAGGGGGAGGCGAATCACAGCTTGGTCTGGCTGCCTCCATCTTGAAGCCAGACCACCCACTATGAAGTTGGCTGACCTAGGGGAGGCTTGTGTGAACCCCACCCTCATTCAGAATCAGATTGGGGTCCTCCATACCTCATCTTATAAAGAAGTTTTGTCCCCAACTCCTGTGGGGTGTCACAACCATCCAGATCACCCAGTTTCGGCAGTGTATATTTGGTGGGAGGGAAGAGCTAGAAGAGAGTCTCACCTCATAGACTTTCTCTCTCTCCCTTCTATCATAACATTGGTTACTTGGCTCTCTTTATTCTTAAAGTATATATCATCCCTGACATCATCAAGCTTAGGAAATAGAGTTGAGGCTTCCCCACTCCCTCCTTGACTATCAAGTGACTTCTTATACCAATGAGAAATATTTCCTGATTACTTAAACAATCCACATCTCTCTACTTTTATCACCGTCCTGAAGTATTTCATAAGTTGTGATATTCTTGGGGTATAAAAGAAGTTCTCTCCCAAGGGTTGGGGTCTTTTGGTCTTGACCAGATACCCAGTTTTATTGTGAGACTGGCCATCTCCCAGTAAACCTATTTCTTTATGCCTTGGAGACTTAATTTCCCTTATTTGAGTTCCTGTGATTAGAAATTACACACAATTGTCCCATATTTTGTACTAAAAAACAGCTACAAATAACAATGATTATGGAATTCATCATATATAATACCATCTACAGAAATAGATACTCAATATTTTTTAAACATCTTTTCTTCTTTTTTTATAAAATAGAAGGCAAAAAAAAAAGAATGTTTTTGTAGGCTGCAATATTGAGAGTAAGAAAGATATTGGTAGGTTTAATGGGAAAATGAGAGGCTATAAGAGTCCGAGGCTATGTCTTATTGGATGGCAGGTCCTAAAAACCTAGAATTTGCAATAGGAGGAAGTATTTAAGGGTACTAAATGATGGCAAGTATATGGAGTACTGCAGAATTGGCCTTGAGAACTTGGGATTGTCCAGGACATTTTTCCCCAGAGTGGAAAATTTGCTCTAGAAGGATAAATTTAAGGGAGGCTGATTTCATTATATTCTTTTTTAAAAAATGAGGAAAGCAAGGGGGGGGGGGGGATATGGTAGGGAACCTGTGACAAGTTGGTGTTTTTTCAGCCTCCTGACATGGGAACAGGAAATAGTACAGTCAGTTTGCTCCCTTTAGGCACTGAACTTGAGGTCAAGAATATTTGGTTTAAAATCCTGCTTCAAAACTTCCTTCATCTATCCACAAGTTGACAATACCTTTAAATGATTATTTTTCAATTAACAAGCATTTTCCCTCTTTCTCTCTTCTACCTTTTTCCACCCCTACATATGAAAATAATTCCTCATGCTATAACAACAAAACCCAAATAAACAAACCCCCTGTAATAAAAATGAATGGTCAAACCAAACAGATTCCCCTACTGATATCGTCCAAAATGTTGTATTCTGCATTTTGAATATATCACCTCTAAGGAAGTAGGTAGTATACTTCATCATCATTAGTTCTCTGAAATCTCAGTTAATCTTGGCATAAATAAGAATTCTCAAGTCTTTGAAAGTTGTTCATTTTTGCTGTTCTAGTATAAATTGTTTTCCTGATTTTGCTCTCTTCACTCTGCTTGAGTTCATTCAAGCTTTCCCAGGTTGTTTGAAACTAATTCCTTTGTTATTTCCATTACTTGCTGCATTCCTTTACATGTTTTTTTGGGCTGACCTCTTGTGCACAAATTCCTATTAATGATCCTGTCCCTGAAAAAAAAAGCCAAATACCACCTGTGAAAAGAGTCCTGGGATCATTGATTGCTCAAGTAACAATGGGGGCCAAAATGCCACTATATGATTCACGAGAATGGGGGGAATTCACTAGTGCCTCAGCATGGGGCAAGAGGCATAAAGAAGAGGTCTGGATGTAAAATTAGGAGATTACTGGGCTACCATAGAGACAGCAGCGAGCAAAGCATTGGAATCATTGATGAGGGGCAACGTGGTCTATAGTTGATTTTATCCATCTAATAGCAAGTAAATTTAATCATTCCCTCGGAACACACATTAGTAACAAACATTATTGAACATAGCTCAGACTAAGTAATACAGCATACACTATCCTGAACAGACTGATGAAATGACAGTGAGATAAAATGTAATAAATGAAATTATATGCAGTATAAATTATGAGGAAACATCAAGCACAAACTCGGCATACTTATAGAGTTTGGCAAAAGGAGCAGGATACATAATTTGTGTGTATGCATGTATCTAGGAGTGATGCTAATGAAAAAAAATCCTAAAAACTGTGTGTTCCAAGGGAATGATTAAATTTATTTGATATTAGATAGGTAAAATCAGGTATTACATGATCATATTAATAATACTGAGATAACTACATTTATTTTTATAACTTTCCTAACGAATCTAAGGCAAAGGAAAAATCTAGCAATTGAATTAATGAAACAATCAACTATAGACTTGGTTTAAAATGAAGAAAACAAAAAGATATAGTAGCAGTAAGGAATGTCCAGTTAAATATCTAAGCAAAAGGAAAAGATGGTTTTATTTTTTGTGATATTTTAGTTTTAATGTAATAATTTATAAATTATTTTATATTAAGTAGTGTTGAAACTAAGATCAATTATGAGTATCCATCTAAAGTTGAAATTTATATTTAAAGATGTCTTGGGTAGCATGATTTCACATTGACTTGGACCTTTATTTTTAACTCCACCATTAAACAAGAGCCGATAAGGAAGGTTAGTCTGAATAAAGGAAAATGGAACAGGAAAAGATGAAAGAGGAGATGAACATAGAGAGATAGGTAGGATTGGTGTGAGGCAGGGGGTCTCCAAGTAGGAGATTAAGACTCAGCAATAGTTCTTGAAGTAAATCTTCACAAAGGTTACTATCAGGAAATCCCTTATCCTTTTCCATCCTGATCTACTCTCTATGGATTTGCTGAGTTGTCCAGTGGGGAGAGAAATTCAGCAAGCATCAGCACCTCTGCCCTTATTGCATTCTAAGATTTTATTGTCAATATTCCCTACCTCTCATCATATGCCCTTCTGGGTTAGGGGGAGAAAATAATGAAAATAAGCAAGGAACTCCTGTTATGAATTATTAATATGGTGTTTTAAGAGTCATAAAATATATTGTCAATTATATTGATGTCATAAAATATATTGTGAGGAGGATAATTTAAATAATAGTATTTTAGACTGGTGTAACTATAATTACAGTAACTGTTATTACTGGATGAGACAATTGCTACAAAAAGACAGTTTATAAGAATTCTTGGAATTAGATAACTCATGTAGAAGTTAGTTAGAAGTTGGTTAGAAGATTAAGGGTCCAGGTTTTCATATTTTTAAGTAAGAAAGCTTAGTTGCATGAATGCTGGAATTTGTAGTCTTGTTTTCTTCCTTCTTTGTGGTGGTGATGGTAGTAGTTGTGGTATAGTAGGAATAATTGTAGCAGTAGTATTGTGAATATGAACTGAATTAAATTTATATATATACCTCAGTAATTTCCCTTGTCATCAGTTCTTTATAAAGCACATAGACTAAAGAAAACTATATTCTACCAATTGTTGACAGAATAAATATTGCTGCTTTTTTCTTAAAATTTTATTTCCAGATGTTACTTTATAAGCATATGCTTGCTAAGCCAAACCATTATAGTCATAGTTATATGTGAGAAGATAATAGTTTGAATGAATTATTAAATTTATATTACATTTCTACAAAGAGTTCCTCCTTAAGAATCTCAGGTCGTTTTCCTAGTGATTTTGCCTGTTTCATTTTGAGAAGAGTATTCTACTCTTTTTGATAGGTAGTCATCTAAGTTTGAGAGCTCCCTAAATGACACCCATTCATTTTCTAAGTACTTCAGCACATTTGTGAGGTATTACTACTAAATAATGAGACAAGAATACATTCAAATGAATATTATCCTTCAAGTGGTTACCTTTGTTATCCCTGATGATGACATTTGGGGAATTTCCCACATTGAAGAGACTTCAGTCAGCTTCTACAGTGCACCAGAAAATTGATTACTTTATAGTCATATAGTAATGATTTGCAATTTGCCTTTTTTCCTGCTTGTTTTGAATGAAAATTTATTCTCTAACTTCCTCAGCCATTTTATTCACTAGACAAAATTCTCAATGACTTTGGATATGTTCCTGAGAATCAAATCTCCCCTGAAAGGACAGTGACTGACCACCACTGAGGATATTCAAAAGAATATGCTAAATGAATCACAGAGTCAATCAAAAATTATTAATTAAATGTCTACTATGTACCAGGAGATCTGCTGGGATTGAGGACTGGGATCTAAAAAATGAAAAAATCCCTACCCTTAAGGTGCTTATATTGCATAGGGAGGAGGTTGGAATATATCACAACATCCAAGATTATACCAAAGGAAAAATTACTAAAATATGTTGTTATGCATCATCATTGGCATATAAAGAAAATTTCGTTTGATGAATGGTTTTAGATATACATATATATTTAAACTCTTACCTTCCATTTTATAATCAATAGTGTGTATTGGATCCAAGGCAGAAGAGTAATAAGGGCTAGGAAATGAGGGTTAAGCAACTTGCCCAGGGTCTCACAGCTAAGAAGTGTCTGAGTCCAGATTTAAACCCAGAACCTCCTGCCTCCAAGGCTCCAAGCCTGAATCCGCTGAACCACATAAGCTGCCCCTGAGAGGTTATATTAAAAAACAACACATTTAATTTTATATTTCTATCTATGCATGGGCATATATACATATATATATATACACATATATATAGACATGTGTATGTATATATGTATATACACATGAACACACACACATATATGAGAGAAAAGATGACCTAGTGGATAGAAAGCTGGTCTTGAAGCCAGAAAGATCTTGACATACAATACAGATTGTATGACCTTGGACAGGTACCTACCCTAGTCAACTATAAGACTATTACTTGTAGAGACAGACTTTTGAGAGATTTTCATTTGATATAGACACTTAAAGCCAAAAATGGTTTATAAAAGTTAAATTTAAAAATTTACATTGACTGAAAAGATCTTAAGATCATACTATGCATAACTGTTCAGGATCTGAATCATGAGAAGGATTTAGACCCTCTTCTCTGGCCAAGAAACTGCTTCACATCTGAGGATATTCAAATGTGTGTTGACCCACATTTGTGCTCATATGCCTTTTACTTGCCAATTCCCACTTCCCCACCCCAGCTTCACTTGAATAACTCAGGAGGGTGCATATACCATACATGTGTGCATATATATATACATATATATTTGTATGTATGTGTTTATGCATGTATGAAGTGAATATCTTAAGCTCTTTTCATTTTCTTTACTAAGCTACAAAAATAAAAAATTTAAATAAATAACTTATGATTCCAGATGTTAGTATTCTTTGGGTATTATATATACATGAAAATAAACCCAAAGGACATAGATTTCTTGAGGGCAAGGGATGGTTTATTTTTTTATTTTTGTATCTCCACCAAATAGTCCAATGCCTGGCACATAGGTTTTTAATAAATACTTGATGATTAATAGATGTTTAGGCATGTGCATATTATATGTATATGTGTTTATAGCTACAGTTACATATGTCTATAAACATTAAGTTGAAGACTAAACTATGAGATATGCATTTTGAAAATAAAATACTCTGAAGACTTTAAAATACTATAAAATATTTATTTTTTAAAGTGCCACCAGTATCAGTGGGTTCTATTTTACCTCCTTATTGAGATTCAAAGCCTACAGGCACTATTTTTCTTTAACATTCATTAAGAAGTTTAAAATACTTATCATATTCCAGTGATATTTTAGGCTTATTAGAGAAGTTTTCCATGGAATAAAGATACTGCTAGATTTATTTAAGTTGAGTGACACAACTTAAAATCTTCAAAGTAAATTCAGTCATTCTTGTACATTTAGTGTGACTTACTTTTTGATTTGGAAGCCTCAGTAAGTTGATGGAGGTGGCTATATTCCTTAGCTTGATATACTATAGACTGGATGTTTGGTCTATCAAGACTAATTAATTAATCAACTTGTTCTGACTGCAGATTTAATCTTAACTGTGTGGTTGAAGGAATATTGAAAGTAAAACCCCTTTCCTGGCTGTCATAGGTCTCTGACAACTGAAGCCTCTCCTTGAACCTTTGAGAATTCACAGTTAAGTGGCTTCTTGAAGATGTTTTAATTGTTGAAGAGTTTGGGAAAAGTGAAACTGGTTAAAGATCGAAAGTGGGAATTGGGATTTCCTAAGTAAATCTAGATTGAATAGCTCATTTTTGAATCTTCAATTGATTGTTATTGATTAAGAATTTTGGTTGGCAGACAGCCTGGCTAGGCCTTATTGGCCCAGCCCTAAATCAAGGTTTGACCTTGCTGAATGATGGATTTCTTTGTAGATCTTCTTGTTGATAATAAATCAGAGAACTGAGGTTGATGGAAACAGTTGAATCAGTCTGTAAGCTGGAGTTGGTTTTTGAGTAAAGATAGAATAAGCTATGCTTAAGCCCTTCTCCAAACTGAGACCAAGATGGGTTCAGGTCTGTTCCTTTTATAGGCAAATTTCAACTGCCCTGGATCATGCCTGGCTCATGCCAATATATGTGCATATGGATGACCTTGGACTTCTACACTCCCCCCAACCCTCCACCTGCCAGGATCCATTGAAATAAAGAGACCAATGAGGAAAATGAGCCCTGAAGCTAGAGAATTATTTTGGGTTGTGCAATGAATATGCTAGTAATAATGATAGCTGGAGGAAGGTGCTAGCTTTTGAGAGGAAGGTATGAGCCAAGTGCCAGGCCTGGGCTTGAAACTGAATATAAATGAATCAAGGATCCAGCCCACAAAACTACCAGAGATAGGCGAAACTCTCTCTTGCTAGGCACCAAGCTCCTTTAAGGTGAATGTTCTACTGCCCCTGTCCTGATGAGGAAGTGACTTCCTATTGGTGTTTATAGAAGATAGACTGGAAGGGAAATGTGGCACTTCCTACCAACAGTAATGAAGTTTATCTCTGCTGCAGCCTTTAGGAATCTTCAGAATGCTGTTCCTGCTTGTCCTTAGATAGGGTAGGCAAATAATCACAAAGTTCTTAGATAAAAGTAAAGGGTTTATTGATAATCAAGTTTAGGTAAAGAGGATTGGAGAGAGGTTTAGGTAAAACTAAGAACTAACTATCAGCTACCTTCTTAAATATAAGTTTAAGATGTTGAAAGACTTCCTGGTATGCTCTTCAGCTGACCCAAGGGACCAGCCCTGGGTCAGACAATAAAGTGATCTCTTTTATTGATAAACTAATCTCTTGGTAAAAGAATAGTTGGTGAATCAGAAGATATTTCTATTTAGCCTGCAGAGATACTTTGATCCTACCTAGCCTAAAAAAAAACAACAAAAAAACAAAACAAAACAAACAAAAAAAACTAATTCCCACATTCTCTCTCCCACCTCCCTGGGCCCCAGAAATCCCAAGAGGTAGAGGGACAAATGAGAAGTGAGTAGCCAGGGGTCTGCAAGCTCTTATATAGCCTGGTTCCAACTGCCAGATGCCACCTGCCCCCTGGCTCATGCCAGGTTCTATATTCTAACTAGGGCAAACTGCCAAATTGCCCCATGATAATATGGCAGTATGATTTTCTACATTACATTTGGGGCAATTTTAGTTTGAGGGGAGAGGCAATTAGAGGTAGAAGCTATAGTTGCCCACTTCAGTGAGCACCTTCAGCATATACACTCACACTAAAGGCTCATATCTAGTGAATTCCCCAGTTCTCCACCCCCACTTGTACCTCCAGCACATCCAGAGAGCATTTACTTCTTCTAGGTCTTAGCCTCTCTTAAGGGGCTACCTCTTCTGCTAGTATTAGGGTCAGCTTGCTGTCAGAATAATTGAATTTGGGAGATGGGAAAGATTATCATGATTGCTACAGTTTTAATTTGCTGATCAGACTTTTCTTTCTCTGGATGAATTCTCTTGTACATTTTCTGAGCCTTTAGTTCTTTTTTCCTAGGTGAAAACCTTGAGAAGATCCTTTTGTCACCTTCATGGTATTGTTCTCTAATCATATTTGAAATTTTATGTATACTTACAGGAAATAATCAACACATTATTTTAATGATTTGTTATGTTTTGTGAATGTCATTTCTAAACTTTAATTTAGATAGCCTAACAGTAGGGTTACACTACTATATTCAAATGTAATTTCTCAGATAATTTCCTTCCTTTCATTGTATTTACATTAATGCATAACATAGGTGGGAAAGGATGTTAGGGACTATCTGGGTCCCGATCCTCTTTGGCGACCTTCATTACCCTCTGATATTTTCACCTATCTACTAAAAAGCAATGCTAAAGTTAATCAGAGGTAAAATTAATTGAAATGGAGATCTTATGAATTTTTTTCTTTTCTTTAGTAATTTTTTTTTGTCCCTTACAAAAGAGATTTTCATAATGAAAATTATAGTTTGTATTTCTGAGAGGAAGCAGTAGAGGAGATGGCTTGTATAATTAATTTATTCATTTTTCAGAATTTCTTTGGGTTTTAACCCTTAGCTTTAGAGATTAAGCATTTTAGATTTCAGAAGATGGACTAGGCAGGTGCATAGGTTCATACACCTGATGTAATCCTGTGGGATCAGTAATCTGAAGTTTAGAAGAGAAGAGAGGTGAGAAAGAAGAGGCAGCTAGATAGGAAACTATGGAGTGAGCACTTACTGAAAAACTTTCCTTTCCTTCTGCTCTTATCTGCTGGCACCCATCCAGCTGATTCTGTAAGTTAACTTTTCCTTGGTAAGGAGAAATCATATTCTAGAAAAGAACCTTCTGTTGATATTACCATCCTTGTTTCATATTTATGTACACATATTTATTGTAATTTAAAATAAAGTTAAAAACAATCCTACACACAAAGAAAGAATGAAAAGAATCTAAGGTTTGTCTTTTTTTTTTATCAGAGACCCCACTTATTTAATAAAGTCATTTTACACCAGTTGGATAAAGAAAAAAGAGAAGCCAACTAACTTAGAATTGTCAATAAAATAATCTTCCTTAAAGACCCTAAATTTATCTACACTTGCTTTGTATGTTATAAGTAAAAACCTTTTAAAAGTCATATTTCCTATAAAATATTTAATTTTTTTACATTTAAATTCTGACATTCTTCAGAGAAAATAATATTTAAGTAGAACAGAAAGTCCGTATACTATTTTTTTAAAAAGATTATTTTAGTTATAATTTGTTTCTGAAGTCAGGATGTAAATTTTAAAAAACATCTTTAATTTTCTATGCATCTCACATCGAAAATATGAATTCCAATTGGTTTATTTTGGAACTCATGTTAGAAAAGCACCTGAGCCATTAAGACAAGTTCCAAGCATTGAGCCAGGGAAAACTCTCTGAAACTGAGAAAAACCTTGCCTTATGGTTTGTTAATTGGATTCCATGGGAAATATAACTGGAGAGGTCTGAAATGTCACAGAACCATTATCTAAAATATACTTAACAAGTAAATATTCCATTAAGCAAAAGTATTAAATAAAATGATAAAACACAATGACAAAAGCAAAGAAACCATTGTTTTAATGACTATTTGATTTAATAAATAGCAATTGGAGAAAAACACAATATGATTAACCTTTGTGGACCTCAGATTATACCAAAACACTAAAATCATGTAGATGAATAATTTATTTTCAAAGTTTACATAACTGATGGGAGGAACTCATGATTCATGGCTGTTATAGGAATCAATTGATCATATAGTTGATTAATTTTTTGTCTCCTTATATATTATAAACCATCTGAGTTATTCCAATCAATCCACAAACATTCTATGAATAACTTATATTCATATAATAGAAAAGGCAAATGTATATATGACATTATATGTTTTGAGCTTTCTACTTTTTGAGGCAGGAAATATATCTTTACCAGCCACAAACTGGAGGGGAAATGAATCTCTCCATTCAACCACAGAGGTAGGCAAAGCCATGTTTTTATTTTGTTTTTGCAACAATTAGGGCTACTACAATATCAGAGATAGCAATTTTCCTATTCAGTCACTCATTTGCAGAATCCCTTATCAACTATGTAATCAATCCATATTTCACTACTTTTTGGTATGTATATGTAACATATACACAAAATGGGATCTCAATTAGTGAGAACAATGTAACCTTTGCAATGCTTGCTTATATTCCAATACATAGTAATCAAAGTTAAAATTGCTTAAAACATGGTAATTTACCCTATTTTAATGGAAATATGTAGGATAAATTCAAAAAATATATTTGAATTTTCACTACTTGGCATTATAATTTTGCAAAATATGACAAGTAGTTCCATTCCAAAGGAAATAAAAAGTGAAAAATTGAATAAAACAAACACTTTAGAGAATTTAAAATTTGTACTAATTGGGACTGAGTTCTCTTTGAGTGGGGATATAGAAAATTTTACTGTCCAAAAGGCATGTGGTGGGCAAACTCTAAGACAGTTGAATGCTCTTTTCATTGTAAAATTCAAATCTTCTATCATCATTATCCCTTTTAAAATAGAGAAAAACATCTGTGCTAATTATGACTGATCCTGAAGATACTCAAAGATAGCATTTCAAGAATTCGTAGGTAAGATTCTAAAAGAGAAAAGGAACATCATTGAGAAGACATCAACAACTATGAAACTTGTATGCTTGCTTCCTAATTTTTATAAAAAGATTGACATGCATGTGTTAAGCAGAGCCAGAAAAAATATAAAAAGGATAGAATTATTTGCATGTAATTTTTTAAGAAATCATATTTTCAACCATTTGACTTTACTAAGAAGCGTAAAGGATATGATATTACATTGTCTATATTACACTGATTTTTTTAAAAGCTCTTTACTCTTTAGAACAAAACACGGTGTTGAAGATTCTTCTCCAACTGGGTATTTCTCACATAAACTTTAAAATTTTACAAGACTGTGACAGATGTAACCAAAGAGATAACTGCTCAGTGATCTGCTAAATATTTTCATCAAGGGAAGTGTAAAAGTAGGAGATGTGCTTATTTAAGGTCTTCCAAGTTGTCATAAAGATGTTCTGTGGAGAATCAAACGATAGTTATATTGTTTGTAGATGATCCAAAAATATCCTTTTTGTTACACTGTAGAAATAGAAGGGAGGCACACACAACTTATCAACAGTTTGTACTTAAACTTATCGCATGGGTTGCCATGGCCAAAAAATTCATTTTCTATTTAAAAGTTAACAATTGCCTTGAACTTGTTTTTGTCGATGCAAAGGCATATGTAAGGGTTCCAAAATATTAGGGAATAATACGATTTAGGATTGAGAAATGAAAGCCCTTAAAGGTCTGTATATTACTTGGAATCCTCATGCCTATTCATCAAGATTACCTACCTGAAGAGCAACTGTAAAAAATAGTTTCTTTCTATTTCTATTTCTTAAAAAATTAGTAATTTCAAAAAAAAAGAGCAGTTGAAAAGCATTAGTCACAAAGAGCACAGAATGAAATTAGAGACTTGTAAAATACTTCTAAGGATTTTTTTCTTTTTTTTTGTACTTATATCTCCATAGTCAAAGATAATCTCAGCACATCTTTGGTGCATCACTGAGACTTATTAAGCACTTAATAAGTACTTATAGATTGATTGATTACTGTATTGTTAATTCATTCTTGCAAGTTCATGGCCTTGCAGTTTGATGTTGGGGATGACATTGGTTTTTGGCTCATACTATGAGTTGAATCAATCTTAGTCTGAAGCTAGAATGAAAGGAGATGCTAGCATTCCATCAAACAGCTAACAAAAGGATGTTTGTCTATCCATGGAGAATGAAGGTTGGAAAGGATACAATGAGCTGATCATTCAGAATAAAGCATTGATTCAGGTGAGCACAACTTCCCAACATGCTTCATTTTGCCAGGGTCCCCTCTTTCTATCCCTTATCCTTCATCAAGAATCTATTATGTGCTATGTACTGTGCTAGACTCTGATGATCTGAAGGTAAAAAGTAAAATAATTTCTATTTCTTCCCATTCCATGGAGCTTATAATCTATTGGAGATGAAAAAAAATATAACTGTACAAGAAAGTCAAGCCCTCTTTTGATAAAGATGTTTGTCTTTAGAAAGTTTAGGTTAATTACATTTTGAAAGAAAATTCTTTTTTACTTTTACTCAAAAGAATAGGTACATTCATTTAAATTACACGCTTTTTGAGGGTAGTGGTAATTTACTATTATAAGAAATAGTATTCAAAAGAATTACAGTTCAGAATACAAAGATGTATGGAGAAAATGCTCAACTATTAAATTTTCACTTTATTCTGAAGAAATGCTATTTTGTAGACAAAATAATCTGAGTCTCCTTCAGTTTCTTTGACAGAAATTTCTGGTTATTTCAGCCATTTCCAACTTGACAAGTTTTCAAAGAATATGATTGGTAGCCTACTTAGTTTAGTACAATCAACTCAAAATGTTCTGCCCATAAAAATTTTCATTTTGTAAATCTCAGATATGTAAAAGAAGAAAATCTGGTATTTAATATTCTCTTAGTTAAGTTGCTTGGCAAGCACTCCACTCTACAGTCCCAGCTGTGGCCCAGGTATTAACTGATAAAGAACTTAGCTGAGTAAGAATGAACAAATTTAGTAAAATATCCTAAGACAAAAGAATTTTGGTTAAATGGAATTAGATATGTTCTTTTAATAAGCCAAATATTCATTATATTTACATGAATAAACTTTCTCATTCTTTTTAGCATAAGTAAAGAACCAATCAATTTGATATTAATGTTATAAGGAAAATATTCACTAAGGTGAACAAAGATAAAAGAATTTATGTAGTTTTTAAATTAAAAGGGCAATGGTTTAAATATTAAAATTTTATTGTTTTTTAAGGAGACTTGTAATTGCAAAATAAAATAAAATGTTAAGATATTTATAATCTAGACTCAAGAAAACACATTTTGGTAAAAATTGAGCATATTTTATAATCCCTTATAAATATATGAAAGTATTAACTATAGTATAAACCTCTAAATCATTGGCCATTTGTTTTTTGATTGTTATCTGTTGGAGGAGTGGGTGTTAGATGAAGAAAGATGGATTCGAAATGAAACATATAGTAATCTATCTAATGACTTGGTCCTGAGCTGTTCTGAAACATGGGGTTTTAGAGACAGTATTTTCCATCAGAATGACTGAATCGCTGACATTAAGATGAAGAAGGAAGTGAGAAAGAAAAAGTAGACCCTATATAAGAAGGTAGTAGAACCAATTATTTTACTACATTTATTATTCAGCTAAAGCCTTCAATGTCAGCCAGCAGAATATTAAATAAGTATTAAGGAGGAATCAGGAAAATAACCTTTAACTCAGTTAATAACATGCAGGTCCAAAGGCAAGTGTCACTCTAGGATTGGAACATAAACAATTACATGTGTTGATGATGCCTCTTATGCCTCCCACTAGGATGATTTAATGATGCTTGGGGAAAAGCAGGATTTAAGTTGTGCCTTCTAGCATCAAGGAGATGGAAGTAGAATGAAATCGGGCTTGATGGATGATGCTCAGATGCTTGGGGACTTGGACTATGTATGCATCATAGAAGCATTCTCTACACCTTTTTGGCTAATGCTAAATGGGCTTATCAAGTCCTTTGATAAATCCAGATTTGTTCCAAGTTTTCTCACAATCTCAAGAATTTGGAGGAGTTGAGGTGGTGATGATGTTGGTGGTGGCAGAAGCTAACAATGACAAGGTTTCAAATTTAATAGATGCTAAGAATAGCAATAGTTTGGACCTCTAAAGTCTCAATAAAGATTATTTCCTGGCAAATAACCTCTGGTGTTATTCAACAAGCCCTTATTCTTTTTTAATGTCTTAATCGGGATCAGTTAAGCCTGTAGTTTTAAGCCTGAGCCTGTCATAAGTATCCTGATCAAAGGCTTTCTCAAAATCCAAATGAAGCCTATGCATATCCATTTTCAACCATGTCTGTAAAATGAAGATATAGGTACACAATTTTCAGTCTATTGTAGCATATCATAAGCATTATAATATGCTTTATTACAAGAGGCAATTTTGTTATAGAATGCATTGTTTGATGAGTGAAATAATCCTGATTATCTGTCCCTACTCTGCAGGGAACTATGTGAAAGATTGGGTCCTCTGGAGGACAAAGCATGGGATGAAACTATTAGTCCTTTACTCTAGGATGTGTATGACCTTAGACTAGACACTCTTTTCCATGTTTTAATTTTGGTACAAATAAAATGGGAATTGGAATGACTGCAATGTTCTTTGAAATCCTCTTTTGAAATATATAGTATGTAATCATTAGCAGTAGTTGTACAACTTGTGTGGTTCTTTCATTTTATTTTATTTTTTGTAACAGAATAACCATTTTCCTGCAAATTAGAGTACATTGATTTTTGGAGGGAACTGTAATGTTTGAGACAAATAATTTCCAGAGAATGTGCTTCTGTTTTGTTTGCTTAGTAATTTTCTCAGCTGTAGCCTACAAAGATTATTTTTTCCTCCCTTAGCTTCATCATAAGAAAATTTTAAAATCTCAAGTGATTATTAAAATAATTTTATTACCATTTGGGAAGTTCACAGAAAACATGTTCATTTGTGAGTTGTCATATATTCATGACCATCAAGGGCAGAAGTTAAAGTACTTGGAACCATACATAGGTTTAAAAACAAGGGTTTGGGGTTATAATCTTGGATCTTTGAAGGTCACGACTGCAAAGCTTCACAACCAGGTTCCATCAATCAATCAATCAATTAGCAAACATTTATTTAGCCCCTACTAGATGAAAGGCAATGAGTCAGGTATTGGGTGATATAAGTACACAGAATAATACAATTCTTACTTTTAGAAGCTTTCAACTTATTAAGGGAGACAATATTGTACGTATGTGGTATATATAGAATAAATACAAGGTAGATGGGTTGCTGCAATTTTTAGAAAATGCACTGAAGCAAACAAAAAAAAGTTCAAAATGATAAACAAGAGAAATATAGGCATAGCTCAGAGGAACCATGACTTTTTGTTCCAGACCACTGCATAAAGTGAATATTGCAATAAAGTGAGACATGAACTTTTTGATTTCCCAGTGCATATAAAAGTTATATTTACTTTATACTCTAATCTATTAAGTGTGCAATGGTATCATGTCTAAAAAAGTACAGACATTAATTAAAAATACTTTATTAGAAAAAATGCTAAACATAATCTGAGTCATCTTCAAGTTGTAATTTTTTTTTACTGGTTGGCAGTCTTGTCTCAATGTTGATGGTTGCTGGCTGATAAGAGTGGTGGTTGCTGAAGTTTGGGGTTGTTGTAGCAATTTCTTAAAATAAAGCAATGGCGAAGTCTGCCATATTAATTGACTCCTTTCATGAAAGATTTTTCAGTAGCATGTAATACTATTTGTTAGTATTTTACCCATAGTAGAACTTCTTTCAAAATTGGAGGCAATTTCAAACCCTTCTACTGCTTTATCAACTAAGTTCATGTAATATTCTTCAACATTGTTCTGTCTCAGGAAATAGGAAGGCCCGAAGAGAAGGACAGAGAGAGGGAGAATAGCTGGTTCATGGAGTAGGTAGAATATACTCAATATTGTTTAAGTTCTTATTGGGCATAATTCATGACACTCCCAAAAATTATAATATTAAGAGCAAAGATCCTACATCACAGGTTACCATAAAAGCATAATAATAATGAAAAAAATAGAATGTTCTTAGAAATACCAAAATCTAAACCAGAGACACAATGTGAGCACTCGCTGTTGAAAATATGGCACCGATAGACTTAATCAGTGAAGGGTTGCCACAAATCTTATAAAAACAAAAACAAAATACCCCTTGATATTTGCAAAGTATAATAAAGCAAAACACAGTAAAGTGAGTATGTCTATAGAGTAGTTTTGTTTCTACCCTGATAAATTACATTTTAATATCATATCATGCAATGCTATTTCATATAACTTGTTTCACATAACCTATGACATGATGTGACATGTGGTTCTTTCTTAAAAACAAACTATGCAATAGAAGTTCAGTTTCTCACACAAATCTTTTGGTCTCAATACAGTGAACTATTTTGTTTGTTGATGAGTAAGTTCAAAATAAAAAAATACAATATATAAAATTTCATGTTTTTGCTTTTGCACTTCAAGGTCCTAGTACTTTCAATTAAGTTATGGTTACTATAGTTCTTGATATTTAAGATTAAGTAGAAGTATTTTAATATTTGTGATACCTACTCTCTTTGAAATATATCTGCTAATTCAATAAGGGAGATGTGAAATGGTTCATTGGATTGTCCATCTATCAATTCAGTACTCAACTGTTGTCTTTAAATTCTTCTTATTGCTGTTGACCTCATGGTCCCTTGTTCTGCTGAGTTGGCCCAAGGCAGTGCTTCCTGTCAGGGACTGAAAAGAAGCATTGATTTTGGCAGCCACAATTCAGTACAGCACAGACAGGCAAATTAAGAGAGGTGCTAATGGCAAAATGAGGGGTAGAGAAGCAAATTTCAGCACATAGGGATTCACAAAGATGAAGTTATTGCCTACATTAAAGAACACACACGTACTCATAGAGAAATTTGCCAAAGAGTGTGAAAACTAGAGAGAAACAGTCACTAGTCACAAAAAAAAAAAAAACAGAAAAAAAAAGATTTTCCTTTTTTTTTTTTAAAGTAAATAACATTTGGTTTGGAAGGTAGTAGCAATGAGACCAAAGAGGCCATTTAATAACATGAAAAATGAAGCTGGCATTATCAAAGGCCAAGATAACCTAAAAACGTTTACCTCAATATTTACAAAAGAGAAAGCTTATAATACAGACTGGAATACCTTTTCCTGTAGGAGCAAATGAAATATTAAAAGGCTTTATTATTGCACTGAAGCAGATAATTAGGCAATTAGAACTATTATAAGTTGATACAGTACCAGAACTATAAAGCATGCCTGCCAAGTTTCGACTTTTAAAGCTAAGGCTTGCCTTTGAAGCATTACACTTGCTTTTAAATTTATTGTTTTTCAAAAATGGATTTATTGCCCACTTGGGCTGTTCTGTTTTTGTTTTGTTTTTTGTGAACAAAAACATTGAGGGGAGGGTGTGATGGGGTTTTGGAAAGAAATGGTCACTTCATAAAAATAGAAAGACGTAGTCAGAGAAGGAGTAATGCTGGCCAGTGGAGAAGGATTTATAAACTCAAGTCAATGATCTTGGCAGAAATTTGTTCTTCCTTAGGTGGGGATAATCTTAACAAAAAGAAAAATCATGAGAGTTCAAATTACCAATTTAAGCAAATGTACATTAAACATTGTTACTGGAATTAAATATCATGAAAGTTTGCAAAAAGAAAATTCCAATCATAAGGAAAATAAGGTCAGAAGTTAGAGTATTAAGTATATTTTGGTAGCTCAGAGATTACTATTGTAATACCCCTCTGGACTATATTTCAAAGTTGCTCTGGTTGGGTCTCACAGAAATGGCTATTTTCCATGGGTGCCCCTTCTGAACCTTCAATCCCAACAGTGGTTTATGAGGTCCTAAAAGTCTCATAATACATGTTAACCATTAGTCTGTAGGCACAGTTTGTGTTTAGAAAATAATTTATTTAAATGTTCCACAAACCCAGGGTTCACACCCACAAATGACTATAGGATCCATGGTAAGTCTGACTTCAAACTTGGAATACAATAGTGGTGATTGTGTTTAGCATACAGGTGTCAAAGACAACACAATTCTTTGTCCTCCTTGTATTGGAATCTTTTTTTCTTCATCATAGAGCTCTCATGTAGCAGTGATGGAGAACCTATAGCATGGGTGCCAAAGATGGTACCCAGAGAGCTCTTTGTGGACACATGGCTGCCCTCCCCTCACCCCAGAGTTCATTACTAGAAAGGCAGAGGGAGTCGGGGTGGGGATTGCTCCTTTCCCTTTCTCCATTGCACATGATGACCTTTTTTTACATCTCTCTGCCCAGGAGCCCAATGGGAGCATACAGGGGTTAAGGTGGGTGGCTCATA
Source organism: Gracilinanus agilis (assembly GCF_016433145.1). NCBI lineage: Eukaryota > Metazoa > Chordata > Mammalia > Didelphimorphia > Didelphidae > Gracilinanus > Gracilinanus agilis. Next base: position 569,514,973 of record NC_058132.1, on the reverse strand, counting down.
GGCAGCAGAACTGGACAGGAGCAGAGTGCTCAGGCCACTTCCTTCCCCTACACTCATTGAGGACATTCCTCACTTCAACCACCCCTCCACCCAGTAGCCCAATGGGAGCACTTTCTCTATCCCCTGCATGGGGTAAGGGGGGCACACCCAGCACTTGGTAGGGGCATGGCACAGGGTCTCTGGGGGTGGGGTGGGCATGGCACAAGGTCTATGGGGATGGGGGGTGAGGCCCAGAACTCCATCTCTAGAACATTCACCATCACTATCATGTAGATTCCCTTAGTTGCGTAGATCATCTATGTTCCCAGTTTTCTCTTCATAGCCCAACTTACTTTACTGAGGCCAGGCACTATGCTCCTTGAAGCTATTTGTCTAGAGTGTGTGTATCTTCTTCCTGCTAGTTGTTGTAGTTCTTCTGGTCCAGTAGCTCATCTTCAAAGCTTTATGGACAATGGAGGGAGGGGTATGTAGGGTGAAAGAGACACTTGGGCAGCTTTTAGCTTCAATTCTGAAATTCACCTGAATCTTCACTTGTAAAGCCCCCCAGAGATGCAATTAATGTATTAATTGAAGCATTGTTTCCTTCTTGACTCAATAAAGCAGGTGTTCACAGTCCTAAAAGGGATGTAGTTATACCTGGACAGGCAGTTTAATACCTCAACTCATTGCTATTGCATTCTGGGTCTTATATGATTATATCAACTGGTTTGGGGCAGGGGGAATGGGAGAAATGCTTATTATTACACTACTAAAGTATATAAGATGATGATATATTTATATTTAGAAAAGTACTAGCTTCCGGGTTAAGATGGAGGCAGAGTAAAAAGCAGCTGCTTAGCCTCTCCAAACCCACACATACAGGACTCCTCAAGAGGACATAAAAACAAATCCAGATTAATGAAGGGACCCCACAACAGGGTGCAGGGTTGAAGGTATGTGGGATCAGGGCATTTCCATGCTTTAAGGGGTGAAAAAGCTCTCACTAAAAAGTGAGCTAAGCGACCTCCTCTACCCCCCCCCTACAATGCCAAATCCAGCTCAAAAGAGTTAGAGCAAGTTTGGGGCATTCATTAAGTTCTTGGCAGCTCACCAGGGCCTGTTCCTGTGAGCAGCAAGAATTAAGACCTTAAGAGGCTAAAGAATCAGACTTTGAACACAGACCTTGAGCTCAGGCCTGGATGCAGGTGTGGACCTTGGGTGGGAACCCAGTGCAGAGGGGTGCATGACTATGGAAGCAGCTCCCTGAGACTGTTAAAGGAGCTTCAGGCACAGGAACAAGCAAGGGGACCACCAGGAGGCTTGACCCTGAGAACAACTAGACCTGAGACCTCAGGAGCCTAAAGAGCACAGATAGACCCTGGGAGTGAGGATAAACCTGAGAGGGCACCCAGCTAACAATGGCAAGCCAGTCACAAGAACCCCAAAAGAGAAAGATCAAGAAGAAATCTTTAACACTTGACAACTTTTACACAGAAAAATCCAGACAACAGAGCAAACAGCAGAGGAGAAAAAAACAAGTAATCATATTCAAACCTTAGCAAAAAAATGAAAATTGGTCACAAGCTCTTGAAGAGTTCAAATCTGAGATCATGAGAAATATGGAAGAAATTTGGTGGGAGAAGTGGGAAAGAGCTCAAAAGGAAATTAACAGGTTAAAAGACAGAAACTCCCAATTGGAGAAAGATGCCACCAAATCAAAAGAATTGATAAGCAAATTGGAGACCAAAATCAAACAGATGGAAAACAGGATAGATGAAATTTAAAAGGAAAATGAAAAGGTTATAGCAGAAAACCAGTCTCTAAAGACCAGAATTGGGCAAGTAGAAGCCAATGATCTCTCAAGACAGCAAGAACAAATAAAGCAAAGTCAAAAGACTGATAAAATAGAAGGAAACATGAAATATCTCACTGAGAAATTGACAATCATTGGTCTTCCTGAAAAAGCAGAAATTAATAGAAATTTGGACTCCATTCTAAAAGAAATTATTCAACAAAACTGCCCTGAAGTTCTACAACAAGAGGGCAATATAGACATTGAAAGAATCCATAGATCACCCTCTACACTAAACCCTGAAAAAAGACAAACCCCAAGAATATAATAGCCAATTTCAAGAGCTTCAAAGTAAAAGAAAAAATTTTACAAGAAGCCAGAAAGAGACAATTCAGATATCAAGGAGCACCAATCAGGATCACACAGGATCTGGCAGCCTCCACACTACAAGACAGCAAGGCTTGGAATATGATATTCAGAAAGGCAAGAGAACTGGGTCTAAAACCAAGGATCAGGTGATCAAAACTGACTATATACTTCCAGGGGAAAGTATGGGCATTCAACAAGATAGAAGATTTCCAAATATTTGCACAGAAAAGACCAGGACTAAATGGAAATTTCTATATCCAACCACAAAAAACAAGAGAAACATGAAAAGATAAAGAAGAAACAGAGGGGAAAGAAAGAAAATTCATGGTTAAATTTGGCTCTTTAAGGGCTTTAATAAGATCAAATTATTTGTATTCCTATGTAGAGAAATATTAGGTGTAATCTTTAAAAACTGCATTCACTATTATAGTAATTAGAAGAATTATTCACAGGGAGAGGTTGGATCACTAAATGGTCTAAAATGAGAAGGGAGGGGGTGAAGACAGGGGTGAATAGTAGATGGCACCAAGAGAAACTTGAATGAATAAGAAAATAGGATATTCTGTAGAAAAGTAATAGTTCACTGGGGCAATCTGCATGTTACTTGCTAAACTAGTTAAAAACTAGAGCTTTCTCCAGATGTCATTTGAGACTATTAGCATGTCACTTTAGGATTTCTCTTTGTTCCTTAAAAATGAATTTAAAATTTCTATTGTAGGTTATTTTTAAAAATTACATATACATTTTTTTTCTATCAGAAAAAATCAACTTTATCTTCCTCCCATCCCAACATGCCATTGAGAATAAAAGGAAAATTGGATCCTTGTTATAAACAATTTCGTTGAGCAAATATAATTTTCACATTTGTCATCTCACATATATATAAAGATATATTTATATGCTTCAATCTGGACCTGCAATCCATTACCTCTCTATCAGGAGATGGGTAGCATGATTCATTATTTGTCATTGCAATGGTCAGAATTCCTAATTATTTCAAATATCCTTGTCTTTACATATTGTTATTACATGTTGTTTTCCTGTTTTTGTTTGCTTCACTCTTCATCCATTCATGTAAGTATTCCCAGGTTTCTCTTTCATTATATCTTAGAACTCAATACTATTTCATCATGTTTACATAGCATAACCCATTCATTCATTCCCCAATTTATTGGCAGCCTTTCATGTTCTCATTCCTTGCCACTTCAAAAAGTGCTAGTGTTTGTTTGCTTAAAATTCTACCCTCTCTCTAATTACTCCTTCTCTTCTTTCCCTCCTTTTTCTCCATTGACTACAATATACTTTTCTACTCAGTCTGTGTATATGTATGTGTGTGTACTATAACCTACAATTCTCATTTCATTGATAAATATTTTTTAAACTCTAACTCTTGCTTCATCTCTTTTAGGGATCTTAGTTGAGTTTGTGCCCAAAATGTGTTTTTCATAGAAGTTTTGCTGGTAGCTGATTTGGAATCATCCTTTCCTTCTGGATTTGTGTCTTGGGACATCTTTATAGATAATATATTTTTTAATGTTAAATTTTTTTGTTTGTTTATGTCTTCATTCCTCTAGCTTACTTCCTTACTTTAGATTTTACATTAGGATCAAGATGTGCACACTTCTGGAGGAAATGCCTGGACTAGTCTTGCAGCTGCTTTCTTGGGGTGTTAAGTATTTTGTTATCACAGGATCTTGGGGACAGATCAGGCTGGGAACTCCTAAGCATTTAGTGGTATGATCCCAAAGTGGTATGATCCTGGAGAAGTCTGGTCACTATCTCCATGGTTTGAACTCTGTAAGTTCCTGACTTGATTTTGGGCCTGATCAAAAGTAGATTGCTGCTAGACCATTGGCTAATAACAACAGGTTGGGAAGTTCTTCTGGTTCCAAGTGACAGAATTTTAGGTTTTTCTTGTTTAAGAATTCTTTTCCTGATTATTCTTCTGAAGGTTTCAGACTGGGCTAGAAGATGGAACTGAGCACTTGCTCTTTGTCTGAAATCTGAACAATACCATTGTTGCTGGCTCCTCAATTTTCCTTTTTCTGCTACCTAGGACCTGTAATTGCTCTTTACCCATCCTCTGTTCACTTTGAATCAATGATCTGGAACTAGGTAAGGCAGCAAAGTTGCCAATTGGTATTTGTTCCTATTAAGCTTCCTCAATATGGTTTTGGGATCCTATGGTGCCATAGTACACAATATATTTTTAGTGCACGGAAACATTCAAATGAAACACTCGTAGAAAGATCCATCCCTAAAGTCCACAGAATTTTCTGTCTCCCTGGGCTATGAAAATGACTCACTGTGAATTTTTTTTTAAATTTCTAACTCAATCTTTGATCTGATGCATTTTCTGAATCTTTTTGAAAGAATTTGAAAGGTGAACTTGCCTTGCTCTACTTAGACCCTCTTGCTATCTCAATTTCCAGTTCTCACTGAAATTTCTTGATAAATCTTTAAAATCAATCATTGTTAAAACAGTAATAGAAACACATTTTTCATGGAGTACTAGGTTTTGTGCAAGAGGCTATCACCAGATTGGGGTTACTTGAGTATCATGCCCATGCACTGATAGGGACAAATTTGCATCTACACCTTCCATTGGCCAATCCTTTCTTTTCTTTCTTTTTTTTTTAACCCTTAACTTCTGTGTATTGGTTCCTAGGTGGAAGAGTAGTAAGGGTGGGCAATGGGGGTCAAGTGACTTGCGCAGGGCCACACAGCTGGGAAGTGTCTGAGGCCAGATTTGAACCTAGGACCTCCCATCTCTAGGCCTGACTCTCAATCCACTGAGCTACCCAGCTGCCCCCCTTGCCAATCCTTTCTTAACCAACCTTTATGCATGGCCTTTTGTTTTTCTTATCTATCTTTCAATAGCACTACTATATAAGGTGAACTTTAGCTGGCCCTTGAAAAGGTAGAGATAGTTCTATGGGGAAGTATAGGAGGTTTAGCAGAGGTGGGGATTGGGTGAGATAATACTCTGGAACTTTTACTACTTTCAGAAAACTCTTCTGAACCTTGCCAGCAAAAGTATAGACCTCTTACTGCCTATAAAAATAATCTCTTGGCTTTTCCTGAAACAGGGATTGTGGAAACAGAAGAAACTGACTTTTGTACTCTTTTAACCTTGAAGTTGGGTCTTATAATTTTTCACAAGTAAAATTGGTTTTAATAGAATTTTATGCTTGTTTTTTCCCCTCTTTTTTTTGACTCCTAGCTCATGGGTAGTGAAGGTGCAACTTTATTTGGTCTTCCTGAATATGAGTTCATCTAACACTGGCAGCCACTCTAGTTGAGCCTTTACCTTTGTCCCAACATATTGCCCTAGTTTGACCCTGATAAAATTGAAGGTGTATTTTTTAGGTACACTGGTGATGAAGTTGGTGCCACATCTATCTGTTCTGCCCCTAAAAATGTTCCTTGGGTTTCTCTCACAAAAGGATTAGTGATGACATTGCCAAGGTAACTGGTAACTGGAAAGGGCTAAGGATCATAATGAAATTTACTATGTGCTTTCTGCCTCAGCCTTGATCATCAAAACTCTTAAGGAATTGCATCAGAACAGAAAAAAGCAGACAAATATTAAAACAATGAAAATAAAGAAGGGAATTTCAAGTTTGAAAATTATCTAGGCTAGTACAGACTGCAACTCAAATTCAATTCTACTACTTCCTAGCTGTGTGATCTTAGACAAGACATTTCAAATGTGAGAGTTGTAGGTGAAATTTGAATCATGATCTTCCTGATTTTTAGCTAGTCAAACCAAGTGACATACCATCTTTAGGTTTGTGATACCTTTTAGAAGTATATGAAACAATGGACACCAGTAGATGTTGTTGAATATAATTCCCACATGAATAATTCATTCTAAAAATGAAGGTGAAATTCAAATAAAAATATTAAAAGAGAGATGAATAAACCCAAATTCTTCCAAAAAGAAGCCAAGGCAGGCCAGTGACTATAATTCAATATACATAAACTGGGTTTTACTTGAGAGTGGTAAATCACAATATGATTCAATCTGCTACAGTTACTGTTAATTGATATACTTTTGTGATATACATGATTTATGTTGTCATACTTTTTGTTGCATTTGAATGTTGTATTTAAAAATGTGAAAGTTAAAAATAACAAAATATCCATTATTTCTTTAATGTTGTTTTGGTAAGCACAACATAAATTAGCTCCTCTAAAACTGTAATTTAAAAAAAAACAAACTTAAATTACATGAGACAAGTTAGAGCTTTTAATGGAAATTTTTTATAATAAATTTAAATTTAATTATATTAGGTTTTCTGGAATGCAAAATATATCTGCCAATAAATAAATACATAATTTGGAAGAACTGAAACTAATCAAGCATGGACAACAAAGACAGTTTAAAAATAAATATTTAGAAACCACAAAATTCTTTTTTTCATCGTATCAATATTTTAGCTCGGAAGTTGATAAACTATGACCTCAGGTCATAGTTTGCTGACTTCTTATTTGGCTGAAGGAAGAATTTCACTTTATTTGTATTTTGTTTTATTTAATTTTAAAAAATATTTTCAAGAATCATTTTCTGACATTTTTCAGAGCAAGTTTTCTCTCTCTCACCTCACCTCTTCTCCAGGATGCTAGGTAGTATGATAAGGGTGGGCCAAATGTTAGCTGACAATACATATTTCCATTTTTATCCTAATGTGACAGACATATCATTTACAATAGAGAAAATTAATGGAGAAAATAATGTGAAAATGGTATGATTCAATCTGTATTCAGACTCCATTAGTTCCTCTATAATGATGGATAACCTTTTTCATCATGAGTCCCTTGGATTTGACCTGAATCCTTGCCCTGCTGATAATAGTTAAGTAATAATTATTGTACTTTATTGTTGTTTTGTGTACAATGTTCTCCTGGTTCTACTCAATTCACTTTGCATCACTTTAGATAAATTTTTCCAGGTTTGTTTTGTGATCATCTTATTTATCATTTAAGATGGCAAGGCATTTCAATAAAAATAAAAAGTTTTCATGCATTCTTAATAGTGTCTCTTTCAGGGGCAGATAGGTAGGTAGCACAGTGGAAAGGAAGCTAGGCCTGGAGTTGAGAGAGCTCAATTCAAATCTGGCCTCAGATAATTCCTAGCTGTGTGATGCTGAGCAAGTAATTTAACCCAAATGATCTACTCCTTACCACTCTTCTTCCTTGGAACCAATTTATAGTATTGATTCTAAAATGGAAGAAAAGGTTTTTAAAAAAAGAAAAGAAAATGTTCCTGTCAGTGATTGGCAAGGAAAAAATTTTCTAGAGAAAAATTATACTTTTACCAAGCAAAAATCTCATCAAAGAAGTTTGAAACCTAAAAAAAAAATTCTTATATGCTTTAAGTTTACAGAATTGCCAACTCTAAAATTGCTTCATTCTGTAAAAGAAACATTGCTGATATCAGAATTATTGGTATGATTGGAACAATGCTTGATAAATCATATATATAAAGCATCTTTGAAGATTATCATTTGTAGAAAATATAGGTGGAAGAAGAATTGCCCATATGTCTGAAGATCTTTTCTTTCAATTGAGAAAGTAAAACTTTTCCTTATTATTCTAAGTGAATGAACAGATAGAGTTCAAAATGTTTTGCTTATCTATACAAGATGCGCTGTTGAAACTTATAAAATATTTGTTGCTTTGCAAACCTATGTGAATGTCATTTCAATACATATTTTGCATATAGTTGACAGATTATAATGAGAATAATTTAATATGGGAGAAATGTTTTAGGTGCTAAACTGACAGAATTCAAATGAAGGACAAAACAAAGTACTAAAAACATTATTTTAAAATCTTGCCCCTTATGCTGTTTGAATGTATCAATATCTCAGAAATTAAACTTCTATAAAGAAATATGAATGAAAAGTTACATAAACTTTGAAAGTTGTTATAAGAGTAATCAACTCTTTTTTTAAAAGAAAGTCCTTTAATAGGAAAGTTCTTGCAAAATTGTGTGAAAATATTGGGACAGGTTATCAGGCACTTTTATATTGTGTCAAAATATATTAAAATTCTCATGTCAAAGTATAACCAAGAGTATTTGAGCTAAAATAAAATTGGTAGATTATCCTAGCAGTAATAATAAAATAAAATAAAAATTTAATTTAAATTCAATTCTTTCTGAAACTGTAATAGTTGAATTTTTGGCAAAGCAATCCTCTAAATCAGTGATTGGCAAACTACAGCCCTGGGGCCAGATGGGGGGCACTCTGAAATGTTCTATCCTGGTGAAATTATTCCTAATCTGACGAATTCAATGAGTAGGATACAATACAATGAAACTTCCAAAGAGTTGCCTTAGAAACAGACTGACAGATGAGCATTTCCTTTCCTTTGCCTCCCTCTTTAAAAAGTTTGCCCATCACTGCTCTAAATCAAAGCAAAGTGTTTAACTTTATATTCTGATTCAGAAATAATAAATGCCTACATTTATGGATAAAACTATAATATTGTTAATTTATATTGGAGATTTTCATATATTTCTCAATTTAAAAAATATTCAATATGAACAAAGTTCATTCAAAAGAAACAAAAGAAAGAGAAGATCCACTTATTAACATATTTGATTCGTCTTCAGGTACCTTTAAATTTTTTAAAATGTATATATATGTATATATATCTTAAAATGTAAATGAATAATATAATCATTCACTCATCATAAACCAATACAATATGTTAATTTTATTCTTTCTAAATAAGAATGTTTAATAGACTTGTCTTGTGAAAATGCATGAACTAGCATAAAATTATAATTAAAAAATTTGGCTATACATAAATAAAGTGTTCTTTGTTTTATCAAAGTATACATATTTTACTACTGTTATAACATCTCATTTGTATAAAGTAGAGGCTTTTGATATAGATTATTTAAAGATAAAAGAACTATCTTCATTAATGATTGAAAAGGAATTATGGGCAGCAGTAACACATTTTGAGAAATACTGAACCAGAAATCAACCACCCTTTCTCATTGATAATATTACTACAATGGCTATTTTATTAGTTACAAACATGAATATAATAAGTGTTTAATATCAGTGAATATCTGTTTATGCTATATTGCTTTATTGATACTTAAGATGTGTTTTTATAAAAATTGTATTATTTTATTTGGATAAAATGTAACCTAAATGATTGTGTAGTTTATTATATAAAAAGTTAAGGGGAGAGCATGACAATTCTTTTAAAAGTAGGAAGCTTTGCTTGTCTAGTTCAAGAACTATCCTCTATTTATTTTGCCTTTATATTTTTTAACATTATTACAATATATTAATTATTTTTGATCAAGGAAATAGTCATAGAATTTAATTTTAAATTATTTTTTATTAATAATTACTATTGGGGTAACATTGGGCTTTAGGTTGTTTTGCTCTGCAATTGAATAACTTTGACCCCCAGTTTGAATCCCCAGTCACTATTATATAAATAGAAATGATTCAGAGAAAATATTCTTTTTGATTTAAACTAAATTACAGGAAAAAAATATAACCTTTGAAAACAATTGTCCATTGATTTAAGTATATACACATGGCAAGCCTCATACAGAAATCTGCCCCTTTGTGGGAAAATATCCCAGAAAAATCTAGCCAAATGTAAAGAGCAACAATTTAGGGTCATTGGAAACCATTAGAGCCATTAGGTTTTATTTAAGGAAAGTAGAAGAAGCAAGTGGAAAGTAGTTCAGCTTCCAGTTTTTCAAAATCAACAAAGATTTTTATCAGTGGTATTGTGGAAAGCACTGTATTCATAGTCAAAGCATCAGAGGTAGAATCTTGTCTCTCTTGCTTAGGGCTTTGGACAAATTATTTAAAACCTTTAGAACTCAGTTACTCCATCTTTAAAATAAAGGTTTTGGGCTAGAAGATGTTTGAGATCCTTCTCATTTCTGCTTAGTTAAAATCAGTTAACTTTATATTTTAACGTAGTAAACCTTAACTTGAAGTCTATTGACGCTTTAATTGGTTGTAATGACTTCTAAGGGAAGAAGAAGTAACCTATTATAATATGATTATTTGCCCCACATATAATAGGGCCTTAATGAAACACTTATTGAGTGAATTAACGAATTAATTTAAATAGGTCTTAGGATGCAATAAAACAGATTATATGATATCATCAGTCCTAGAAATTTAATGTTTTTCCTTTGTTGATATTGTCAGAACATTCATCACTCTCTGATCAACCCTCTCCAACTTGGTAAGAGTTTGATTCTCAGAACACAGGCACAGTAGGTGAACAAGCAAACACAAAGCTTTTCTAGATCAGTAGGACCTTCTGGAGTTTTCACTCCACTGATATTTAACTTGATTCATAATGGAGTTTCACACTAGAACTTCAATTTCAGTATATGATATACAAAAGTAAAATGTAAGGTACTTTTAAGTTGATAATGCAATTTTGCTTCCTATGGTTATAAATTAATTATTCATCAAAAGGAAGAATAAACTACTCTATAAATAGAGAGCTGTGTAAAGATTTTCTAACCAGTGTAGTCATTGCTCACATATGACCTCCTTTGGGGGGAGAAATTGGAATATTCAGTGATTTTTACACATATTAAACTTACAGTGATTGATTTAGGCAACAAGAAAATAAGTTCGAATTTAGAGTTAAATCTAGAAAAGACCCTTAGAGTTAGTCCATCTAGTTCAACATGCTAGTTTTACAGATGAGGAAATTGAGGCCATGAAGGGTTAAATAACTTGTTCAAGTCTACACAGGCACTAAGATAGGCAAGATATTGTACTATAATTTCACAATTTCATTGGTTCTAATAGATAAAAAAGTTTGAAAGTGCCATGCCTATATGCATTATTACTGTTTTGTAAGAACTCTGATTTCATGAAAGGTTTGATCCTCACTGTAGACCATTGAGTTTTAATTTCAGGATATCGTACAATTTTCTCTTTTAGTAGCTAAAGCAAAATAAATAAATAAATTTAATCAATGCAGAGAATCACACAGCCATGGAATTTTAGGGTGGTCATCTTGTCCAATGCATAATTGATAGGAATCACTATTATAACATGTTTTGTTGTAGCCAAATTAACCTGAGTCATATTAAGCTTATGGTACACTAAAAAACCTAGAGTTTTTTCAGAACAACTACTGTCTCTACTGCTATATTGTAATTAAGAAATTTATTCATTTATTTTCATTGAATTTCAGATAAATGTGTTCCAATGTGAAGATTCTTTTTCTTAGCCATCCATGAGATCTTTGGAATGCTAACGCTAGAGGGTTGCTAGGGAAAATATTTCTAGAGTCTGTGAATAAGCTCATAGATTTAAAGTCCCTCAGAAAGACCCTACATGTAATTTAATGCAATATTCTCATTTTATAAATGAGGAAACTAAGGCCTAAAGAGTTTAGATGACATGCCCAAAGTCACACAAATAATAATGAAATCAGAATCTGAACCTGTCTTCAAACTCCAAAGCTATTCTTCCTTCTACTAGTTTGCTTCTAGAACTTTAATAATAAAGCCCAGAAATACTTAAGGTTATATTTTTATTCCTATTCTGTTATTATTAGCAAAATCCCAAGAATTTTTTCTCACAAAAACTGTCATCTAGCATTCCTCCCCCTACCCCATGCTTTAGTATGGAGATGATTTCTTGAATTTAAGTGTAGAAATTTACATTTATCCTAATCAAATCTCATCTTATTAAATTCAACCCACTCTCCTAGCTTCTGGTATATGTTTTGATCGTTAGTGTCATCTAGAATGTTTGCTATTCCTATCTTTGTTTCATTTGCAAATTTGAGAATTATGATTTCTATGCCTTCAGTGAAGTAGTTAATAAAAATGTTGAACAGGATGTTTTTCTGGGACACTAGAGTAGTGATTGCCATCCAACATAATATTAACACATCATTTCCTTTTTTAGGGTCCAATCGTGAAACCAATATAAAATTCACCTAACTGTAGTATCATTTAGGCTTTACCATTTCATTTTATCTACATGGGTAGTTGAAAGACTTTTAAGTTTCTTTGATGGTTGCAAAAATACATGATTAATTGAAATATGTTTAATTTAAGCCTAGCTTTTAAATTATATATAAAAAATTGTCCTGAACAAGAATATATAAGAATTTGTATCCTAAGCACTCGTTGGTTCAGAAAATTTTAGGAGTCTAAACACTCTGCTCATTTTTCCTTTTGCTTTTGACTATTTTTTCTGTTATTTGTTCCTCTATTAACTCTCAACTTAAAAATGTACACTTATGTAATAAAATTTATCTTCTTGCCAATTAGAATTTATTGTCTTCTTATAATTATATTTCAAATTTCAAAAGTCATTCTTAGACTCACTATTGTGGCTTATATTCCAGAAAACATTAGATCAATTTGTTAAAAAAAATAAAATTAGTTTTCTGGTTGTTTCTTTGTGCCACCAGACATTTTTGGTTAACTTAATCAAAATCTAAACTTTAACTCTGTCCCAAATTAAAGAAATTTTCTTGAGTGGTCTTCAATTTCTAGATATTTTAATATCATGAAAATAGCCTCAATGTCCAAAAAAATAAGCCATTATCTTCATATCTTGTAGGATCATTATACTAATATTTTGCCAACAAACAAATCTTTTCATTCTTAATATAAAGTAATCTTCCTGGTTAAATGAATTAATTCCAAATCATTATACAAAATCCATAGTAAAAGTAAATAAACCTGATGGCGCTACCATTAAAATTGAAACTGCAATATATAAATATATTTCTCTGCTATGTCATATCTTCTATTCATTCATCCAAAAATTATATATTGTCTCACTACTACTTCAAGAAACTATGGTAAGATTTTATCATTCAAAGAAGGAAAAGGCATAACCCTAAACAATGAAAAAAGATGGCCTCTCAGGGTAAATTTATAAAATCATAGATTCATAGTTTTAAAGGAAGTTAATATTCATGTAGTCCAAGCCCCTTCCTTTTTATAAGTGTGAAAATTGAGGCCGTTTTGCTTGCTATCAAAAAGACAACATATATTATATGACATGACTTCTTGGTGAGAGAGGAAGAGTGGGACAGAGGGACAAAATAAAAAGATGAGATATAGATTTTTGGACACAGCTGATGTAAGAATTTGTTTCTTTCGGATATGCATATTTATTGTAATTTGTTACATATGTATAACAAATAATATGTGCTATATTATCATCACATTACATATTTTATATATGTATATACATATATATGCAATCATAAAAATTCAAGCAAGCTCAGAGCTTTAATAACAAATGTAAATGCAGTATTTTTACAAGGTTGGAAGATGTTATAATACAGATGATAATGAATATTATATTTATAAGCGTAAATTCAGTCCATAAACATTTATTAAGTATCTACTATAATATGCTCTGAGTTTAGTCCTGTGTGTCTTTGTTTCAAGTATGTTTCCTTTAAAGAGCATATTGTTGGAATCTGATTCTCATCCATTCTATTATCTATCTCCATTTTATAGCTGAATCCATCCCATTCGTATTCACTAACTTGCATTTCCATCCATCCTATTTTCTACTATTTAACCTTCTCTCTCTCTTTCACCCCATCCCTCCTCAAATATGTGTTTTGCTTTTGATCACTGTCATCCTTAATCTGTCCTATTCTTAATCACCCCACTTCTCTTATCTGCTTCCCCTCCTATTTCCTTGTTCATTATGATAGATTTTTATACCCAATTGAGAGAAAGAGAGAGAGAGAGAGAGGGAGAGAGAGAGAGAGAGGGAGAGAGAGAGAGAGAGAGGGAGAGAGAGAGAGAGAGAGAGAGAGAGAGAGAGAGAGAGAGAGAGAGAGAGAGAGAAGTCTTTCTTCTTTGAACCAATTCAACGGGAACGAGTTTTGAGTATTGTTCCTCCCTCCAATTTTCCACTCTTCTTTTAATGTATTTTATGTGAGATAAGTTTCCCTATTGTCCCTCTCCTTTCCTTCTCATATATCCATTTAAAATTTTTAATTTTTTTTATAGATTACATATCTGTACATTAAAAAAAAATAAAACCCTTACCTTCTGTCTTTGAGTCAATACTGTGTATTGGTTCCAAGGCAGAAGAGTGGTAAGGGCTAGGCAATGGGGGTTAGGTGACTTGCCCAGGGTCACACACAGCTAGGAAGTATCTGAGGTCCAACTTGAACTTAGGACCTCCTGTTTCTAGTCCTGGCTCTCAATCCACTGAGCTACCCAGTTGCCTCCTTGTACAGTTTTTAATATTATTTTTCTGATATTTTGCAAGCCAAATTTTCTGCCTCCCTTCTATTCTTCCCCCATCCCCAAGAAAGCAGGCAATATGTTATAGACTGTATATATATATATATATATATATATATATACATACACATACATACATATATATGTGCATATATATGTTTTATCATATAATAAATATTTCTCTGTTTGTCATGTTGTGAAATAAGAAACATTGCTTACACTAGAGAAAAATTCATGGTGGAAATAAAGTGAAGAATGGTGGTATGTTTCAATCCGTATTCATATACAGTCTGTTCCTTCTATGGCAACTGAGATTCTTTTTCATCATGAGTCCCTTGGAGTTGTTCTAGATCCTTGCTTGTTTAAATTAATTAAGTCATTCGGAGTTGTTTATCAGACATTATTGCCTTCCATCTGAGAATTAACACTGTTTTCAGATCAGTTGTATTTGTGATAAGACATTTTCTTCTATTTTTCATTCTTTTGATTTGATTTTATTATTTTTTGATATCTCAGGAGTTATCTCTTTCTACTTGCCCAAACCTAATTTTTTTAATGGATTTATTTTCTTCAGTGAGGACTCCCTTTCCTTTAACATTTTCCCCCTATTTGGCTAATTCTGTTCTCAAAGAAATTTTTTTGTTGTTTTTCCTTTAGTATTTGTATGCTTCTTTTAACTTGTCTTTTCATGATAATCTTGCATTGCTTTAAATTCTTTTTCTATTTTTCTCTACCTTTCTTATTTTATTTTTCAAATAAAATTTTTAGTTCTTCGAATTCTTGTTGGACCTGTGTCAGATTTTCAATTGAGACTTTACTTGTTCCTCTCTCCATATCTAATATTTGCTTTTGACATCATTGCCTTCTTTAAAAATGCTTCTTTAAATCCTTACTTTTTATTGGATCTAAGGCAGAAGAGTGGTTAAGGCTGGGCAATGTGGGTTAAGCGACTTGTCCAGGGTCACACAGGTAAGTCATCTATGAGGTAGAATTTTAACACATTACTTCCCATCTCTAGACCTGGCTCTCAATCAACTGAGCTACCAAGCCAACATTGACCTTGTTGCCTTTTGTATTTATGTCTTGATCTTCCTCATCACCATAGTAACTTTTTATTTTTTATCAGGTTCTTTTTTGTCATTTTTTCTCTCTCTTGCTCTTTAGCCAATTTCTTTAGTTGGGCAGTTCTGTTCCTGGCATGAAGTGAGATATGGTGGTGGTGGTAGTAGTTAGAGGGCTGTCTAAATCTTCAGATTTTTTTCACACTGTTGTTTTAAGGTACTTCTGGTTCTGGGGGTTTGGAAGCAGTCAGTGGACAGGGAGAGGTTGAAAAGGGAATGGGGATAACAAAGAGAAAATATTTTAAAGGAGATAGTATGGAATGAGATTTCTTGTACTGGTACAGAAGTTGGCCTTGGCAAAACGAAGGGTGAAAGAGGATGTAGAGGTAAAAAGTACTAGTGTAATATGTGATTTGGAGAAGGGAACAAGAAGGCACACTTGGTGAAGAACTTAATTTTTTTTAAATAAAGATGAGGCAAAGTCCTTGATTGAGAAAGCAAAATAGGTGTGCTGGATACCAGTGAAATCTAAGAAGAAGAAGAAAATATTTATCCTGACCAATATTATTTTACTAGTACATTAACATTTTTAAGATGAGTTCACTTAACAATTGAAATAAATATTGAGGAAGCAGCTATGTTCCTCAGTGGATAGAGAAGCAGGCCCAGAGATGGGATGTACTGGGTTTAAATCTTATCTTAGTTACACCCTATCTGTGATCCTGGGCAAATAACTTAATCCCCATTGTCTAGTCCTTACTAATCTAATGTTTAGAATCAATACATAATTTCGATTCTAAGACAGAAGGTAAGGATTTAAAAAAAATAAAATAAATGTTTCAAAGTTACAAAAAGCAAATTTATCCAAAGATAAGAGAATAGACTTCTCCTAAATGTAGATGTTGAAAATTACATATAACTATTTATTAATTTTGCTGATTTTTTCTCTTCATCCTATATTTCTTTTTTCTTTATAATAAAGGATGTCTCTGATAGTAGAGAGAAGAGATATTAATGGGAATATAGACAATGTAAAAATAAAAGACAAAAATGAAATTTATCTTTAAAAGATGAAACCATTTAAAATATTTTATCTCAAAGAAGAAACATCATATGCTATATCTGCTTTGGATTCAAATTGTAGAATTATTATAATGTTATTGAATTCAATAGAAAATTTATTTCTGTCAACATGGCAGAATCTGGCATTAAAGGCAGGAAAATAAAGCTTAAGGAAAATCTACTGTGGTTGGTCATAAATCATTGTGCATAGAATTCAAAGTGCCACAGAACTTCTCAGTTCAAGTTCATAAGAAGCTTGAGATATTTTGAGAGCCTATTTTGACATTTAAAATATATGTAGCATTTCATGGGGTAAGAAATGGCCCAGTTTATAAGACAGTAGCTCAGATTTGTTTTTCAGTCTTTGAAATATTAGTGAAGCATCTTGTATTCACAAAATTCAGTATTTGCTAAAAGAACACCAAATTGGTGTTTTCAAAATATATGAAATTTCTAAAGGGCAGAAAAATCAAGATAAAATATCTTAATGATTTTATGCTATATTCAAAGGGCACTTGTTTTCTTGATCACTTTAAAAAATAAAATTAGAACTGAGTACCCCTCTTTCTTAAATTTTAATAATCTAAAATGCACTTTTATCATACATTTAACTACATATATTTTATAACATTAATTTTTAAATTTGTTTTGATTTATTCACTAAGCTCATTAAGAAATATCTCTAGCAAAAGATACAAAATAAAAAGTATTAAAATATTAATACATGAAAAATGTCTTTCAGATACTAAGAAATTTCTTAATAATGTTTGAGAGATTGCTATTATTTTTCCATTGTGGTAGTTGTTTTAATCAGACTTGTGAGAACACTAATAAAGAGAGTTCCTGATGTAGAAAACTCTATTATGATGCTGAATAGCATTAGCCCTGCAAATCATAGCCCTAGAAAGTTACTTAGGACGCTTGCAGAGGGTCAAATTAAGATTCAGAGGCATGTCTCATTATACTCCCCATCCAGGACATTGTGATGCTTCTCTATCCTTGGGCTGTGTATGAATTTTATTTATTTATTTATTTATGTATTTATTAAATTTTTTTTTTACAGATCGATGCAGTTATAATGACAATTTTCTAATATTTTGTAATCCATGTCTTCTCCCTCCAAACCTATTCCCTCCTTCCTAAGATGGCAGGTCATATGATACATATTTTACATGTGTTATTCTACAATATACATTTCCATGTTTGTCAGATGAAAGAAGACACACATAGCTTGCACTAGAGAAAAGTTCATAGAGGAAGTAAAGTGAAGAATGGTATGCTTCAGTCTGTATTTAGACTCTATCAATTCCTTCTATGGTGGCAGATAGCCTTTTTTGTCATGAATCCTATGAAGTTGTCTTGAAAATTGCATTGTTAATAATAATTAAATCATTCAAAGTTGATCAAAATACATTGTGGTTGTGTGTATGTGTTTTAATTAGATTTATTGTTTCATTGGTGAAGGGAATTCCTGGAAAAAAGGGCTCTTCCAGCAGAAATCAATACCGACTTTGCAACTTTTAGTCTTAGAAAATTGCCAGGATTGCTGAGAAGTTTAGTGATGACTAGAGATGGTCATGCAGCTAATATATATCAGAAGTTGAATTTGAACCCAGATATTCCTAATGTTCAGCCTAGGTATCTGACTTCTATGTCATTCTGACTGCATCCTTCATTTATTGAATGCAAATGGGAATATCTGATTGTTTAGTTATCTTTGAATCTGACTTTCCCAACCTTTAAGATTTTTCTTGTTTTAAGTTAAACATGTTTGAAACTCATATTTACACTTCTTTTGACGCAAATAAATACTGTGAAAAATGTAGCTTCCAAAATGTCTAATTATTCCTACATACATTTTAATACTGGAGAGTAAGGACAATCAAATCTGTTGAAAATATTAGAGATATTTAGAGCAGAGAAGGGAAGACTTAGTGGGAAAATAATCTCTGTCTTCAAAAATGTTTAAGGGCTTTCATGTAAGGAGAAACGCAGATTAGTGTAGTGGACAGACTTCTTTGCTATGATTGCAAAAGATCCAGGTTCTAGTCTCAAATTTGACAGTAGCTATGTAATACCAGATAAGTCTCTTAACTTCCTCTTACAGAAGTCAAATGTCCTTTATGATTCAAATAAAGTGGAAGACTGTTTAGACTTCCTGCTTGGCTCTAGAGGGCTTATTTGAGACCATCAAAGAGTGAAATTCCTTCCTATAGGTAGGAATATTTGAGTTTAATTTGAGAATTTATATATAATATTATATTATGTGTGTATGTGTGAATATATTTATATTCATATCTATATCTATATCTCTATATATAGATATATCTCATAATAATCAAAACTGTCTGATAGTGGAATGGCTTATCTTACAGGATAACAAATTCCCTTCCATTAGAGGTCTTTAGCTGATCAAAAAACATTTATTAAGTACTTCCAGTTTCACAGACTACACTTGAAGAAAAGAAGAATTCTCTGCCCTCAAGGAGCTTGATCACTTGTCAGAGATGTTGTTAAATGTATGCTTCCAGTAAAAGATCATCTCTCAATTCCTTTCTTATTCTGATATTCCAAGATTCTAAAGTTATTTTATAGAATGGCATTAACTCTAGACTATCTCAAGAAAAAAATACTTATTCATGACACCTCTTTCTCAGTTGGGCCTCTGATTTTTTGAATTTATGTTCTTTTTTCTTCTGCCCATGTGTTACCTTCTTCCAAAGAATGAGTTCATGTTTGGGATCACTAGATTAGGGAATACTCATAGTCTTTTCTCTACAGGTTCTACTTTTAACTCTTTAGGCTTTTCTATCTTGCCTTCACACAGGTTGTCTTCACCACTCCCATTTTCTTTCTTATAAGCTCCTTGAAGATAAGGATTAATTTTTGGTTGCATTTTTTTATTCCTAATGCTTAGCACAGTGTCTGGCGCATAATAAACACTTAAGAAATGTTTTTTTCTCTATATCTTTCATTCATCTCTCTATCTATCTCCTTATATATCACTTTCTCTGCCAGTCTACATCAATAAAGGAGTTCCTTTCAATTATCTATGTACCTCCATATCTATGTATCTATGTATCTATGCATCTATGCATCTATCTATCTATCTATCTATCTATCTATCTATCTATCTATCTATCTATCTATCTATCTATCTATCAATTCTGTGTTACTACTGAAGAGGAATAAAGATAAATTTTGAAAAAAATTCTAATGCCAGGCTGATTTTTTTCTCCCCCTAACAAATCTCTGGCCTGTCTCCCTGCTGTCACCAGTTGGTGTGTACTAAGGGAAACTCATTTTAATATTAACCTAAGTAAAATCCAATTAGGAAGGCAAATCTGTTACAAAGGAAAACACAGATTTAATTCTTTAACTCTAATTGATCATCTGACTCTAATGTTAACTCTCAATTACCTGTAGTGATGGAAAACATTGCCACTAAAATTTGACCATAAAGCCTCAGCACCTCAGGAGGTGCCTCTGGGTTTTCTCCAAAGTTACATCAAAGGAATCCTAGTTCTAGAAGGTCCTTTCATTCTGGAAAAGCTCCAATTGTTGATCTGCTGTATAGATAGCAAACTTGCTACTCTCAGAGGAATTCATCACCAGATTGGCCATAGGTTGAGAGAAAAGAGGAAGGGTAAGGTTAGGGGAGAGAAGAAAGGAGCTGGAGATGAGAGAGAGAGAGAGAGAGAGAGAGAGAGAGAGAGAGAGAGAGAGAGAGAGAGAGAGAGAGA